>NC_090249.1:17036122-17208622 GCF_037325665.1 Littorina saxatilis
GAAGGTCGATTATTGGTTCAGGAACCACAGTAATCTTTAGTCCCACCACCACAATCACCACCACCACCACCGCCCACCCCTATTGTGTTCTCCCAACAAAGCCTTATTATTGAGCGAAGACTGTTCGAACACAACGGTAGAAGCCGGTATTACTCTGAGACCAAATCGAATCAGGGCTGGGGAGTCTACACTGTCAGTGCGTTGATTTGGGTCTGGGTTTCCGAGACGTTATTATGAGAGTCATAACCTTATTTTGTATTGTTAGCTTTAGGCTGCTTCAGCTCAATTACACACCAAGTGCAAACAAAACGGTGTGAGAACAAAAATTCTGGGTGGACTAAGATTCTGTGTGTACGTAACGGAGGAACTGTAACGAAGTAAGGTTAGTGTTTGCTTGTTGGTGGTGGTGTTGGAACTTCTTAAGGACTGTGCTGTGTTGTGAAGGATTTTAAATGTCCCAGGGTGTTTTGTTTTGTTTTAAAGAGATATTTATAAAACTAGTTTCAACGTAACATTCGTCTTTTTATGTGCTGTAAGCACTTGTTTCTATCTCCTTTTGTTTAAGGAGCGCGTGAACGTGTGTTTTTTAATTTTCCATAGTCGCCTTTGAGAACCGCGTAAAGTTATCCCACGTTTGTTTGTATGTGTGGGTTTTTTTTTATGACACTTACCTTGAAGTGTGAGCCGTCAGCAATCATGGATTATGTTGTTTCAAAGTATGAATTTGAAAGTGTGTAAGATTCAGAAACAATATTACAACACAAAACCATCTTTACTTGTCTGCCAAAACCACAAGCAGGTAAATGCATTTGTGTGTGTTATTTGTAACCGAGTGCCAAATGTACTTTACCCTGATCACGGGGTCAAATAATACAGAGTGTCCCTTTCTCACCAAGCTCAAACACTCAAAACAACTGACACAAGTTAAGTTACCAGGTTCTTTATTTCCATAAGATGATGAGGGGAATGTGTGGGAAAACGGGGGTTTACCTTCAAATACAAAACTTCCAATGTATTACTCGCTAGAACTAGAACAACCCAAAACAACACTCTAAATCCTTCCTCCAAACTACACTCCAAAACTCTACTGTAAATCCTCACTCTCAACTTTAATCAAAAAAATCAAAAAAACACAATAAAACTCTAATCTAAAACAAACGAAATCTAAAAAAACAACTTAAAAACAATTCTTAAAAAAAAACAATATAACAAAACCTAATTAAAACCTCGTCTCCTAAACCTAACTGAAATCTAACTGAACCTAACTGAAACCCCGTCTAACGAAACCTAACTAAAACCCTCTAACGCCGGAAAACTAACTGAATCTAACTACACCCCTCTACCGAAACCTAACTGCACCCCTCTAACGAAATCTAACTGCACCCCTCTAACGAAATCTAACTGAACCCCTCTAACGAAAACTAACGGAATCTAACTGCACCCCTCTAACGAAACATAACTGAACCCCTCTACCGAAACCCAACTGCACCCCTCTAACGAAATCTAACTGAACCCCTCTAACGAAACCTCACTAAAATCCCTCTACTAAAACCTGACCTAAATCCCTCTACTAAAACCCCGTCGCATATTCTGCCATCCCGTCTCAGGAAAATCACATCACGGTTTCTTTCCTGTTCGTAGCAAACCTGCCACACGACCGCTCACTGGATACGTCTGTTCGGTTCGATGCCCCAGCGAAAAAGTGATTAACCCCAACCCACACAAGGTTAAAACAAATTCAACTCAGAGGGGTGTCGGGTACCGAAAAGCGATCATTTTACCTATGCAAATTTGAGAATCGGCTCTTCTACCAGACCATTTCAATACAGAGAAAACACAGTCTCGGAAACCTTAGTGGATCCCCGATAGTACAGGTTTGAGTCCTCGATAGCACAGAGGTACCACGAGTTCAAACGGATGCGCAAAAGTACATGTGTACCGTAACTGTCATTCAGTCACAAGTTCACACTTATACTACTGCTTTTAATACGGTTCTTGTCTTCGTAAAACTGTGTATGGCTAGGCCTACGTGTTGCGTTCGTGTGTGTACGTTGGGGAGAGAGAGAGAGAGACAAGACAAGACAAGACAAGACAAGACAAGACAAGACAAATGCGTTTTTAACGAGGGTAATGGCATAAAAAACAAACAGGTGCTTTTTTTTACATCAAGCCCTCGCCCAGGCATGAGAGGGACTAATCTAATTATATCACGTTTCATAAATGTTAAAATAACAAACAAACAAAAACCAAACGTACAAACAAACAAACAAACAAACTAACAAACGCAACACAAACAAAAACAGCCATCCATTCAAACAAACAAACAAGAGAGAGAGAGGGAGAGAGAGAGAGAGAGAGAGAGAGAGAGAGAGAGAGAGAGAGGGAGAGAGAGAGAGAGGGAGACAGAGACAGACAGAGAGAAAGAGACAGACAGAGAGAAAGAGAGACAGAGAGAGAGAGAGAGAGAGAGACAGAGAGAGGGAGAGAGAGAGATGGATATCATTTTACTGTAAACCAGGTTTGAAGTTAACTCAGCACAAACCTCTCCACTGTTTATTTTCGAACGCACCACTCATTGACGTCAGCCAATTTCATCGTATCATCCATCACCGGAGAACAGGGGTCGATGCCAAAGTTGCATTCTCGACTAGGCCTTGCCTGCAGTATGTAATGACAAAGTCTAATCAGGCCAAGTTTTAGCTCCTGTGAAAACACAGGTTCCGCCTATCTTTTTACATTTAGTCAAGTTTTGACTAAATGTTTTAACGTAGAGGGGGGAATCGAGACGAGGGTCGTGGTGGTGTATATGTCTTGTCTTGTCTTTCCGTTATTGCCCACAATCAGCAGTAGTGATTACTTCGGCACTTGATGGGATGTTGCGCAAGTCCAAGAAAGCAGCGTCTCCAGCATCCAAAAGTCCATTAAAATTCACAGGTTGGGGGAGTATGGGGGGGAGGGGACATGAGTCACAGTGGCTACTGGTTTAGTGCGAGGCGCGCGACACAAAGGTGTCGACAGTGCGGGCCTCGACGACAGCTGCTGGTAGAGAGTGTGTGTGTGTGTGTGTAGAGCGATTCAGAGTAAACTACTGGACCGATCTTTATGAAATTTTACATGAGAGTTCCTGGGTATGATATCCCCAGAATTTTTTTTCATTTTTTTGATAAATGTCTTTGATGACGTCATATCCGGCTTTTCGTGAAAGTTGAGGCGGCACTGTCACGCTCTCATTTTTCAACCAAATTGGTTGAAATTTTGGTCAAGTAATCTTCGACGAAGGCCGGACTTTGGTATTGCATTTCAGCTTGGAGGCTTAAAATTTAATTAATGAGTTTGCTCATTAAAGTTGTCATTAAAATCGATTTTTTGCAAACAGATTTAAAATTGATTGCATCGTATTCTTCATCACATTCTGAATCTAAAAATATATACATATGTCATGTTTACTCTTAAAATGTGATCACAATTAACGAAAATAGAATAATTAGTCTTACGATTAAAATGTAAGAAATCGATCCAAAAATGACGTCATCTTATTCGTGATCATTTCCTGATTCCAAAAACATATAGATATGATAGGTTGTATTCAAAACAAGCTCAGAAAGTTAACAAGAATACAGAAAAGCGCGCTTTCCTGCTTCTATCTATTCTATATATATATACGACGACTAGTATCTGTGTGTCTGTGTGTCTGTTCGCGATGCACGGCCAAAGTTCTCGGTGGATCTTTTACAAATTTGGAGACCGTATTCAGCTACACCCCGGACACACCCTCATCGATGAGATATTTCAACACGTGCTCTCAGCGCGCAGCGCTGAACCGATTTTGGTTTTTCTCTGGATCCATTCCCAGTAACTCTTCCTTATCTTCTCCAGTGTTTTCAGCCGCGTTTGTCTTCCTTTCTCCGTGCGGTGCGCCGGGTATTCGGCTCGACTTCTTCCCGGCGCAGCCGTACCCGGCGAAGCGGGTATTCATCTAGTAGTACAATACGCTACCGCGCTAATCTGGCGTGTCAATATCACTACGTTTTGCACGTGGAAGGTGAGCGATTTCCTTCACGCGGGGATTGACGAAGCTGTACTGTCTTAGTGAATAAATACAGTGCGTTCAGTTTCATCCCGTGAGTTCGACAGCTTGACTAAATGTAGTAATTTCGCTTTACGCGACTTGTTTGTTTTGTTTAGTACTTTGGGTCGGGGTGGGGAATGGGTGGTGGGTGGCACGGTATAAATGAAAGAGGTTTGATAAAAAAAAAAGGATAAAAGCGGAGTGCATTCACACACACACGCACGCACGCACGCACGCACCCATGCACGCACGCACGCACATACACACACACACACACACAACACACACACACACACACACACACACACACACACACACACACACACACACACACAAAGTGCACAGGCATTTTCAAATCGGCTGTCTAAATCATTTCAGATGTTTGGGAAACAAAACTTATTCTGCGCGAAAAAGAACATCCTTTGAAACACAATAGTAGAATGGACTACCTTTTGTTTCATGCTGATAACTAGGGTGTTTTCTTGCGAAAAAGTTTTATTTTGTGATTAGTAGTTGTTCTTTCTTTACATAACCGCTAGACCGAATTAGAGCGAATAAGCTTTGATAGACATTCAGCAAATATTAAAAACAGAAAAATTCACAACTGGTCCATAATAGGAGCCTGGTATTTACTATGTTTGTCTGAAACAGAAGCTTCCATGCAATTTCGCATTCAGGAGTTTCCCTCTTCAGGGGTCAGTCGCGTTGGTTGAAGTATTCGTTGTTCGGCTTCGTCAGCACCACATAGTGCCTGAACCCAAGGACCACACATACTAACTAAATTTCGTGGTCATCATTAGAACTGTTGCGATGTATTTCGCTGCGTGCACGTACAGTATTATCTGAAATTCAATAAGAGCGTACATAATTTGGCTCATTCGGTGTGAGTGTGGAGGGTGGGTTGTGTGCGTGAATGTGTGTGTGTGTTTGTGTGTGTGTGTGTGTGTGTGTGTGTTTGTGTGTGTGTGTGTGTGTGTTTGTGTGTGTGAGTGTGTGTGTGTGTGTGTGTGTGTGCGAGTATGTGTGTATGTGTGTGTGTGAGTATGTGTGTGTGTGTGTGTGAGTATGTGTGTGGTGTGTGTGTGTGTGTGTGTGTGTGTGTGTGAGTATGTGTGTGTATGTGTGTGTGTGAGTATGTGTGTGTGTGTGTGTGTGTGTGTGTGTGAGTATGTGTGTGTGTGTGTTTGTGTGTGTGTGTGTGTGTGTGTATGGACGTGCGTGCGTGTATGTGTGTGTATGTGTGGGTGTAGGGAGGGGGTCGTGTATCTAAACAGGGCTAGCTATTGGCACAAATTCATCATGTACATCCGGGACTGCTGGCACCTCAGACAGCCCACGGACGTGATGCGAATTGGAATCACGACAGCAAGAGTACCTTACTTTTGTGAATCTCGGACAGTCTTTGTTTGTAATGTATTTAGTCGTTTTTCATAAAACAAGTCACCGGCCACGGTTTCAGGGTATGACTCATGCGCACATTCGTATTTCCAACAAACAGTAAACACACATACAAACCAAACACCACCTCAACGACAAAAAGGCCATTGTCCACGGGACATTTTGACGATCAAGTTCAAGAAGTCCTTTCACTTGGATGAAACACGAGTCCACGTACATCAATGAAACAAATAGACAACGCATCAATATACACATGATTGTTGAGTCAGCTTGCAAAAAAAGATTCTTCATCAGTTTAAGGTCGGTTTGTTTGTTTTTACAACAACCCAACACAAATATACCCCTCTTTGTGTTCGTGAAATTCAAACGAAGAAATGCGAATAATTTGCTATATTAATTACCAATATTTCTTTTGATTTGTTTGCAGAAGTGAACCTATAACACTGCGTTTGTCGAGTCTTGTGCATTTTGATATTACAGCACAGTACCTCTCCCGCAATAGACGAATTCCGAAAATAGTGAAAGAGTGATTTCCCTTCCTTTTTACTCGGACAAACAACGTAGGGGCCAATCACTAGCGAGGGGTGTGTCGGAAACATGGGGACAGGAGCACGTGTGAAGTTATTTGTCAGAGGAAAAGCAAGGGTATTCACTCTTTCACAATCTATACAAACCCGACGGAGTTATTTACGAAAATCGTCTATTGAACAAATATAAAACAATCGAGCACAAATGCTATATGTACGTGTGTTTGTGCAGGATGACAGAGTGGCTGGACCAGTATGAGAAGGTGGCACAGAGGCAACAACAGTATCTGCAGAAAATCCGCGACCTCCGAATGCGCCTGCGCAACAAAGACGAACGCTACATGATGCTGTCCATCGAGCGCATGCGCAGACTGCCCGTGGAGCTGGACCACTCTCCTGCGTCTCCTTTCCAAAACAAGAACGCAGACTACAAGAGTCATGTCCCCTGGTCGTCCTCTCTTCTCGCTCATTCTTACTACCCGAAGATGAGCGCCCCTTCTCCCCGCCAGGTGGCGCTTGTGCAGTCTCCGGAGCCTCTCCCGTCGGAGCGAGGGGGTAGCTACGGTTGCGTCATTTCCGGTGAGAGGCTCCTTCCCAAATTGCACCCCAAGTACCTGAGCCCTATCAGCTCCAGACTTCACGTGAGGGCCGACAGAGTAGAGAAGCAAAGCAAATCTGACATCACCCTGGACAGGAATAAGACAGACTACGAACCCATCGAAGACATTGCCAAGAGGAACCGCATTCAGTTCTCGCGCTACCTCTCGTCACGTGACGACAAGGACGCAGAAAAAGACAGGAAGGGGAAGAACTCTGGGAGCCCTGTTCGTGACTCTCGTGACGTAACAGGTCGTCTGTCCATTGTGGCGAACGTCGGTGACGAAATCTCACAACAAGACCCGACATAACTAAGAGTTTTCTTTCAAAACGTGATGATTAATCATTGAACACCAGATGTGCTACTCAAAGGTCAGTCACCAGGGCCGGATCTGGGGGGGGGTTCCTGGGGTTCCGGAACCCCCCCCCCCCCCCCTGGCCATCCAATGTACCTCTCAGAGAAAAAAAATGTGGACTTTGGACCCCTGCCTTCAGTTGGAACCTCCCCCCTCAAACGAACTTGGTCCGGCCCTGGTCACGTGAAGCGGATTATTCTGTTACCACTGCTCTGACAACAGTTCGGGCGTAGGGGTATGGCGTCATTGACCCGGCATAGCTAAGCTTTTTTGTAAAACCGTGATAATTTATCATGTGACATCAGATGTGCTACTCAAAGGACAGTCACGTGAAGACTAGTCTGTAACTACGCTTCTGACGATCTGTTTGGACGCAGGTGTATGACGTCACTGAGCCTATTTCTTGAATTAACTAATTTTTGGAGTCAGTCCAAACAAAAATGTCTCGTTTCCCTCCGTCTTGTTGTTATTGCTGTTGTACGCGTCACAGTGTATATGTCAATCTTCTCTCTCTCTCTCTCTCTCTCTCTCTCTCTCTCTCTCTCTCTCTCTCTCTCTCTCTCTCTCTCTCTCTCTCTCTCTCTCTCTCTCTCTCATGTCTCTGCACCCTCTCTCTCTCTCAGTCTCTCTCTCTCTCTCTCTCTCTCTCCAGCCCCCCCCCCTCCCCCAGCTTGGTTTGATCCTTGCTAACTTAAGTGACAGCATAGGATTATGCAAGGCCAAGCTCAGAGGTACACTCCTTCTCGTGAAAACCGCTCGGCCCAACATCTTAGATCTGGCCACCTTTTCACATGGGATAAGAACTTCCTTCCACTTGGACACATACAACATCCTGACGGCTTCGTGTTCAGAGTACGATTTTTTTAATGAATTATTTTAAATAAAAAGCCACTTTTGTCAGTTAAGAAATTGATTTTTTTGGCAAATGACCCAGTGAAGAGATGGTCTCATCCCATGCAAAAAGCCTGGCAAGATTGTTTGATGATGAGTCGAATTATTTACACGGGAAGGACACACAGTCAGACAGACAGACAGTCAGACAGACAGAGAGAATTTGTTGAAAGTTACGAAAACTAAACCAGAAGGCAGGTCTTTAAAGACGTTATGTGTAATCCATTTGGTTATTACAATGAGAGAGTATGTGTGCCTGTCCAGTGTTTGTATACATAAAAAAAAGTATTTAAAAACAATCTCCTCAAATTTTTTTTTTAAGAATCTGAAATGTTTTATATGATGCCGAATGTTCACCCCCACGGTTTGTGTGTGTGGGTGTGTGTGTGTGTGTGTGTGTGTGTGTGTGTGTGTGTGTGTGTGTGTGTGTGTGTGTGTGTGTGTGTGTGTGTGTGTGTGTGTGTGTGTGTGTGTGTGTGTGTGTGTGTGTAACCAAAACATGCAACCCCCCTTAAAAAAACTATGACTGAGAAGACAAACACTTAACGAACGAACTCAAAAGCGTCACGAAAAGGGAACAAGTCGCGTAAGGCGAAAATACAATATTTAGTCAAGTAGCTGTCGAACTCACAGAATGAAACTGAACGCAATGCCATTTTACTCGTAGCATCGTCAGGCCACCGCTCATGGCAAAGGCAGTGAAATTGACAAGAAGAGCGGGGTAGTAGTTGCGCTAAGAAGGATAGCACGCTTTTCTGTACCTCTCTTTGTTTTAACTTTCTGAGCGTGTTTTTAATCCAAACATATCATATCTATATGTTTTTGGAATCAGGAACCAACAAGGAATAAGATGAAAGTGTTTTTAAATTGATTTGGACAATTTAATTTTGATAATAATTTTTATATATTTAATTTTCAGAGCTTGTTTTTAATTTGAATATAACATATTTATATGTTTTTGGAATCAGCAAATGATGGAGAATAAGATAAACGTAAATTTGGATCGTTTTATAAATTTTTATTTTTTTTTTAAATTTTCCGATTTTTAATGACCAAAGTCATTAATTATTTTTTAAGCCACCACGCTGAAATGCAATACCGAACCCCGGGCTTCGTCGAAGATTACTTGACCAAAATTTCAACCAATTTGGTTGAAAAATGAGGGCGTGACAGTGCCGCCTCAACTTTCACGAAAAGCCGGATATGACGTCATCAAAGACATTTATCAAAAAAATGAAAAAAACGTTCGGGGATTTCATACCCAGGAACTCTCATGTCAAATTTCATAAAGATCGGTCCAGTAGTTTAGTCTGAATCGCTCTACACACACACACAGACACACACACACACACACACACACACACATACACCACGACCCTCGTCTCGATTCCCCCCTCTACGTTAAAATATTTAGTCAAAACTGGACTAAATATAAAAAGAGACATATGGGAGTGTCTTGCACCAACATAAACCTCCTCTCTCCCCGCATCCCCCCCTCCCCCCCCCCCCCCCCAAAAAAAAAATTAGAGTAAAATCAGACACGAAATTGAAGACAGAAAGAAATAAAGAAATAAGAAGTTACAGGAAGAAAGAAAAAAATGAAGTTGTTCTTTTCAAAAGCCTTTGCAAATCACCCACTAAATCAAATATAGACCTCAAATAACCAAAGGGAAGTAATCGCTCTTAATGCATACAACATGTGTAATAGAGTATGCGAGAGTTGTACGGAACCTTTTCTCCTGTATATGTATATTTTTTTGTCGTATGCGTTAAGAGCGATTACTTCCCTTTGGTTATTTGATATCTTAACATCGCTCTGCCTCATTCTGTTTGAGATTCTAAATATAGACCCAGTAAAAAAAAAGTTGGAGGGAGAAATATACATCATACAAAAACAAAAATATCAGTCTAAACCACAACAAGTCGCATAAGGCGAAAATACAACATTTAGTCAAGTAGCTGTCGAACTCACAGAATGAAACTGAACGCAATGCCATTTTTCAGCAAGACCATATACTCGTAGCATCGTCAGTCCACCGCTCATGGCAAAGGCAGTGAAATTGACAAGAAGAGCGGGGTATACGTTGCGCTAAGAAGGATAGCACGCTTTTCTGTACCTCTCTTTGTTTTAACTTTCTGAGCGTGTTTTTAATCCAAACATATCATATCTGTATTTTTTTGGAATCAGGAACCGACAAGGAATAAGATGAAAGTGTTTTTAAATTGATTTCGACAATTTAATTTTGATAATAATTTTTATATATTTAATTTTCAGAGCTTGTTTTTAATCCAAATATAACATATTTATATGTTTTTGGAATCGGAAAATAAGATGAATGCAAATTTGGATCGTTTTATAAATTTTTATTTTTTTTTTTTACAATTTTCCGATTTTTAATGACCAAAGTCATTAATTATTTTTTAATCCACCAAGCTGAAATGCAATACCGAAGTCCGGGCTTCGTCGAAGATTACTTGACCAAACCTTCAACCAATTTGGTTGAAAAATGAGGGCGTGACAGTGCCGCCTCAACTTTCACGAAAAGCCGGATATGACGTCATCAAAGGCATTTATCAAAAAAATGAAAAAAACGTTCGGGGATTTCATACCCAGGAACTCTCATGTCAAATTTCATAAAGATCGGTCCAGTAGTTTAGTCTGAATCGCTCTACACACACACACACACACACACACAGACACACAGACACACGCACATACACCACGACCCTCGTTTCGATTCCCCCTCGATGTTAAAATATTTAGTCAAAACTTGACTAAATATAAAAAGTTGGAGGGAGAAATATACATCATACAAAAACAAAAATATCAGTCTAAACCACAAAAACGGACACGTTGGTGAACCACCCCTTTCAACCCCCACCCCGAACAGGTTAACCAACGACACAGAGAGCAAACCATTCAACCCTAAGCCGACATCTTGATCTCTTTTTATATTTAGTCAAGTTTTGACTAAATATTTTAACATCGAGGGGGAATCGAAACGAGGGTATGGTGTATGTGTGTGCGTGTGTGTGTGTGTGTGTGTGTGTAGAGCGATTCAGACTAAACTACTGGACCGATCTTTATGAAATTTGACATGAGAGTTCCTGGGTATGAAATCCCCGAACGTTTTTTTCATTTTTTTGATAAATGTCTTTGATGACGTCATATCCGGCTTTTCGTGAAAGTTGAGGCGGCACTGTCACGCCCTCATTTTTCAACCAAATTGGTTGAAATTTTGGTCAAGTAATCTTCGACGAAGCCCGGGGTTCGGTATTGCATTTCAGCTTGGTGGCTTAAAAATTAATTAATGACTTTGGTCATTAAAAATCTGAAAATTGTAAAAAAAAGTAAAAATTTATAAAACGATCCAAATTTACGTTTATCTTATTCTCCATCATTTGCTGATTCCAAAAACATATAAATATGTTATATTCGGATTAAAAACAAGCTCTGAAAATTAAATATATAAAAATTATTATCAAACTTTTTTTTTCGAAATCGTTTTAAAAACACTTTCATCGTATTCCTTGTCGGTTCCTGATTCCAAAAACATATAGATATGATATGTTTGGATTAAAAACACGCTCAGAAAGTTAAAACAAAGAGAGGTACAGAAAAGCGTGCTATCCTTCTTAGCGCAACTACTACCCCGCTCTTCTTGTCAATTTCACTGCCTTTGCCATGAGCGGTGGACTGACGATGCTACGAGTATACGGTCTTGCTGAAAAATGGCATTGCGTTCAGTTTCATTCTGTGAGTTCGACAGCTACTTGACTAAATATTGTATTTTCGCCTTACGCGACTTGTTGTGGGTTCACTGGGCCGTACAGACTGGGGAAGGCAAAGTCTGGAATGCCAGGGGAGAGGTCTGGAACTGGTAGATAGCTGGTTCCAAAGTTCGCCTGCCCCATCTGTCTGCCTGAGTGCATTGCTCTGCAAAAAGACTTTGATTACTGCGTTCGCGTGCCAAGTCAGTCAACGATGGTTAAAACAAAATGTCCTGCAGGGTTTGCCGCACCATACAGACACACAGACATACACTGACTACACACAGAAAGACAGACAGACAGACACACACACACACACACACACACACACACACACACACACACACACACACATACACACACACACACACACACTAACTAACTACCGGCACACACATACACACACACACACACACACACTAACTACAGGCACACAGGCACACACACACACACACACACATACACACACACACACACTAACACACGCCCACACACACACTAACACACACACACACTAACACACACACACACACACACTAACACACACACACACACACACACACACACACACATTATGGGACTTAAAATCAAAGCGAGGAGTCGACATTACTTCGGACAAGCTTGTTGACTCCTGACACTGATGTGAAGAACCGAATACTGCAATGCTCTATCGCCGCCCCGGCAAACTTGAAGTCTTCATCACCTTGAAAGCAGGTAAACCGCTCTGCAGTGCTGATGAAACTTGTTATTTTCATACTTCCTGTCTAAAAGTGGAAGAGGAAGGGGCAGGAAGGCAGAACCAGTTGTATTCATTCCTCGTGTTTAATAATAGTGGAGGGGAAAGAGTGAGGGGGTTTGGGTAGGATGGAAGCAAACTTGCGTAGTTATTTTAATTCTTTTTTTCATGTCGTAGACGGTAGGGGTAAAATGTGGCGGATGAGATATAGAAGTAAACGTCAGGTGCAGGCAATCAAAAACTAGAACCTGCCTGTCAGTTGTTATGAGAGACAAAAAAAACCAATTAGCCGATGACGCAGGCTTATACAGAGAAACACGCTTACATACAGCCACCCAATGTCACCATTTTTTCACTTATCTTATAGCGTGTCGTAACTGTTCAAAGCTTGATCCCACTAGAGGCATGAACAAACTGTCAAAGTAATACCACATGAATGGTTTGATAAACACAGGGAAGTAAGCTCTCTAAATGAATACGACATGTCTTATAGGGTAAGTGGGAGCTATTATGAACCATTCCCCTTTGTTTGTTTGTTTGTTTGTTTGTTTGTTTGCTTAACGCCCAGCCGACCACGAAGGGCCATATCAGGGCGGTGCTGCTTTGACATATAACGTGCGCCACACACAAGACAGAAGTCGCAGCACAGGCTTCATGTCTCACCCAGTCACATTATTCTGACACCGGACCAACCAGTCCTAGCACTAACCCCATTATGCCAGACGCCAGGCGGAGCAGCCACTAGATTGCCAATTTTAAAGTCTTAGATATGACCCGGCCGGGGTTCGAACCCACGACCTCCCGATCACGGGGCGGACGCCTTACCACTAGGCCAACCGTGCCGGTACCATTCCCCTGGTACATGAGAGAATAACAAGCATTGAAATGAACAAGCGACTTTCTTTCTCGCGAAATAATACACCATGAATGGAAGAGAAAACAAAAACTTTCATCGGGTGCCTGTGACGGATGAGGGTAGAAAAAGTGCTGCTGAAGCTGCAACGTATTAAATCACACGGATGGTTTTGTGGGGTGGTAAGGGGGGCAAAGGGCGGAACTCCGGTTTCGAACATTCGCAGAAAGAAATCTTACGCAGCAGCATGGAGACGTCTATCTTCACCTATCTGGTCATTTGTGCTCTTTCTGCAGGTAAGTTGTTGTGATTTTTTAGTTCGTACGTGCACAAAGGTACTCTTTGATGAGTGTAACGGCTTCACTGGCGGGGGTTGGGGATAGGGTGGTGGGGGGGGGGGGATGGGGGATGGGGGTTAGGTGTATTAAAAACTGACATACTTTTACACAGGCGTAAAAGGAGTACATTTCAAATAGCTCTCACATCCAGTTGTTCTTGAGATTTGCCGAAATCCAAAACCAATAGACTGCCAACGTTTCAAAATTCCTGCAGCCAGAAAGAGCTGGGTCGAAATATCTGTGAGCGTAACGTTTTGTTTTGTCAATAATTAAACGTTCCAACAACATACTTTTCTTGTTTGTTTTTTATTCGTGAGATTTGTCAGTATCTTTACAAACGTTCGTCGGCAGCGAAAATGTTGTTCAGGAATGACGCCGCGCTCGCGTTTATTTCAATGAGGATGACTTATATTCATGCGTGCCCTGAGCATACCTGTACATATAGTACTGGTAGGGAAAAACATCCCGGCCAAAGCAAATGCATGACACATTGTTTTGACTAGCTCTGATGTTTTGATTCGCCGTATCATTTCCATGTCATTTCCGATGGCAAAGCTGACGCCTAGTAAATGCCTCACATTCTCATTGTTATAATAATTATGGACAGTCACACAGCGAGAGTCACGTGCACTATAATTATGTGCGGACAGCGTTCGTAAAAAAAGCGGCCGGTATAAGTTACACACATTGAAAAAGTTAACTCTATTGATGGTTTAATTTTGGACAAAACTAAACAGTGGTCAAACAAGATACAAAAATCGACGATAACTGATACTGTGACTTGTCTTACAATTGTTGTAGCTTTTCTGCAGTCAGTTTTCTGTAAACGTCACTGACAGTACGAGAAGTTGTTCACCAAAACAGCCAACAGTCATCATTCATCATTGTGTGAATAGCAACGGCATGAATAATGAAAATGATAATTACTATGTGCTCAAAAGAGAATCGTGCACCTATACATTGGTTACTGCAGTGTTGTATTGTTTTGGTTTGGTTTGTTGTGTTCTGCTATGTTCTGTTCTGTCTTTGTTCTTCTTGTTTTGTTTTATCCGTCTGTCTGTCTGTTTGTTTGTTTGTTTGTTTGTTTGTTTGTTTGTTTGTTTGTCGCGTTCTTTCTTTCTCTTATATTTCTATTTGTTTGTTTTTCTTCGATGGGGATGATAAAAAGGCTGTCGCAACTTGAAAAGACTTCTCGGGTGGAGGGGGGCAAATGAACATTACATTTGACAGAATTACAGGAAAATCACCACTTTGAGTGATCTGCTCGTGGAATTTTCCTTTTCATATGTCTAAAGCACAGATTTTAATTGTTGCATTGTTTGTTTGTTTGTTTGTTTGTTTTGTTTTTGTATTTTGTTTTTGTTTGACAGCTTTCAGCAGAGGTCAGCACGTGGTGCACTCGCACAACGGTTGCCATGGAGTTTACTACGACACACTGGGCTGCTTCCCCCGAACCTCCCCGTACAACAACACCGCCCAGCTGCCGCAGACCCCTCACTTCGTGGACACCACGTTCCACCTGTACACTCGCAGCAACCCCCACCACCCACAGACCCTCAGGTGAGGCACGGACTATTCGGTGGGGGGGGGGGGGGGGTTGTGAAGGGGTGGAGCTGGAGTGGGGTTGGATGGCTGTTGGTTT
The DNA here is from genome assembly GCF_037325665.1 of Littorina saxatilis. Lineage (NCBI taxonomy): Eukaryota > Metazoa > Mollusca > Gastropoda > Littorinimorpha > Littorinidae > Littorina > Littorina saxatilis. Next base: position 17,051,301 of record NC_090249.1, read on the forward strand.
TTAACGTCCCTTCAACCTATTTGACTATGCGGGACATATTCAATTTTGTTTTCATTTTGAAGAAATAGATGGGTACAACATGGAGAAAGAATAGAGGGGGGGGGGAGGGGAGGGGGACAAGGTTTTGTCTGTGACACAGTCATGATACTGTAATAAAACAAAACGTCATTTCGCAACAAAATGGTCAGCCTCAACTTTCCAGATACGCGGGTGAGAATTAGCATACAGTAGGTCACCTGCTCAATTCAACATCAAACCTGTGCGTTATTTCTCCAAAATGATGGGTTAGTATACTCAGCTCTGAAATTGTTGAACAGTATTTATTTTTCATTAAACAGCCAGAGCTAGATGGCCATGGTCATGCAATGTTTAACTAGACTTTTATTGGCCAGCATAAAGTGGAATGTCATCATCGAGCACATCGCAATTTTATTTGGCACATGATCAACTACCAGCCCAAAAGATCCGTTGTTTAATCTAAGCGCAGCGTCCGACTGACCTAAATCCTCAAAATAAAGTAAGCTTATTTCATTGAATGAATTGACCAACCGCCTGTCTAAACGAGGAGTCATTACAGCTTTCAATGCGTACATGTCCAATGACGGGCTTCTCGCCTCAACTCGGGAAAATTCTGTCATTGGTCCGTTTGTGGTTACGTCCTATTTGAGCTGCGTATGTGTGTGTGTGTGTGTGTGTGTGTGTGTGTGCGTGTGTGTGCGTGTGTGTGTGTGTGTGTGTGTGTGTGCGTGTGTGTGTGTGTGTGTGTGTGTGCCGGTGTGCGTAAGCGTGCGTGCGTGCGTGCGTGCGTGTGTGCGTGCGTGCGTGCGTGCGTGAATTGGTGAACACTCTATCTTGTTGTGTTTGAATGTTTTCAATGTACTCAAGTCAGAAAATGTTCAAAGTGCACAGCACGTGGTTAAATACAAGTCACACGTCTTATGTCTTAATATGTTTTATGTCTTCGCGGCAGCACGAGGGACGGATCCGGGGACATGGGAGGTTCTCACCTGGACACTACCCTGCCCATTAAAGTTCTGGTCCACGGTTTTTTGCAGAATGACCACAGTCCCTGGATAGTGGAACTGACCCATGCTCTGCTGGACCATGTGAGATGCCTCCTTCTTTTTCTTCATCTTTGTTCATGGGTTGAAACTCCCACGATCTTTTACGTGTATGGCCGTTTTATCCCGCCATTCAGGCAGCCATACTCCGCTTTCGGTGGGAACATGCTGAGTATTTTCGTGATTCTATAACCCACCGAACTCGGACATGGATTACATGATCTTTTCCGTGCGCACTTGGTCTTGTGCGTGCCTGTACACACGAAGGGGGATAAGTCACTAGCAGGTCTGGACATAAGTTGACCTGGGAGATCGGAAAAATCTCCACTCTTAACCAACCAGGCGTGGCCGGGATTCGAAAACACGACCTTCCGCATGTGAGATGCAGACTTGACCAATCTTTGCTTATTCGGTAAATGTTCATACCATAAAGGGGAACGGAGCCAAAATTCACATGTCACCTGAACATTGAAGTCCGAGCGTAACTTTTACGTCGGGAACAGATTTGTTTGTTATCATATGACTTTTGAATAAAAGCATTTTTAATACATGTTAAACCCAGTGGAAAGCAGTGCCAATGACGGTATTGATTCCTCATCTCTTCCCTTTCCCCCTGTTTCCAGGACAACGTGAACGTGATCACAGTGGACTGGGGTTCAGGGGCGGGTTTCCCCTACACCCAGGCAGCGGCCAACACCCGTGTAGCAGGGGCGGAGTTGGCCCGTCTCATCTCGCTGCTGGGCGAGCAGAAGGGCGTGTCTGCACGCAACATTCACATGGTTGGTCACAGCCTTGGCGCTCACGTGGCCGGAAACGCTGGAAGGATTTTGCGGGGCAGTCTGGGTAGAATCAGTGGTGAGCGAATGTATGCATTATAAAGCTAAGAGATCTTCTGCAATTTCAGATCTGATAAAAAAAAAATTAAAAGTGTTGTAAGATCTGGAGCAAATGTTGATTTGACGCATATCACAAAAGACTTGAAGATAGCAGATGTTTAGTTGTTACTGGTATCACTTTTGTCAGTCAAGTTCTCAAGCACAAACATTAAAAACAATTGTTCGTATTGGTCATTTTCCCCCTTTTCTTTTCAGGAGATCATACATATCACGGGGGCTCTGTGTTAGCTTTTTTATCGACCACAATATAAATGTTTGCAAATTATGATAAGAACGACGACGGTTATAATCATGGCACAGACACCGCAGAACACAATCATGAAAAGGAGGGCAATGATGATGATGACGGTAATGGCAATCGACCAAAGGTACAGTCATGCTATCCATGTTTTGTGTGTGTTTCGCTTCAATAACGATATCTCCCTACATGTATCCACGTATGGGAGCTCGAACGTAACTTGCAATTCAATGAGGGGAACAGTCCCAGGATTATATGATACCTATCCTTGGGTTCTCTTCACTAAGATTTCAATGATTTTTTTATCCGCAGGTTTGGACCCAGCTGACCCCAACTTCAGCCACCAGCCCACTGAGGTACGGCTTGACCCTACCGACGCCCGCTGGGTGGACGTCATCCACACTGATGGTAGTCCTTACACCACTTACAGCGGTACGTGATGGGTTCTGTCCCTTGGTTGTCAGTCGTTCTGTGGGTCGGTGTTTCGATAAGTTGTGTGCTTTCAGGAACAGACCTCTCAGATCATCTCTTAACACTTTGTTCGTGGTATCGTATGAGCTAGCTGTCATTTCATCAATATAAACATGGGTACTCGGCCTTTTGGAACATTTGTCTTGAGAAATGATCGAATTGCTATGACATGAATTTGAGTTCGAATCCGTGACAATTGAGGGGGATGGGGGTGGTTTACCTTATGCCCTTAGCAACAGCAAAGCATCTGTTGTGTCAATAGTATATAATAACTGCCCGTTTTAACTCGATACAAGTGTCTTTGAGTTCAATGTCTGTTATGTGTATTTAAAACGCTTGTAAACGCCCTATCCGTAAATATGGCGAAGATACATACCAGACGTTGAATGTTAAAGGTGGTCGTCTACATTTTTGCTTTTTTTCAATAATCTTATGGTTAGATTTCGCTAAAAAGTTATGTCAGATGATGAATGAACCATGGGGAAAAAAGTTATAGAAAAAAAAATATGTAAAAAAAGATTTTATTTTTGGGTAGCGTGACTCACGCTTCTAATATTTTGTTTTCTGCTTGCTGAGAACATGTGCTTTGCCTAAAAATACTGACCAATCAAATTCCTGTCACTATACTTATAGCCACGCCCAAACAAGTGCAGCAACAGTTTGACACTGGAGCGCTGTCCACGCTTTTTTTTAAACGCACGAAATGCACGGGATTTGAGAGGAATTTTGCCCTTGGCATTTTCCAAACTAAGGATATCCTAATATGAGTACTACGCTGGAATACTACAATGAATTTTCAAACGGCTACGTATACACTGGCTTCGTCTTTCCTGATCGAAAGGGGGTGTATTGTTGATAATTGTAGATAATAGACTCTGCATTTTAATGGTCAAATGGCGATTTCGGTATTAAAATGTAGACAAGGACCTTTAAAGCTTTTCCGTCCAACTTTGATGCTCTAGCCTTCAAGACATCCTGAGAAGCACAAAAGCAAGCAAACCAACCACCTGTATCGTTGTGTGTTATGGTGTGTTTGTTGGTTTGCGCAGGTTACGGCAGCCTGCAGGCAATGGGCCACATCGACTTCTACCCCAACGGTGGCAAAGACCAGCCTGGCTGCCACTCCGACACCTCTGTCTACAGCTTCGTCAAGGACGCCTACCGTCAGGGCATGACCAGTGAGTCTCAACACACATACACACACACACGCTGGCGCACGCACAAACACACACGCGCGCGCGCACATGCACACACTCGCACGCACGCACGCACGCGCGCACACACACACGCACACACACACACACACACACACACACACACACACAAGGAAGAATGCACAAGCAAACACAATTGTAGATCTACACAACCACAGTGTACGTGTGGAAGGTGGAAGCAGTTATTATTCAGGCTTGATAGCCGGTCAAAGTCATGCGATCAAAGAAACCACCGATGGTTGAAGTCGAACAAATCTGATCCACCACTACCACCAAGATCACCACCACCACTCCCAATGCTAACACCACGACCGTTGGTAAAGTGAGAGCTGTGGTTGTCGTAGTGGTAAGACTTGGGACCGATCTCATTTCAAGTTTTTTAAAATTCTAAAATACATCTTTTTGCATCCATCCCAATAGACGCCGAAGACAACATGGCGTGTAGCCACGACCGCTCAACCCTGCTCTTCATCCAGTCTGTTACTTCCCCTTGCCCCTTCACCGCCTACCCCTGCGCCAGCGATGACGACTTCAGGGCGGGCCGCTGCATGCGATGTGGCAACAGACCGTGCCCGTCCATGGGCTACGGCGCTGACCTCTACAAGCGTTCTGGAGCATTCTACCTCCACACTCAGTCTCAAGCCCCCTTCTGTGGTGAGTTGTGTATATAATGCAAGTTTTCTTGTACTTTCTGTATACTGTACTTTTGTGGTATGTAATGTGGTGTTATGCCTAAACGCCTATGAACCGGACAAGCAGATTTATCTCTTATTGGACAATACCTGAGGCGTCATAGTCCGCTGCAAGAATTCTAAAAAATTCTACCTCGGCACAATCTCTCATCCTTTCTTCTTGCCCCAATACCTGCAAAACACTCGAGTGTACGTGGAGGTTTAAGCCCCTGAACGCAGAAGAAAAAAAAAGAAGTACATTTTTTTTTCCTGGAGAGATCCAAAATATCCTTTTAAATGCTAAATTTCAACAGCATCTGAAGTCAGCTCCCCCCCCCCCCGACCCCCCGCGTCCCCCCCCCCCCCGACCCCCCGCGTCCCCCCCCCCCTCTCATACACTAGGTCCATTCTAATGTGAACGTTTTGATCTGAATACGTAAATACGAAAGATTTGAGGCAATCATATTCGACTGAAAACCAATGAATAAGAGACTTACTCCAAACTTCATACAAATATTTACCAGCTCTGTTGCGGTGACTAACTTTGATGATGTGTGTGCCAGGCTACCACTACCTGGTGAAGGTGACCCTGGCAACAGACATGCCGGAGACTGCTAGCGGCCTGTTCCACGTGCAGGTGACCGGTGACCATGGGCACACTTCTCCCATGCTGCTGCACACGTAAGCTTACGACATACGTGCCCATTTCTTTTAACCTTTTCATCCTCTGTTTTTGTAGGTTCCTTCGTTGGGTGTTTTACATTTTGTCGGGTTTTGACTTATGTATTAAACAAGAAGAGCAAACGCTCGATCGAGTCACTTTCGCAGTTCTGAATATTATATGGGGCATCAGATGGACAGGAAGAAATTGCTATTCACAACACAATGAGTCACGTTCACATAAAATTTGAGCCCGGTCACTTTTATAGTTTCCGAGAAAAGCCCAACGTTAAGTTGTGTGTTGCCGAACAGAAAAGGCTAGTTATCTCCCTTGTTTTTCTGATAACGTTCGTAAAAGGCTACAGATGTAAATACTTTGATGTAAAGAATAATCCTACAAAGTTTCAATCACATCCGATGAACTTTGTCAAAGATATAAAATGTCTAATTTTTCCTTTGACGCTGACCTGTGACCTTGAAAAAGGTCAAAGGTCAACGAAACCATCGTTAAAGTGTAGAGGTCATTGGAGGTCACGACTAAACAAAATATGAGCCCGATCGCTTTGATAGTTTCCGAGAAAAGTCCAACGTTAAGGTGGTGTCTACGGACGGCCGGCCGGACGGCCGGCCGGACGGCCGGCCGGACAGACTAACACTGACCGATTACATAGAGTCACTTTTTCTCAAGTGACTCAAAAAGACTGGGAATCAAGACGATGGTGAGTGTGTGTGTGTGTGTGTGTGTGTGTGTGTGTTATTAACCAGCACTTCCCAGAAAAATCCATGTTTTGTTGTTGTTGTAACTTTGTATGTGAATTCTTCCAAATAATATCCCTAGATGTGGGGGTTTTCTCCCCTATTTCGACTGGGTGGCCGAGTGGTAACGCACTTGCGCTCGGAAGCGAGAGGTTACGAGTTCGACCCTGGGTCAGGGCGTTAGCAATTTTCTCCCCCCTTTCCTAACCTAGGTGGTGGGTTCAAGTGCTAGTCTTTCGGATGAGACGAAAAACCGAGGTCCCTTCGTGTACACTACATTGGGGTGTGCACGTTAAAGATCCCACGATTGACAAAAGGGTCTTTCCTGGCAAAATTGTATAGGCATAGATAAAAATGTCCACCAAAATACCCGTGTGACTTGGAATAATAGGCCGTGAAAAGTAGGATATGCGCCGAAATGGCTGCGATCTGCTGGTCGATGTGAATGCGTGATGTATTGTGTAAAAAATTCCATCTCACACGGCATAAATCGATCCCTGCGCCTTGAGTCCGAGTCTGGAGATACGCGCGCGATATAAGACTTCATATAACAAAGAATGTCGACGTCATATGCGGCTTTATAAAAAGTTGAGGCCGCACTGTTGCGACTTTCCGGGAACATGCCCCTTATGGTTTTACTGTGAGGGCGTAAAACATTACATATCATCAACTGTTGCGACTCATTTTGCAATCAAATTGATGTTGGCTGCTTGGATGTTGGTTTTCTTTTTATGTCCCCTCAACCTATATGCTATTCAAGACGGAGATTCAATTAATTTCCTTTCTCAGTCAAACTAATTGAAATTTGTTATCACAAAAAAACCTGACCCGGTCCGAACTATGGGATTGCATTTCAGCCCTGAAGATGAAAATAATCTATTATTTAATTCATTGAAATTCTTTATAAAAATGTTTAATTATAACAACAGATTCAGAAATGATTGCATTGAATTCTTTTATATTTTGCTGAAACCAAAAATGTATCTAGATGTGTCAAGCTTACTCGGAAAATGTGATCAAAAATAGGTCATGTTGTCAACTAGTGCTCTTCGATGTCTTTTGCAGTTGTTGTTGTTGTTGTTGTTGTTGTTGTTGTTGTTGTTGTTGTTGTTGTTGTTGTTGTTGTTGTTGTTGTTCTTCTTCTTCTTCTTCTTCTTCTTCTTCTTCTTCTTCTTGAAAAAGAAATCCGTTTTGTTAAGAAATCGCTCTTTGTTTTCAGTGGTGCATTGACCCCTGGCCAAGTGGTCAGTGCTGTCATGCTGGCTCCAGAAGAGATCGGTCACGTGACCAGTGTGACCTTGACCTTGACAGAAAACGCCAGCTACTTTGGCTGGATGTTTAATCCCAGCAATGTCAAGGTCAAAGGAGTCATGGTGGAGCAGATCGACCGTAGGCACATGTAAGTGTGTAAGTGTGTGTGTGTGTCTGTGTGTGTGTGTTTATGTGTGTGTGTGTCAGTGTGTTTATGTGTGTGTTTATGTGTGTGTGTGTGTATGTGTGTGTGTGTGTGTATGTGTGTGTGTGTGTGTGTGTGTGTGTGTGTGTGTGTGTGTGTGTGTGTGTGCCTGAGTGAATAAGGAGCATTGAGATGAACAAACCATTTTCATCGTCTGACTAAGGCATCTGCTGTGTTGCAGGCTGTACTTCTGCCCCACACAACTTGAAGACACGATGCAAGCAGGTCAACCTCTTGAGCTGAGTGGGGGCACCAGAAACCCCGGACCCTGCTTCAGACCGTGACTGAATGTTTGCAGGCCAGCCACAGCTGCTCTCGATGATCAGCGTCACGTGCTCAAAATTGAACGCACAGTGTTAACCTTATGCTGACAATGCACAGTGTTAACTAGTCATATGCTCACACTACACAGGGTTAACCAACTGACTGTTTCTACTAGCTCAGCATTCCTCTTTTGATGGGATTCAGTACTGCATGTGCAAGGTACACAGTGCTATTTATTTATTTATCTCTTTTGATCTATAATCTCATGGAATAAATTGGGTCACCGCTAGCTCAACATGCACAGTGCATTTAATCTGTCTCTTTTTGTCCGGGATAACATAGCCCAGGTCCTCTTGGGGTGAACTGGGTCACCCCAAGCTCAAAATGCACAGTGCGTATTCTCTGTCTCTTTTAGCCCAGGATCTTGTGAGATGAAATGGGTCATCATAATCTCAAAATGGACAGTGTGTTTTATGTCTTTTAGCCCAGGTCCTCATGTGATGAATTAGGTCATCCCAAGCTCAAAGGCACAGTGCGTTTTACCTGTCTCTTTAGGCCAGGTCCTCAGGGGAAAAACTGGGTCACCCCAATTTCAAAATGCACAGTGTAGTTTTCTGTCTTTTAGCCAAAGGATCTCGTGGGGTGAATCGGGTCACCCAAAGCTCAAAATGCACAGTGCATATTATCTGTCTCTTGTAGCCCAGAATCTCATGGGATGAATTGGGTCACCCCAAGCTCAAAATGCACAATGCGATTTATCTCTCTTTTAGCCTAGGTCCTCATGGGATGCACTGGGTCACCATAAGCTCAAAATGCACAGTGCATTACTAGTTTTCTATGTATTGTAGCCCAGGATCTCGTTAGTTTGTTTGTTCGTTCATGGGCTGAAACTCCCACGGCTTTTACGTGTATGACCGTTTTTACCCCGCCATTTAGGCAGCCATACGCCGCTTTCGGAGGAACTCTCGTGGGATGAATTGGGTTACCCCAAGCTCAAAATGCACAGTGCATTTTATGTGTCTTTTTTGGCCTTGGCTCTTGTGATATGCATTAGGATCGACATGGTCAAAATGCACACTGCTAATTCTCCGATGATTTTTGATCACGGATCTTTTGGCCCAGATCAGCAGCACGAGCTCAAAATAAACAATGCTGGTTACCTGTTACTGTCACTGTTGGCAAAGGGCCCGTTATCTCCTACTTTCGTGGGCGCTGTGAACAGTTGATGCCGCAAAAGATGTTCCAAACTACCATTGATACATGTACTAAAAATGCTTTACTGACACATCTGACTATCCTGTTCTATTTACTTCTGTGATCCTCATCAGAGACGAGACATATAAGAAAGTATCTCTGTGTACTGAACAAGTAGTGGGGACTCATTGTACATGTTATGCTTTGTCTGTTCACGACAATTAAAGAATCCGTGTAAATTGTATTCCGATTTTGTTTTCATATCAGAAGCAGAAGAAAACAAACATTGTTGTAAGCGGATATCCAGAGTTGACGCCTGAATTTGAAAATTGTAGTATCAGGCAATCGCCTGATATACCATTACAACGCTTTGCTTTCATAGTCGTTACCAAGATTTTGATATGAAATTTCCTCTATGCTTCAATATGATTTTGATATGAAATGTCCTCTCTGCTTCAATATGTCAATGGTATGACGCTTACACAACACGCTGGAAGACTGGAACAAGTGTTCATAAAATGTGATGACATTTGGACATTTTTAAAGCAATCTGATAACCAAACTGAAGTGTTTATGGTTACTCTGTTGCTGGTTCGACTGCTGAATCATGACCTCCTGAACAGGAAACTGCAAACTTTTCAACCAGAGAATATTGAGCCTTTCAAGTTTGAAATGATGTGTCAATGTGTTTCTTTCTTGAATACACACACAGACTGCTTAAAGAACGTATCAGATATGCATTACAGAAAAGAGGGAGGGGACAGACAAGAGACTCAGAGAGAGAAAATCGATAGACTGGGAAGGGAGACAACTGCTCTTTGACTTGGGTTGATTTGATTGCCTCCCATAAAACCTTATTTTATTTTATTTCATAATCTTGACTGGTTGTTTTGAGTTTTCTCTGATTTTTTTCCTGGCTTGTTTTGCAGTCTAGGGATTTTACCAGTCAGGACCAATAGGAATAAGCAAATAGGTATGCAGATTTGCTGGAATGGGAGGATTAGGCAATCCTAACTGTACTGCTTTTGTTTTCTCTCACACACACACACACACACACACACACACACACACACACACACACACACAAATGCAAACTGTGTTCAACAGCTTAAAACAGTTTTAATTACAGTAACAGCCTATTTATGACAGCACACACATGCAATTGCATTGGATACAAACACACAAAATGCACCAAAGAAACCAAATTACAATGAAGTCAAAATAAATTAATGTCTGACGGACAAAGAATTCAGGATGATATGTGGAGGACATTTCTTTTAATTAGTTACATGACTAAGAACAGGGACAGCATTGATAATGAATGTCTTAAAATCTGAGAGAACAAGAAGCACAAATTCAGCTTTAAAACCTTGATTGCAAAAAGAGAAAAAGAAAAAAAAAGTGAAACATATCTAATTAATGAAGTGACACCTACATTTACTGAGCTTAACAAATAACCTTTGATTTATCTCGTTTCTCGTTTCTTCTTTCTTCAGTGAAATATCAATGGTTTTGAATTTACTTTCTCAACAACAACAAAAGAAGAAGAAAAAAAGAATTTCTGAAAACCAAATGCCAGGTAGGTATGAACCTTGGGATTCATCTTAATCTCACATGCAAGTATGCATATGTCCACGTACACACACATACATGAATGCTCACACACACACATGCAGGCATGCACGCACGCACACACACACACACTCTCTCTCTTTTCCTCTCTCAAAGGGGACTGTCGCTCTAAAATTTTCACAACATTAACAGTACAAGAAACATTGTTGACATTTTCCAAGGGTGAATGTTATAAATGCTACTTCTACTTGACATTGTTGACATTTTCTGAAGGTGAAGTGTATCACTGCTACTTCTATTTGAGCTACAATGTCATGTTTCTGAGCCTATCAGAGAGAGAAGAGAACATGTAATGTATGACTAAAGCACTGTGACGTACACGAAACCGAACACAGAACCCTGACAGTTCTCATTGTTTTATGTGCAATAACGGAGTAATCATTATCATCATCAATAAAATCAATAAATAAATAAACAAATAATGTTTAAAAAAAAGGGCAGCTTTCAGTACATGTATAACAGATTTAAACTCAAATAAAAAATTTAAACAAGTCGCGTAAGGCGAAATTACAACATTTAGTCAATCTGTCGAACCCACAGAATAAAACTGAACGCACTGCATTTTTTGTCACCAAGACAAAACAGCTTCGTCAATCCACGCGGCAAGGAAGTCGCTCATTTTTTCCGTGCAACACGAAGTGAAACTGACATGCAAGAATAGCGAAATAGCGTACTGCGGTAAGCAGGGAAACGCGCTTTTCTGTATTCTTTTTAACTTTCTGAGCTTGTTTCGAATACAACATATTATATTTATATGTTTTTGGAATCAGGAAATGATAAGGAATAAGATGAAATCATTTTTTGATCGATTTCTTAAATAATAATCGAAGTACTAATTAACCTATTTTCGTTAATTGTGATCACATTTTAAGAGTAAACATGACATATGTATATATTTTTAGATTCAAAATTTAATGAAGAATACGATGCAATCAATTTTAAATCTGTTTGCGAAAAATCGATTTTAATGACAACTTTAATGAGCAAACTCATTAATTAACTTTTAAGCCTCCAAGCTGAAATGCAATACCAGAGTCCGGGCTTCGTCAAAGATTACTTGACCAAAATTTCAACCAAATTGGTTGAAAAATGAGAGCGTGACAGTGCCGCCTCAACTTTCACAAAAAGCCGGATATGACGTCATCAAATATATTTATCCAAAAACTAAAAAATAGGTCTGGAGATATAATACTCAGGAACTCTCATGTTAAGTTTCATGAAGATCGGTCCAGTAGTTTTTCAGAATCGCGTTATACACACACACACACACATACACCACGACCCTCGTCTCGATTCCCCCCTCTACGTTAAAACATTTAGTCAAAACTTGACTAAATGTAAACAAGTCGCGTAAGGCGAAAATACAATATTTAGTCAAGTAGCTGCCATTTTTCAGCAAGACCGTATACTCGTAGCATCGTCAGTCCACCGCTCATGGCAAAGGCAGTGAAATTGACAAGAAGAGCGGGGTAGTAGTTGCGCTAAGAAGGATAGCACGCTTTTCTGTACCTCTCTTTGTTTTAACTTTCTGAGCGTGTTTTTAATCCAAACATATCATATCTATATGTTTTTGGAATCAGGAACCGACAAGGAATAAGATGAAAATGTTTTTAAATTGATTTGGACAATTTAATTTTGATAATAATTTTTATATATTTAATTTTCAGAGCTTGTTTTTAATCCGAATATAACATATTTATATGTTTTTGGAATCAGCAAATGATGGAGAATAAGATAAACGTAAATTTGGATCGTTTTATAAATTTTTATTTTTTTTTACAATTTTCAGATTTTTAATGACCAAAGTCATTAATTAATTTTTAAGCCACCAAGCTGAAATGCAATACCGAACCCCGGGCTTCGTCGAAGATTACTTGACCAAAATTTCAACCAATTTGGTTGAAAAATGAGGGCGTGACAGTGCCGCCTCAACTTTCACGAAAAGCCGGATATGACGTCATCAAAGACATTTATCAAAAAAATGAAAAAAACGTATGGGGATTTCATACCCAGGAACTCTCATGTCAAATTTCATAAAGATCGGTCCAGTAGTTTAGTCTGAATCGCTCTACACACACACACAGACACACACACACACACACACACACACACACATACATACACCAGACCCTCGTCTCGATTCCCCCCTCTACGTTAAAACATTTAGTCAAAACTTGACTAAATGTAAAAAAGGAAAGGAAAAAAATGATAGTTAATACAACTGCCTGCCACAGAAAGTGATAAGACGTATGGGGGAAAACAGTAAAAAAAAAATTAAGCATAGCTGAGACATAGAGGCTAAAATATTATATACGGTCATTGCCCATAGCTGCTGACTTCTATTGCAAGGGAAGTGAATTTAATATAAAGACACGTAGTCATGGTTCCCTACCGATGTCTTTAGAGCTTACCCACAGTAAAAAGGCTGTATTCAGGGCCACTAAGTGATGGTATTTATGATGCCTTTTGATGCTCCAAAAAGGAATGACAAACTACATCAGCAATGAAAGAAAGCATCCCCTTTCTCAACCTTTATCAAATAAAAAAAAGACAAACAAATACAAACTGTTCATGTATGTGAAATAACGAAAAACAAATTAACAAGCTGCAGTAGGTAGGAATGCAGGGTCAAGGTCATAAGGAGAACTGCAGAAAGCAAGACAGAGGTCAAGGTCAGTTGTGAAACTGCATAAAGCAAGACAGAGCTGGTCAAGTCAGAGTACATGCAGAACAACCTATAGAAATGTGTGAAAATAGGGTATCTAACAGGTGGTATCTTACACATTTTTATGCAGACAATAATGTCTCAGAGATACAAAGGGGCTTGTAATTAAGTTCAATAATAAGAATCAGCTGCAGAAACATGTTTTCCAATGAACAGCAGTTGTTGAAAACTTTTTTTTAATAGAGAAAGAAAGAGTTAAAGTGAGAGACAGAAAGTCAGAAAACCTACTATTTGGATTGACCGCATGAAAGGAATGTTAGTTTTTATGTCACACACTTTCTCTTATTGGTACGAATCAGAATTCATAAAAGCACCACACAAAACAATTTTAAAAAAAAGTGCTTCAGCATCCGATAGTTACTTTGCCATTGCATACTTTTTGACTAGAACATTGGGTAAATTACCCCCAAATGAAATATTACTACACATGAATTGCTACATTAGTTTGCTACAACCCTTGCCAGAGGCTTTCTTTACTACAAGATGGATAAGGTGGTATAATGTTACTACTTATCATGCACTCAACAGTGAGTCTGTTTTGAGAAAGGCACACTACAAATCTAATCCAAGTAGCAACAAACAGACAAAGAGGGAGAAAAGAAAGAGAGAGAGGGAGAGAATACCAGAGCCACGTTCAGAAATAAACTACACAGGAAAGAACCGTCTTGATATTAACAAAACTGATTCAACTTCACTGCTTAAAAACAATCACTAACAAGTCTAGGTCATTCTGAAATTCTATCTAATATGAAAAATGTCACACTCTATTGTCCACAAACATCTACTAGTAACTGCCTCAAATGTATCTGGCTCTATGAACAATGTACAGTCTCAACATGGTATTGCAAGGATGTAAAAGTGGGGCAAGGTGGGAAGGTTGGAGAGGAGTTATGGCGGATGGGGGGAGGGGGATGGGAGCTGAGGAGGGATGAATGGTGGGGTGGGGGTTAGTGTCACTATGACTGTGAACACATAAGGACGAAAAGAACATCTGGATAACATTAACGTTGATATATTTCATATATACATACAACCTAAACAAGATATACACCCTTGCATACACTCATATACAGATAAGAGTAAAGTTTGAAATGCATATATGTAACAATGCACACAGTGCAGATCAAGCTACAAAACACATTTTTATCTATCACAACTGTATGAAGAAATCACTATACTTGCTACAGTAAAACCTGCGAGCAAAGGACGCTCTTGGGGAGCCTTGCCACTGTCCTTTGTAGCAAGGTGTCCTTTCTTATGAATATGAATGCGCCAACATTTTTTTGGAGAAAAAAAACACCCAACAGTCACTGATTCTTTTTTGCCACAGTGATTATTAAAACTCAAAGTTTTGAAGCCCTCAAGCTTTTTTTGTTTTTGTTCAAAGAAAAGGAGAGAGAGAGAGGTGCAATCGGTTTCTTATCTGAAGCAATGGGCCATTCACTGGAAGATTCTTTGATCGAGCTGTTGAAAACCACTCGAAGAGTTCTTCGTTCAACTCGTCATAGGTTGTTTTTCTTCTCTTAACACATTTTGCCGTCGATCTGGCACCAGAGTCCCACTGACTGAGAATTTGTGTTCGATCAGCTTTTATGTTGGAAATTTGAGTTTTTCCTCAATTCAGCTCATCAGCAACTTTTCGAACGGTCTTTATGACATCGACTCTCTCTTCTAAAGTCAAATTTTTTCGTTTTGGCATGATGATGAGACGAAGACGAAGGATGAGACGAAGGATGAGACGAAGATGCATCACAGTACAGAAAGTAGAAACCCGAAATGTTTGTGAGTTCACGGCATTGACCAATGAGCGTGCACCATACAAAAATCAACTTCTTTCAAGTGCTGTCATTGGCTTACAAAATAAGCTTCTCGCGCGTTCACATCGCCAGCGAGATTGTATTTGCAGAACCAAGATGGCGGACCAGCGTCTGCTAAAAGCTGTCTGCTTCAAGGGTTTGTCCGTTGTTGACAAGTAACGAACCCAATCGGGACCAAAAAAGGGTGTCCACGTCCGCGCCTTTGAGGTGTTCGCTCTTTTAAGGTGTTTTTGAGAGTAAAATACATCCGTCCTCACTTGAATTGTCCGTTATGCTAAGGTGTCCGCCGAAATAAGGGTCCGCTAGATGCAGGTTTTACTGTATATTCTTCACAAAAAATGTCTTGAAACATCCATGCAGAACTGAAAAATATGACTCTTTCGATGATCCATCCATAAAATTCATGCTACGCGTGGGTAACAAGAATTCAGCTATACATATACACGAGTAATTTGTTTTCTTCACGCAAATGGTATGTCATTGTACACACATATATGGCTATAGACACACCTCAACTATACAGTTGTATCACATTTTCATCAATGTTTTCTTACAGAGAAAAAAACCGGCTAGCAACAACAAAAACTTTCTCTCAAAATCTATAGCATGCAAAAATGTCGACCAGAGTACTGAACAGACGGATGATTCATGAAGTTACGACCAGTCACTCACGTATTTTTTGCTTCATTTTCAAAATTATAAATGTAATATCACGTGAATGATTGTGGCATGCGAGAAGGAATGAACTAAGCGCAAGCAAACCAAGACAACTGATTATTGCACCAGCAATGGGTTTAAAAAAAATTGTAGCTACCACAAGACAAATGCTCAGTAGCATAATGCCTTTGCAACCCACTGTATGAAAGAAATGAGGGAAGCAATGAAAAATAAAGAACACATGAAAAGCAAAATGCAATCCTCAACAGTGTCGTTTCCCATAAGTACTGCGACACCCCCATTTACAATCCCCCATTTTAAGACCTCTACTTTTTCAGACTGTCTGTTCATAATGTCTGTTAATTTACCTCCATTTTAAGACTCGCTCCCTTCAAAGACCTGATTTACTCAGAGTGTTGGAAGTCTTAAATGGGGTTCTCATGTATGTCCTCAATGTGTAGGGATGAGGCCAGAATCAACACAATGTTCATCTTTTAACATACCTATTTTATTTATCATTGATGTCGTTGTTTTTCAAAATCAATGGTAGTCCACGTACAGAATAGTCAGAAATTGGCCAACTCTAGGCAAGGATAATTGGTCATTTAAAATGTGAATGTTTGAATGACTGATGAACGATGCTTGACCTAAACTCTACCCAAAGTACTTCATTATTTTCATTAAATTGCACATTACATTTTAGCCTTCCTGAAGCACTAAAATCTTTTTTGGGGGAACAATCAATAACTGCTGTTACACAAGTATATGGATCTAATTTTCTAATCTTTCTTTCTTTCTTTATTTGGTGTTTTACGTCGTTTTCAACCACGAAGGTTGTATCGCGACGGGGAAAGGGGGGGGGGGGGGGGGGGAGATGGGATAGAGCCACTTGTTAATTGTTTCTTGTTCACAAAAGCACTAATAAAAAAATTGCTCCAGGGGTTTGCAACGTAGTACAATATATTACCTTATTGGGAGAATGCAAGTTTCCAGTACAAAAGACTTAACATTTCTTACATACTGCTTGACTAAAATCTTTACAAACATTGACTATATTCTATACAAGAAACACTTAACAAGGGTAAAAGGAGAAAATAAGAATCCGTTAGTCGCCTCTTACGACATGCTGGGGAGCATCGGGTAAATTCTTCCCCCTAACCCGCGGGGGGTAATTTTCTAATCAGTGTCATGAGAACATGTCATGTAGACTAGAACAACAATAATGCCAGTTTCAGTTGTCTTTTGTACGCATGCCAATGCCCTTTTACGCGGCAGTTTCTACTATACCCATCGTTTTCAGAGTAAAAATCTTTAATGTTGCGCCATTTTCAAAATCTCTTTTGTTCCGATAGTTCCCGAGGCCACAACCTGTTAAAAAATGTGCACAATGGTGATGAACAATGACTGTGTCCAACCATGTTATTTGACCTCACACAAAATTTACAAGCACAAAGAAATTGCAAACGCAATGTTTGATACAAACTTTCACAGGTAACATTGCAGTGAGACGAACAAACGAAAAATGTGCTCTACGATCAGATTTTCCTTCTCTTTCTTTCTTTCTTTATTTGGTGTTTAACGTCGTTTTCAACCATTCAAGGTTATATCGCGACGGGGAAAGGGGGGAGATGGGATAGAGCCACTTGTCAATTGTTTCATGTTCACAAAAGCACTAATCAAAAATTTGCTCCAGGGGCATGCAACGTAGTACAATATATTACCTTACTGGGAGAATGCAAGTTTCCAGTACAAAGGACTTAACATTTCTTACATACTGCTTGACTAAAATCTTTACAAACATTCACTATATTCTATACAAGAAACACTTAACAAGGGTAAAAGGAGAAACAGAATCCGTTAGTCGCCCCTTACGACATGCTGGGGAGCATCGGGTAAATTCTTCCCCCTAACCCGCGGGTTTTTTTTCCTTCTCACTTGCTCACAATCATATGTGCACCCCCATTCACACACTGCCACACAGAGTCACTCACACACACAGCTGAAATGGGAATGCAAAAAAGGGCCCACTTTCACATTGCATGTACATGTACTCCAAATCGCCACAGATGTTTTGGACAGTATAACTTACATCTCAAAGACGTTGCTCACAAATTGTATTCCAAATGCATCCTCCCTACTCAAACCTTTGACTCTACAAAAATTTAAAGAAAGAATGTACAGAGAAATTCCACTATATAGCGTTCCACTATATCGCGAATTTGACTATATCGCAAGAACATGCTTGGACCTTGAAAAAAACAGGAGTCTCCACAACAACAAAAAAAGAATAACTATATAGTGGAAGTAAATCTGACTGGGTTGCCATGGTAAACACAAATGTGCACTCGCATACATAATAGACTCTCTAGATGACTCTCCACCAAAATCATACAACGGCCAACAGGTATAGTCAGCGAACTGAAACCTAAATGTCACCGTCACCATCATTCTCAAAGAAGTGCTTAAAAAACTTTTCATTCAGGCCCTCACCTATTTTGCATCACATGGACTGAATTTCTTTACAAAATTCAAGCAGACCATTGACTTTTTCTGACTAACAAAGAGTCTTCTACACAAAAAAGTTCAGAAACAGCAGGGTGAGTGTTTTTTTCTTCAAGACATGTGATGATTTGACATAGCAGCCAGTTTTTATCACACAATAATAGCTGAACAGTCCTTTTGCTGAACATGATATAAATGACAATGGTTTTTTTCTAAAATGAACATCAATGAACTGTCATTCAGAAAATTATCAAACCGGTGTGAAACACACACACACACACACACACACACACACACACACACACACACACACACACACACAACTTTGGTTTCAGTTCAGCTGATCCAGTGAAAGAGTGCTGACATGATTATTTCTGGCAAGGTCTGAGCTGTCTCAATGACCGCTGACAACAACAGGAATCATTGCTGATTCAAAACTAGGCGAGCTCTTTAGCCCACCTGTTTCCATTACACACAACTTTAACAAACTAGATGTACTGCTGCTGTCAGTGGGTGTTAACACACCATGGCTTGCGACAGACGGTCATTCTCCCACACCACTACATGTTTGCTTGTACAGTTCATTCAGGGAGCAAAAAGATGGGTTATATATAACCGACGAGGATGAAAAAGAAACCGTTTTCAACAACTAACAAAACATGGATTTCTGGCACTGCAGAGAGAAACAGGAATCCGGTCAGATATGCACACATGTACACCCACATTCTTGCACAAAAACATACAATTTTTGGTTGCTTGGGAGTTAGGTGTGCCCAGGACTAGCTGGGGCGTCACATCAATGCAGTCTGCTTGCAACTTTTTGTTGTTGAGGTGATAGCAATGAAGCCAAAATTCAGTCACAAAAACTGCCCTTAGTAACGCACATGAGGTCACTTCCAAAAGAATAATCAAGACCAATGCTTTTTGCCCAGAAACCGTGAGGTGAGGAAAGTTATGTTGACCATAAAAATTGTCTAAAAATCAACGACAAGCGTTAAGCACACATTTTCACAGAAACTTTTTAACTTACACCTTAATTCTCAGATTCCCAAGTTTCCACAGTACCACCTGCAACTTTTGCTCAGCATGGGATAAATATTGAACTAGCACTGGACAAGAATTTATCTGTTTTAAAACTCAAGCCATATACTTTCCTACAATACATAAAGAAATTGAAAGTACCCGTCGACCAACCATAAAAAAAAGAGAAAAAAGTAGGCTTTCACAAGGAACATCCTCAGCAGATAAATGATCAAAAGTTGACTGGATACAAGTAAAAGTCAAAGATCAAATGCAGCCAGTGTAATGGAAGAATATGAAGGTCCAAGTTGCTGAACGGGGCTTGTTTCATGGTATGCATCCCCACTGTCTTGCCATGGAACAAAATGCAGTCACTTAGGAAGCTTTAGCTGTAAGAAGTTCTTGAACAAAGCACTTGCAGGAGCAGCTGTTTATGGAATTTCCCAACAGTTTTTATACTTAAGAGACCCACAGGAGCATTTTGAACATTGCGGTATGTAGACCACCCCCCCCTCCCTCCACCTCTTTCCACACCCACTAAATCAACTGAACATTCACCAGACCAGTCCTTAGATGCACTTGATTAAAAGCTAAAACAGACAGAGCACGATCTTCAACAACAAATAATGACAATAAAAAAAAAAAAAGGTTTTACAACTTAAACTCCTGACAGTTTGGCCCTAGTGTCGGAAATTCTGCTATCTCCCCCTTCTTTCCTCATGCTTCAGAATCGCCCCAGTTGCTGTTGTGTGATTTCAAAGGAATGTTTGCTGTTTTTCGCTTGGCGGGCTGCGGGGCTGCTCCCTTGCTGCTGGCACCCGTCACCTTGAGGGCGCGACTCCCCCCACTCCAAGGCCCATCCTCCTCCCCCTGCACAGGTAAGGCAAAAGTGTCAGGTAAATGTTGACAAAAGCATCAGGTAAATGTTGACAAAAGCGCCAGGTAAATGTTGACAATGTGTCAGTGCTCGTTACTGTTACTGCAGGTCAAGAGAGAGCGATAACCTGGCACAACATGGACATCCATCTTGTAGTATTTGTGTGACATCCATCTTGTAGTATTTGTGTGACATCCATCTTGTAGTATTTGTGTATTGTGTATCCAAACACTTTTAGACACCTAACTGTCCTCTAAGAACAACTGATATATTAACAAAAAACTATTCAACACTTTACTGGTTAAAAGTTTTTTTGTTTATTTGTTGCTTAACGTCCAGCCGACTACGCAGAGCCATATCAGGACGAGGAAGGGGGGGATGAAGGGGGCCACTTGTCAAGCGATTCCTGTTTACAAATGCTGGTTAAAAGAGCTATGGGGTGAACTGTGTGACACTAAAGGAAACAAGTAGTAAAACAGTTTTGCTTACCAAGGTAACCTAAGGAGAAGAAAAAGCAAAAGGTGTCCTAAACTCAGGGTGAGAGTCTTAATGTGTGTTACATTTATTCGTTCACAACAAGAACATATCAAGAAATTAAAATCTGGCTAAGCATCAAAATGTAAAGAAAAGTACAGAATGAGACGAAGACGAGAAGAATTCTGCAGAGAAAGAACTCTGCAGAGAACAAGAAATTCACAAAGTATAGAACATGGAATTCACAAAGCAGAAAACAAAAATACATGTACACAAAGCAGAGAATGAAAAATTCACAAAGTAGAGAACATGGAATTCACAAAGCAGAGAACAAGAAATTCACAAAGTAGAGAACATGGAATTCACAAAGCAGAGAACAAGAAATTCACAAAATAGAGAACATGGAATTCACAAAGCAGAGAACAAGAAATTCACAAAGTAGAGAACATGGAATTCACAAAGCAGAGAACATTAGAAATTCACAAAGCAGAGAACATGGAATTCACAAAGCAGAGAACAAGAAATTCACAAAGTAGAGAACAAGAAATTCACAAAGCAGAGAACAAGAAAGTGAACAATCTGGATTTTTCTAACGTCAGTTTTTGTGTGTGCATAACTATATAGATCTAACATGCAAACATGTAACTCATGAACACTCAGGCACATCACAAACTGAAACAAATCAAGAGGAAGTCTTTACATGGACAAAATGTCACATCAACACACAAGCATGTGTGTGAGAGAAGGGAAGGGTTGGTGCTGGAGTCGAAGTGAAACGTTCTATTCACAACATCTATATAATTATATGGAAAAGTTGCTGAGGTGATGAGTATAATTTCTCTGTGCACACACTCAGGTACACGCTTTGTCTCTGTGTCAGACACACAGAAGACATTACTGCCAAGACTTGGGCAATAGTCAGGCTGGAGAACTGTTGAGGAAAAAATCTGTGGAACCTGGTTGGGATCCAGGGCTGAGGTTCACAAAGCGAAACTGGGTGCCACACACATGGGTGGTACGCAGCCGAGGGGCCGGATTGGTTGAAATCAAGATTTGTTGTGATTTCAACCAATCTGACCCCGCGGCTTAATCCCATCCAGTTGGGTGGCACCCAGTTTTTCTTCATGCACCTCGGCCCTGAGGCCATCTAGCCTTCGGTGTAGTCTAAGGGCAACGCCTTTTGCCAAGTCGGGGGAGAATTCCCTGGCCGGAATTTCTTTTATAGCAATTTTGAAGGAAAGTTGATGGCGTGGCCTCTCCCGACGCATTAAATGTAATACCAAAACACACAAAAATGTCAAAGTATGACAAATTAGACTAAGGAAACAAAATACATGTATCAAGATAATGCTCGTTGGTTATTTTCTTCAAGGAGATATTTATCTCGGACCCATGTCTCTTTTTCTCAGGAATACATTCATTTTCTTTGGAAAATTGCAGATCTGAGAAGAGTTGTCCTGCTTGAATATTGTGGTAATAATACTTTGCTGTGCTGCATAATTGTATTGCAGTGTTTGGAGTGTGCAACACACATAGATAAGAGCAGTGGGGTGCTGGGGGAGGGGACAGAATAGGTCGATGCAAAGAGTGAATAGAAAGTGAATATCAGACAACTTATTAAACTCATAACAAAGAATAGCTTTAGCTGATGAAGAACGATTTTTACAGTTGCACACGAGAGGGAAATAGGAAATACATGTTAGAAGTACAAAATAGCAGAATACAATTTGCACTCTTTCCCTGCCATTGTGGTTCTCATTATAAATAGCTGAACAAAAACAAAACAATGAACACCTTCAACAAAACGTTCATTAAACTAATCCAATAAACAAAAACAAATCCAAGAAGGCCAAAACAGAACCAACGCTCCAAAATATGCTGTCTTCAAAGCACCTAACTACAACTATCCATCACTGTTCAAGGATACGCATGCTAATGAAAACAACATAAACTGAACACAATCAGTTAAGCCACACTCCAGATATAGCCCCATGGAAGTGATGGGACATAGTGAAAGAAGAGTGATCATTTTGATATTCGTTGAGTGTGACGACAAGGCTCACACAGGGCTAAATCTAGATACAGTGGAACCCCCTTTTAAGACCACCTAATTTAAGACTCCCTCCCTTTTAAGACCCTGTTTTCTCAGACTTTTTGTTCATAACCTCCCTAAACTTACCCCCATTTTAAGACTCCCTCCTTTTTAAGACTCCCTCCTTTTTAAGACTCCCTCTTTCTTAAGACCTGATTTTCTCAGATTTTTGGAAGTCTTGAAAGAGGGGTTCCACTGTACTACCAATCAGTATAACAAAACCAACAAGACAAGAAGGAGAAAGAAACAGAAAAATGTGAACACTTGTTTTTATCCTTGAGTTCTTGTACGCACCAAAGTAAAGTTGCATGCAATCGTTGTTTAATTCCACTGAACAATCATAGCAGTAATTAAAGCCACTACAACGAACGAAAAATGATGGATTAGGGTCACATGATCACAAAAAGTAATGTGGGTAGATGGGTGTTTTTTTCTGTTCCTGTAATGTCGACTGCTTGGGCAGCCATTGCGATTTGATTCTACCGGAGGTTAACATCAATGCTTGTTTTCTTCCTTTCATTATTTTCTGTGGTGTGGATGGGATGGCCCATGACTTTTTTTTCAGGGTTATGCAATTCCATTTTACAATCGCCATCAAAAACATAGGGGCAGTTGGATTACCTTTATTCTTCATATTTTGTGTGTGGCTTAAACATTGAATCGACCTATCAAGTGAAACACTTTTGAATCTACACCCACTTTCAAATGAAAAAGCAACTGCAGAAATGCGCTAAACATTCTATCCCAGAAAAAGAACTAAAACTGCAAATACCGTACAAATTGAATAGGAAACGAAGACAAGAACATTGAAAAGAAAAAGAGAACACAACATAACATAACAAAACCCAATGTCAAAAACATCCTCATTCACTATCTAAAACCTCACATCAACTCTTCACATGATATTACAGGCAACCATCTTGGAAACAGCCGATCTCTACAGGGGAAAAAAAAAGGATGAAAAGCACAAAAATTCACAAAAATATAAGGCAAACTCAAATCAGCAGAGAATACTCAAATATGCGTGGAGGAGCTAATAAGTAGACATGCTTTATAAAGTGCAAAGCAGCACCTAGAATACAGCCATGTGTAATTCAGACGTTCATCACTGGTCCGTCCCCCATAGTGAAGATTCCTCAGTTGACTGCATTTTCAAGACATCAAAAAATACAAAACATCATGTACATCTGTAGACTACTTTCTTGTGGATTTGCAGAGTGCGTTAACTTATTCAGCAAAAGCGCTACAAATTTCTTCAAATGTTCTTGGTGGGAAAAAAAAACATTAAAGAAAGAAAGAGGTTTAGTGAAAGGAAATGTTCAAATGAACAGTTAGTGGTAAAAAAATGTCTACAGACAAAGATAACAGTTTTCAACAATAATTTTCTGACTTTCTGCTGTAATATTCAAAGAAGAAATGTTAGTAATTTAAAGGCAGCATTAAGAACATTTAGAAAACCAATAAAGAACATTAAAGAAGAAGATAAGGAGATAAAAGCTATGTTTGACACATATTCATATCAGAGGAGATGTAAGGCTTCTTTTTAAGCCTACTGTCTATATGATACTTACCGAGACAGTACTATTCTTGCACATTATCTATTATAGGCCGAAAAAAATTGGACAAAACGCTGCGTGGGTACAATTATCTCCCATAACCATGCGCCACCGTGGATCCCAAGCACTGTCTGAGTGCTTCCCCCTTACAGGATGTAGGTGGCGCGTCCTCTTTCTTTATGAGCTGCAGACCCTCAAAAAGCCCATAACATATCAAGAGGGGAGGCGGGAGGGAAACTCTAATAGTACTGTCTCGGTAAGTATCATATAGACAGTAGGCTTAAAAAGAAGCCTTACAGTCAATATAACACTTACCTCGACAGTACTATTCTTGCACAGAATACCAGAGTGGTGTGAGGGTGATATGTAGAGTATTAAACTCCTTAATCAAAATCACTTAAATCCAAGGATTAAGATACCCAGGCAATTTTCGAACAGTACTACTGTAAAAGAAAATATACCCAAGAAAAATACCTTAGACTGACGTGACCATGCTGGCAACCACTGCTTTGGCAATGCCATACGACTGGTCAAGCCTGAGACTGGAAAAGTCTCGCATATAGTGGTTAATAAACGTGGCTGGAGTCTTCCAGAACGCGACCGCCATTATGCTTTGGAGCGAGGCACCCCGCACGTGCGCCAACGAGGAGCCGATAGCCCGAATCTCGTGTGCCCTGATGTCAGGGACCACATCCACTTGAGCATGAACATAAGCCTGTTTGATAAGCAAGGTCAGCCAACGAGCTAAAGTTTGTCTAGAAATATCCGATTGGTACTTCGGATTAAGCGAGACAAACAGTGACCGCTTAGAAGACCGAAAGCTACGTGTTCTATCCAGGTACACTCTAAGGGCACGTACTGGGCAGAGGAAGCGATCAGGGTCATCATGTTCAAGAGTGGGAGCCAAGGCTTGAATGACTACTGGTTTGGACAACTCCGAGGCATTCTGATTCTTGGCTCGAAAGTCTGGTAGGAAAGCCAACGTCACCTGATGTGTGGTGAACTCAATGTCAAATTCCAGGCCACTCAAAGCTTGAATACCACTGAGTCTACGGCAAGTGGCTAAAGCGATGAGGAACACAGTCTTAAAAGTCAGGAACTTGATACTAATGCCTGCCAGGGGTTCAAACTCCTTGCTACGCAGGAGTTTGAGAACCAGGAAGACATCCCACTTGGGAAATGAAACCCGAGGTTTAGACACCGCTGCATTGCTAATACCCGAAAGGACATTAGCAATGAGGGAGGAACTGATCAAGTGTTCAGGTCTGCGACCAGTAGCAGCCGCAATCGTGGAAGTGATGGCAGATTTGTATCCAAGAAGAGTCTTAGAAGAAAGACTCTTCTTTTGATACACTTCCACCAGGAAGTTGGCCAAGTCCTGTGTTGAGGGATAAAGCGGCTTTATCCCCTTGGACAAGGCGAAGGAGGCCCAAGCTCTCCAGCGTAAGTCATAGAGCTGATTAGTTGATCGCCTCTTAGCGTTCAAGGAAAACTCTACTGAACTCTTGTGCAATCCTAGTGCAAGCAGTTTGGAGCGCACAAGAGCCATGCGGTCAAGCACAGACTCTCTGGACGTGGATGAGGGAGGCCTGATCGAGGCTGGAGCAGACTTCCCCCGTCCAGATTCAGAGGTAGAGGGTCTACGTGGGTGAGACCGCGAAGATCTGGAAACCACGGAGCTGTTGGCCAGTAAGGCGCGACCAAAATCAGTCTTGGCCGTTCCTGCAGATACTTTGCCAGTACCCTCGGAATCAGAGATGTCGGGGGATAGGCGTAAGCATCGAGGAGCCTCCACGAGAGAGTGAATGCGTCCACGTGGAACGCATTCGTGTCTTGAAAGGGGCTGACGTACCTGGGAAGCCGAGCGCTGAATCGAGTTGCGAACAGATCGATCAGAGGACGGTCCCACCTTGCCCACAGACGCCGTAGAACGTTGTGAGCGATGGTCCATTCTGTGGGGAGAACCTGATCGCCCCGACTGAGAATGTCGGCCAGGGCGTTCAGTTTCCCCGGAACGAATTGGACTGACATCCGGACCTGATTGGTCTGGCACCAGAGCAGAATCTCCTCCGCTAACAGGGAGAGGGACCGAGAATTGGTGCCCCCCTGGTGGCGAAGGTAAGCTAGGCATGTGGTGTTGTCCCCGTGGACCAACACATCCTGATCCCGAATCAGGAGGCGAAACTCCAGCAGAGCCCGACGAACCGCCTCCAACTCTAGAAAGTTGATGTGTAGGAGGGACTCCTCCTGGGTCCAGACCCCCTGGGCCTCGTGCAGGTCCAGGTGGGCCCCCCAACCCCGCGTAGAAGCGTCGGTGTACAGGAAGAGAGACGGCCGTCTCGGTTGGATAGGCACCGCAGAGTTGAGCCAGATCGGGTCCAGCCATTGGACTACAGCCTCGTGAAACCAAGGCCCGATCTGGACCAACTCGGTGTAATCGAGAGGCCTGGAAGTCCGATCTGCTACTGCCCGTTGCAGGGGACGTTTGTGTAGCCTTGCAAGGGGCAGCAGCAGAGCGACAGACTCCATGGAACCCAACAGTTCCGCCAGCCGCCTGTGAGGAACAGCGCGGCAAGCCTGAATGGAGAGGATCTTTCGCCTCAGGGAGAGGATTCTGTCCGGGGAGGGAGACACAGTGTAAAGCACTGTGTCGAACGCCATCCCCAAGTAGCAAAACTGCTGGGCTGGCACGAGGTCTGACTTGTGCCACTGTATCTGGAACCCCAAAGCATGGGTCCGTTCCAGGACCTGCCGGGTGTGTTGGAGGCATTGATCGCGAGACTGGGCCAGGGTGAGCCAATCGTCCAAATATTGACGCAGACGCACACCCTGAGCTCTGACCAACGCCGCCAGCTCCTTGACCACCTTTGTAAAAATCAGCGGGGCCAAGGACAGGCCGAATGGGAGGGCCCGAAACTCGAACACTGTGCCCTCCCAAACAAACCGGAGCAGATGTCGGTACCCCGGGGCCACCAGGATGTGGGAGACCAGTCTGCCCCACATGTCGCGGGCCCGAAAAAGGGAACCGACGGACGAAAGAGGGGCAACTTGAGGGGGCGTCAACGTAGGGCCGGGACTCACTGAAAATTCTGCTGGCGGGCAGGCGCAGGCTTGCGACCACCCCCCTGGTGGTGCTGCTTACCCTTACCTGTCTGAGCACCCTTCTTCTTACGCTTGGGAGCACGAGAAGCCGGGGCCGCAGGGGGGAACGCGACAGGCGCCTGAGAGGAGGAAGAAGGAGGCAGTGAAACTGGCTTCTTCTTCTTCTTCTTCTGAGGCTGGGAGCTGGAGGTGACTGTAGCACTTCTCTTACTCCCCGCCGACGTCGCCGAAGCAGCGAGGCCAACCATCAGAGAATCAGTGTTCCTCTGGCGTGTGGACTCCACCACAGAACGGACAGTGCCCGGATGAAAAAGGGAAGAAGGCTGAGGAAACGTGTTCCTCAGACTCTTCCTCATATCCGGAGGCACTAAAGAAGTAGCCAGAAAATGATCACGGAACAGGGCCAACAAGTGGACCCGTGTTCCAATGGCCAATTCTGCCGCAGTCGTCACGCACGATCGCACGGCATGCAAAGCCCGATCCACTCGAACCGTGTCAAGGACCCGAGTGGAATCGGACTCTGCCCGATCGGGAGGGTCCAACAGTGTGGACAGCGTGCTCATCCATGTCAAGGCCTGTGATTGGGCCTCGACAATGGAAGAAACGGTGGCCTCAAGATTGTGGAACGAAGCAGAGCTCAGTTCCACCTTCTTGACCGAAGGCACCTCCCCAACGAACACATCACCGTCAGCCCCACCCTGAACACTCGAAGTCTGGAAAGGGAGAGTTCGAGAGTCAAAGGGAAAAGGGAGGGACGAAACAGATTGGACACGAGGAAACAGTGGAGGTGCGCCTCCCGAAGGAAAGCACGGCACTGAATCCGCGTCCTCCCGAGGAACATAGGTCGCGTTCGCACGTGAATCTGTACTCCTCAGGCGATGTGCTGCCGCTTCCACCGTGGCACTAAGACTAGGGTGGAACGCGAATTGCTGGCGGCCGGATCGTTCATAAAACGAGCCGCCGGCAGACGCGGCGTGTGCCTCCCGCGCCCGGGCCGAAGCGGACTCCAAGGACGAGAGGGCGTCGGAGGGAAGGACGTCCTGAAACTGTTCAAACGTCCTTCTAGCTGTGCGAGGGAGAGCCTCCTGCCTCTCGTCCTCAGACTCCACGTCCTGTGTGTCAACCGAAGGGTTGGGAACACTAGACGACAGACGCTTAAGAGAGGCATCCGTGGCGTCAAGACGCCGCGTGATGTCTGTCATGTACTGTTGGAAAGTACGAAGCATAGCTTCGGAAGTTCCATCAGAAACCGGCAAGGGTAGAGGATCAGTGTTAACCTCAGGGCGACCCTGATCCTCCTCCCCATCGTCCTCTGACTCACTCTCCTCTTCACTTCCCGACAACTCCTCAACAGCAGGAGTGTAGGAAGCTTGAGGGGGAGGAGCCGAAAGTGATGAAGTAGACTGTGACGAAACGCCCACTGAAGCAAGAGGCCGCGAAGACCCCTGCCCCAAAGACGAAACGTCTCCAGCAGCCGAAGGGAGAGAACAACAAAAACCCTGCGACTGTTGGGTCAGTCCAGCCAACGAACCCCCGCCATTTATAGACTGAACAGGGACCCATCGGGTCTGATCAGAAAAGAAATGGTCCGGTCCGGTCGGGGGTGCCGATCCGGTCCGGTCGGGTGGTCCGGTGTTCCGGTCCGGTCCGGTCGAGTGGTCCGGTGTTCCGGTGGTCCGGTCCGGTCCGGTGGCCCGGTCCGGTCCCGTACCATCCGGAGGTCCCGTTCGGCACAGAACCATCCGTACCCACAAAAGTTTTCGGGTGGTTCGGTCCGGACGTGGAAACACCGTACCATCCGGACCCGTAGGTCCGGTGGTCCGGTGTGTTCCGGTTCGGTGCCAGACCACCCGGACCAACAGAGGTGGTCGGGTGGTCCGGTCCCGACCGGACCACTGGTCCCGTACCGTACCATCCGGACCCGTAGGTCCGGTGGTCCGGTGTGTTCCGGTTCGGTGCCAGACCACCCGGACCAACAGAGGTGGTCGGGTGGTCCGGTCCCGACCGGACCACTGGTCCCGTACCGTACCATCCGGACCCGTAGGTCCGGGGGTCCGGCAAGGGCCAGAGGTACTGTCCCGCACCGGACCCTAAGGTCCGGTACGGTCCCGTACCATGGGTCCCGTCCGGACCAAACCCGGAGGTCAAGTCCAGTCGGGACCCGTGGGTCCGGTTCGATCCCGACCCGTAAGCCTGGACCGTTCCGGACCCTTGGTCCGGACCATCCGTCACCCGAACACCAGACGCTAAGGAATGGCGTGGGGTCAAGACGGTCCGGTCGGAGGTGTCGGTTTGAGCAACAGAAACAATGTTCCCGTCGCCCTGACCATTCGACAGAAGTACCACGTTCTGTCGAACACCTCCACGTCCAGTAACTAGTCGGCCGGAGCGTTTCATAGAGGGACAGCCACCAGTCACACGGACGTCAGAGGGAACCGTAGTAGCAGTGGTCGTAGGCACGATGCCTGAAACCCCTGCCCCCACAGGACCGCCCTGAACGGGGTCAATTCGCATCCCAACCCCAGCGGGGAGGGAATTCATAGACCCCGTCATCTCCTCCGATCTCCCCCCCCATGAGTCCGAGACTACTGTCGAAACAGCAGTAGACGACCCAGCGAGGGAGTTCAGAGGAGGACCCGTGTCCCTCCTGGCTTCCACAGCGGTGGAAACCGAGGAGGGCACAGGAGAGGCACCGGAAAAGAAAGAAGTCGAAACCTGAGTCTCTCCCGTAGCCCCTAGATCAGATTCACCAACCCCCAAAGAGGGTTGGGAATCGACCCGCCCCCGGATTCGAGCCAGGGAGGAGAAGGAAACCTTCCCCCCAGGCTTGAAACCGGGAGGAGCTGAAGCCTGAGACTGAGGGCCGGACAACGGCGTCGAAGGGGGGGAAGCGTGTTCCACGGAAGGAGAAGGAGAAAGACGCTTTTTCTTTCCCCTCGACCTTCCCCGAACCTTCGACGGCGCAGCCCCGCCCGAAGTCCCAGGTTCAAGCCCAGCCTGTTTGAGCAAGCTCGCATTGAGCTTGCTCAAACAGGCTTTCTCCGCCCTCCCTCGCCGCAAACGCAAAGCGTTTGGGGAGGGAGAGTCGGAGCGCCGAAAGGTCCCCCTGTCCGTGCGCAAAACATGACGCTGTGCGCCCGGAGAAGGGTTGCCCCCGGCAGACTCTGGTTCCGTAGAACCAGAGCCCAAAACAAGACGAGACATCCTACCTCGCCCTGTACGTACCCTTAAAAAATCGAGAATTAACAAAATTCAAAGAAAATTAGGTCAATACTCAAGTGAATGAGGCGAAACGAGAAGCAGACGACCGGTCACCACGAAGTAGGACGGTAGGCACGCCGAGTCCGCCACACAACAACGGAGGCACAAGTTGGAAGAAAAACAACGTAGCCTCAAGCCAGAAGTGGAATAACACACAAAAATCCAACAGGTGGTAATCCACACAGAAAAGAAGACTCTAGAATCCAAAATAATCCGGGAGCGCAGCAGAAACACAGCCTACTGTCACGCGCGAAAAAAGAAAGAGAACGCGCCACCTACATCCTGTAAGGGGGAAGCACTCAGACAGTGCTTGGGATCCACGGTGGCGCATGGTTATGGGAGATAATTGTACCCACGCAGCGTTTTGTCCAATTTTTTTCGGCCTATAATAGATAATGTGCAAGAATAGTACTGTCGAGGTAAGTGTTATATTGACAGACAGTGTTTGTGATAATCAGCAAATCTACGAAGCATCCATGTACAGTGAAATCCCTGTCTGAAGGTCTATAAAACAACAGAGGTCTCAAAATTGAGATTTTTTTTAGTTACTTTGTCAAAAAAGACAAATATGAAGTAAACAAGTCCTTTCAAAAGATAGAAGTTCTAAATTCAGGTATCTGAGAAAGGGTGTTCACTGTACAAGCAAGGCCTCTGGTATACATAGATACAAGAACATCCATAAATATTTTACAAAAGCCCATACGTTTACACATGATACAGTGTTCATTTAAACTTGGTTTTACACAAAACAAAAATACTTTAACATGTGCTTTATCATATTCAGAACACCATTTTTACAAAGAGACTCCGGCCTGATTTTCACAAAGTCTGAATAAA
Organism: Littorina saxatilis; assembly: GCF_037325665.1. Classification (NCBI taxonomy): domain Eukaryota; kingdom Metazoa; phylum Mollusca; class Gastropoda; order Littorinimorpha; family Littorinidae; genus Littorina; species Littorina saxatilis. The sequence goes on from NC_090249.1 coordinate 17,082,734, forward strand.
CGTAAAATGCAAGATGCATACATGAGATAAAGCCTCACCAAAATAAAACTAACAGAAAGACTAATTAAGAAATAAGACAAATCACCCACCTTTCCGAAGTTGTCGTTAAAGTTAGCGAAAGCGTCAAATGTGCTGTTGTTGGAGGCTCCCTTTCCGCCACTGGCGAACGGGTCACTTCCGCTAAACGGGTCCGACCCAAAATCACCAAACGGGTCAGCCTTTGGTTTGTTAGGTGCGGGACTTTTGGATTTCGGAGGGGCTGGTCTAGGCGGAGGCTGTCTTTTATTTTGTTTTGGTGGGAGATTGGGGACGGGGGAGGAGGCTGGTCGCGGGGGTGGTACTGATGACGATCTTGATGTTGACGATGTCGATGAAGGAGCGAAAGGGTCACTGCCGAATCCCTCACCCACTGGAGCCTGAATACAAAAGAAAAAATAGTTTTCAATAAAATAAGTAAATATAAGACGGGTGTAATGGGAGAAAATCAATACTATAGCGATAACAGAAATGCAGGTTCAACAAATATTTGTTTAACATTCAAAACAAAAAGGGAGCCTGTGCTTATCTCTAAAGCCATGCAAGTGAGTTTTGCAAAATTCCAATCATGGAACTCAGACTTAAGTTGGAGCTGCACTCCAAGCAAAACATGATCAACACAGTAGTCATTTCAGGCTCAAAGAGAAACCCAGCAAGAAATAACCTCTGTGTCAATGTTTTACAAAATGTTTTTAAGTCTATGAATTATAATCCCAAAATCCAATACAGTACGTATGTACCACAAAAACCTTGCATTATTAATCCACTTCAAAGTCGATTTTAGAACAATACAAATAACCAGAAAAATATACAAATAACATCCACCTTCCACACCTTTCATCAACCTTATATTATATGTCATTAGTTTCAATAACACACAACTGACAGAAATCTAGTTCACACACATCCAAACCTAAACACACAACTCCCATCACGCACCGGCTACACATTAAAATAAAAAAAAGTTTCCCTGTCTGAACGCTGAAAAGTGTTAATCATTCATTTTCAGTCATTACCAGTTATAACTTATATGAAGTCAGCCAAAAGATTATTGCAACAATTTTTGTACTCCAACAAAACAATTCATTCCCTAATTGTCATTTCATCCAAACGTTATAATGCCTTTGAAGGCACTTGATGTCGTTGTCTGGCACACTTTTTTGAACAATGATTTCTTTCACAGCAACTAAAATGAGGGTACCCTGCAAATCGATCCAACAAAACCCATAAGGAACCTATCAAAAAAATGACAAAGATTACGACGGGTTTAAAAACTATTTCCAGAAAAACTATTCTTGAAGGTTGCATTGCATCTAAACAAATGCTTGTAATTTTCTGAAATTTTACATGAAGTACCTGTTGAATATACGCATAACATCCTGAAAGTTTCAAAACAATCCACGAAGTAATTGCTGAAAGACATTGCTTTTTGTTGTGTAACCCCTCAAAACCGATGCAAAAATCACCACTTTTTAACCATTAACTCATTTTACACCTGCACCAATTGGCATGGCATACCATGTGCAAGATAGCCATACAAAATAACCTGTTCTAAATAAATAATTAATCAAATTTTCTGTCTGCATGTAGAAAGAGCTGAATTTTGCCTATTCTGAATTTTTGTCTATTGTTTAATTAGTACAGTATGTTATGTTTTTGTCTGGTTGATTTTATGGTTTCCTTCATTTGAGCTGTTGTACTGTGACCCCTATTAAAGAAATCTTCAATCCAAAAAGTGTGCCAGGCAGCCACATCAACACCCTTTGAAGGCATGGAAAATCTGAATGAAAGTAAATGAGTATAATTTTTTTAGAAGGGGTAAAAAAATGTCGCAATATATTTTTTGCTGAATTTATATACAATCTTTTTTTCTTTCTTGACCAGTGTTGACCGATACATCATCTTTCCCCCTCACCTCGTGACTAGAATTAGAGGGGGGCCAAGACGACCCAAAGGCGTCGAAGCCGTCGTTCTGACTAGGATTGGAAGAAGGGAAAGCACTCGCAAACGGATCAGAGTTGCCAAATGGATCATCCTGAACCAAGGTAGGAAAAACATTCAACATAAAATAGAAAAACCAAAGATTCTACATTTGAAAAGAATAAGAGATTCTACATTCTGTGACAGAATATGAGATTCTACATTCCTTGAAAGAAACAAGAACAATGGACAGCCCTTTAACCAAACTATAATGACACATTTGTAAAAAAAAAGTGTAAACAAAACAGAAAACCCTACAACCAAATTTGTGAAACAAAACATCATATAAGCCTATTACCAAAAATATGATGTATTCATTGAAAACAGTAAAAAAACAAATAGTTCCCCTAAAACCAAACTGGCCTATATATAATCACATGCTTTTAATGACAACAACATCAACAACAACGTAACAAAATCCTCCACTGTTTCCCAAAACCAAATAAAAATGACTCTCCGCAACACATAATAACTATCAAATGAGCAAGTGTATGTTCAACAACAACAAAACTGCTACTGTATCATAATATCATCCTTCACAAACAAATCTATGAAACTACAGTCTTTACACAAAACAAAAGAAAAATAATAAACAGACCGGCCAACCCTTGTGAAGCATCAAGTGTAGCAATTTACATTTTTGTGGGAGTTTTCAGTGTAGCAAATGGTGTTTTAAGTGTAGCTTTGTTTAAATATTATCCGCATATCCACATTTATGCTATTTCGCGCAAGAATATATACATTTTTGAAAAGTTAATTTAGAAAGCAGAAACATAATGGCCAATAGAGTTTCTGTACAGTCACTTCTCAGTGTGGACGTTTTATGATCCATATTCAGATTGCTTCACAGAGTGAGAATCAGAAATGAGTACCAGGACTCACAAGAAAGAGCGAACTGTTGCATGCTTGTGATTATTTGTTTGAGCGTAACATTTTAAGCTTGACGTAATACTAACAGCGCCGCAATTTGTCTTAAAACGTAGTTGGCAGCTCTGAATAATAAAACAATGATAATAAAACAAAATGAAATAGACAATATCAGAAAAGTTCTACAAGAATAACCATATCCAACGTACGTCTATCCTTACGTGTAAAACAGTTACTTACGGTTGCGCCAGCAGTACTGGAAGAGAAGGCATCTTTGAACATGTCCTCGGAAGCAAAGGGATCTGTTGGGAAGCTGTCATCCGCCTTGAAAGGATCATCTGTAAAATTTGAAGTTGTTAAAGCTTTATTCCAAAGCAATAGTTAGGTATAACTAATCAAATCAAATCAAATCTTATTTTACAAAGGTTGTGGCATAAGCATTACAAACAAGCTTTTTTTCAACCAGCCCTCGCCCAGAGAGGGGCTACTCTAATCACATATATACACAGACATTCACATACACACAAAAAAAGGAAAAAGAGAAAAGAGAGAGGGAGCTCATTATAATATATAAGAGAAGAAAAGAGAGAGAGAGAGAGAGAGAGAGAGAGAGAGAGAGAGAGAGAGAGAGAGAGAGAGAGAGAGAGAGAGAGAGAGAGAGAGAGAGAGAGAGAGAGAGAGTTGGGAGATTTATAAATATGACCTGTGAGTTGATATGATGATTTGCACCAAGAATTTGCAGTCATGTTTAAGGAATTATTCATATTTGATACGTTTACTGTATCTCAATGTTTAATGTTGTTCTTTGTCCCCCCCAAAAAATCATTTTACGCAGATCTACAACACAAAAAGCAGCGCACTTACTGTCTTTGAATGGATCTTCGTTTTGGAATGGATCTGCCGCCACAGAGTCTGCACCACCGAACGGATCCGCTTCTTTGAAAGGATCCTCCTTGAAACTGTCAATGGTGGATCCGACGCTAAAACTGCTGATGGTGCTGTTGGGACTTCCCTGCTGTTGAAAAATATGTAGAAGATAATATGAACATTTGGTTTTCACACAACAGACATGACTGAGTACAGCTGAGAAATTTTACTTTCTGCTTTTTTTTTTTTTTTTTTTTTTTTACATGTAAATACTTAAAAAGAAATTGTCCATCGGCCAGTCCTACATGTTTTTATTACATCAAAATAAAACCATTCCTGCAGTATCACACTGTACCTTGCCTAGTTGCTGTGTATTCTTCTTGTCATTTAGGTACAGTGGAACCCCACCTTTTCAGTCTCTTCTTTCTTCTTCTTCTTCGTTCATCGGCTCAAACTCCCATGTTCACTCATGTTTTTGCACGAGTCAGTTTTTACGTGTACGACCGTTTTTACCCCGCTGTTCAAGCAGCCATACGGTGCTTTCGAGGGAAGCATGCTAGGTATTTTGGTGTTTCTATAACTCAAATTGGGGGAAACTTAGAAACCTTACAAAAAGACAATTGGGGGGTGGGGGGTGGGAAGATAGGGTGCGGGGGAGATGGGGAGTGGGGTGGGGATGTTCCACTGTAATACAGGTATGCTAAACACATACATCATTTACTGTGAGACTTACCATGGCTCGGGTGCTCATCTTGTCGATGTCAGAGAGTGCCGGGTTGCCGTTGAGTTGAGTGAGGGAGAAGCCAGGGGGGTCCCCTCCCGACAGGGCCCTGTGTTGATCCTGAAGGGTCTGCACCTGCTTCTGTATCTGTAATGGTCAAGTTATTGGAATGTAGACACATGCATTTACACATACAGACAAACAATAACAGACAGAAAACAGACAGACAGACAGACAGACAGACAGACAGACAATGACACAGACAGTGACACAGACTAAGATACACAGACACATACATGGTCACATATACAAAGGCATGCATAAAAGCACAGTCTGGAAGAAAGACATAAAAACAGACACAAACTGTAAAAACGTTTCAGACAAGAGACACAAAACACAAATTGTTTAATGAGTCCATCTTTTTTAAAAAGCAAACGGCTCTAGACTTAACTTTAAGTCTTTGGAGACAACCTCTTTAAATGATACAATGGTACCTTTAATTCAAAGACAACCTCTTTAAATGATACAATGGTACCTCTAATTCAAAGACAACCTCTTTAAATGATACAATGGTACCTCTAATTCAAAGACAACCTCTTTAAATGATACAATGGTACCTCTAATTCAAAGACAACCTCTTTAAATGATACAATGGTACCTCTAATTCAAAGACAACCTCTTTAAATGATACAATGGTACCTCTAATTCAAAGACAACCTCTTTACCTCTTTAAATGATACAATGGTACCTCTAATTCAAAGACAACCTCTTTAAATGATACAATGGTACCTCTAATTCAAAGACAACCTCTTTAAATGATACAATGGTACCTCTAATTCAAAGACAACCTCTTTAAATGATACAATGGTACCTCTAATTCAAAGACAACCTCTTTAAATGATACAATGGTACCTCTAATTCAAAGACAACCTTGGGACCATCCAAACAGTGTCCCTAAATAGCAGTTCGTGACAGGTCTAGATAACTGACAAAGGGACAACAAAATGTGTCCTTTCATGGGGGGTGTCCTGTCACGGGAGGGGCCTCACCTTGCTGGTTCCACTGTAGCAAGCCTAAAGCCTGTCCTTAACTGGGTGAAGTGGAATTCAGGCTCCATTAAGGACCCTTTAAACTAGTGATGTTATAAGAGAAAGTGAGGTACCTGTGTGACCTGGATGGTGACATCTTTGTGAGATCCTGACAGCAAACTCATTTGTTGCCGTGACGACTCAACCTGCTGTTCCAGGCCTTGCTCCTCGTCTCTCAGCTTCTGTAGCTCCTGTCTCAGCTTCTCCAGTTCACCTTCCTGGTTCTGAAACAACAATCAGGCCAAGGTTAGGGTCAGAGCATCAAGGTCAAATGCACCCATGGTTGTGTGGCTATTACAAAAAAACTGACCGAAAATATTAATTATTTATTAAGAAATCTCTATACTTAATTTTTCTTTTTTGGTGCAAGCTGAACATCAAGTCAAAACAGAGAAAGAAGAAGCAAAGCTTTATGCCAAATGCAATCAATTGACCGTCTGCAACATCAAATAAAGATAAGAAACAAAAACACAAAACTCATTTGCAGATCAGCAATGATAAAGCCTGACTATCTTCTTTTTTATTGCAAGGACGATTGCAAGAAGCTGCAATTAAATATAAAGGAAGAACAAGGCAATACTTTTGAAAATTAATGAAGCCTGCACTACACTGCTCTTAGAAATGTAAGAATTAGGCAGAAAAAAGAGAAAGGCCTTCATGTACATGTATTAGTTGAAGCAAGACATGCATGCCCATACCGCCACTTGAGACCTCTCAGAACATTACAGTGATGAAAGACCCTCTACCACATTATGAGTGTGAAAAGTATGTTCACCTAGACAGGGTCTTGTCTGCATGCTTGCTTAAAGTTGGTATGATTAGAATTATAGAGTATGAAATAGTTCAAAGCGTTCACTTGTTTTCACTGCCAATAACTTTTTAACTTCTAAAAGGGCATATGTCATATAATCAACACATCAAAAACATGCTATGGATGCTGTTTGTGTTATTACTTTTCCGACTGGGTTTACAATCTCAATTGTTATTAGATTTGAATAGGGGTTTATATTGTGAAAGTATGTCATGCAGCTCCCAACCTGGGTTAGGGCATTAGCAATTTTCTCCCCCCTTTCCAAACCTAGGTGGTGGGTTCAAGTGCTAGTCTTTCGGATGAGACGAAAAACCGAGGTCCCTTCATGTACACTACATTGGGGTGTGCACGTTAAAGATCCCACGATTGACAAAAGGGTCTTTCCTGGCAAAATTGTATAGGCATAGATAAAAAAATGTCCACCAAAATACCCGTGTGACTTGGAATAATAGGCCGTGAAAAGTAGGATATGTGCCAAAATGGCTGCGATCTGCTGGTCATTGTGAATGTGTGATGTACTGTGTAAAAAATTCCATCTCACACGGCATAAATAGATCCCTGCGCCTTTCATTTTTCATTTTCATTACTTTATTGTCCCATCGCTGGGAAATTCGGGTCGCTTCCTCCCAGTGGAAAGCTAGCAGCAACGGAGTCGCGCTACCCAGGTGTCTGCGTGTTTAGGTGTATTCAGCCACCTGCACTTATGGCAGAATGACCAAGGTCTTTTACGTGCCATTGTGATGACACGGGGGTGGGACATGGCTTCCGTCTCTGGGTCTGCACATAAAGTTGACCCGTGTCCGTCCCGGCCCGAATTCGAACCTGCGACCTTTCGATCACAAGTCCAGTGCTCTACCAACTGAGCTACCGGGCCCCCGAGCTACTTGAGTCCGAGTCTGGAGATACGCACGATATAAGACTTTATATAATAATAATTCTGAATCTGACAGTGGGGAAAACCCAGCCCCTAAGCAATATCATTCTGTCAGTGAAAAAAACCCGACCCATGATAAATGGTATCATTCTGTCTTTATTTGGTGTTTAACGTCGTTTTCAACCACGAAGGTTATATCGCGACGAAAAGGGGGGGGGGGGGGGGGGGGTGTATGCTAATTCCTGAAATTAAATGGAGGTTCAAACTTCTTTTTAAATGACAAATCTTTTACAGCATCCTTCTTCATGCATTAAAGATACTTAAGATACTTGAACGACATTTGATACAGTTCATTATCACAAGAGAAAAACGATTACCATTTAGCCCACGCACGAAATATAACTCCCAAAGCTTATTTTCGCATTTTTCATTAACAAATCTAGCACATATAAAAGTATTCTCTCAATATTTGTATAAAATCATACTGTATCCAATGAACAACGGTTAAAAAAGAAGATGATTTAAGACCCACATGCACAAAAAAAGGGAACAAGGGGTGTGGGTATGGGGAGTTGTCTCTTTCGTATCTGAAAAATAGGCAAAACCCCTGAAGTATCAAACATTTTCTGTTGATACAGTCGAATCTGCTCTGGCGACCACCTCTCTACAACACCCACCTGCCAATTACAACCATCTCTCTAAATCGACCATCTCAAAGGATTCCCAACTAGTTTGATGCAGCTTTCTCAGGCTTGGGAATTGTCCGCGGATTTCCGCAAAAAGAAAATTATGTTTCAGCGAAAATAAAAAATTGTCCGCGGCAAAGAAAAGGTACATTAAATTATATGTATACTATTGTCTCTCCATCCATTATTTGCTTACACAAAAACTATCAAAATATTGGTCTAAAATGCTCAAATTCGTTTTCCTTCCGGGGGGCTTCACCCCCCCTGATCCCCCCAACGGGGCTCTGCCCCTGTACCCCGCCAGGGCCTAAGCGGCCCCTGGACCTTGGCCTAGTTTTTTCTATTTTGGAATTCCCATGCCTGTTTCTTAACAACCACCTGTCCATACGGACCACTTTAGGTTGTTCCTTTGGATGGTCGTTTCAGGCAGGTTCGACTGTATTTCTACTCTATATCAGCGGAGTCAAGAAACCATACATGGCAAAGAAGAATAAAAGTGTGAAATTGTTAGCAGGTGACAAATGAATAAATTAGCCACTGTAAGCGCTGCAGTCCCAAACATGGCAATCACAAAAATAAATGTTATAAGCTCATTCTCCAATGATCATACCTGTACCAGTCTTTCTTGATTACTGATCTGTGATTTCAGTTTGTTAACCTGGAATTAACAGTACAATCCACTCATCAACATAAAAAGCATGCTACATGGTCGTCAAACAATGAACAAAACAACAAAAAGTAATGACATATGTATGAAAACATTGTGATTTATGACTGTAACGTCTAAAAGTAAAACTAAATATACATGTGGTGATTTCAACTACAGTACATCTAAGATACATGTACTAACATTAAAATGACAGTCAGTTTTATCAAGTTAAAGACATTATCTCTATGTGTGTGTGTGTGTGTGTGTGTGTGTGTGTGTGTGTGTGTGTGTGTGTGTGTGTGTGTGTGTGTGTGTATGTGTGTGTGTATGTGTGTGTATGTGTGTGTGTGTGTGTGTGTGTGTGTGTGTGTGTGTGTGTGTGTGTGTGTGTGTGTGTGTGTGTGTGTGTGTGTGTGTGTGCATGCCTGCGTGTGTGTGAGTGTCTGTGCGTGCCTGCGTGTGTGCGTGTGTGTGTGTACATGTGCATGTGTGTGTGTATTAAATGTTTTTAGGCCCCATCTAGTGCATCAATTACTTTCATGAAAATTCAGTGAAATAAGTTTCTCCAGGTGCCAAATTCTTCCAATGGGCATAACTGATAAAACTGACTGCATAAAACAACTGGAACTTGAAGGAGACAGGTTTCCAAACTAAACCATACAGTACTGTAGGTTTGATACCATGACACTTCAAACAAGAGGTAAACAAACATGAAACTCAGGGAAATTATGGTGTGCTTATGAAACAAGGGTTGTTTTGCAAAGCACTGGAAAAAAGTGGCTACCAGAACAAAATGTGTAATGCTTAATCAAGTTAATGGCTGATATGAGATTAATCATTTTAACCTAAAACAAAAAATGATTGGTGTGAGTGGGTGACAATTCAAAGACAGGTAGAATAAGTGATAGGGTTTCTGGGTTTGAATGCCAGAGAATCGGAGCAGACTAAAATGGGGGTACACATGGAAATTTGTTAACAAGGTTTTACGTGCCCGGTTTTTCCTTACTCTAAATGGTGATCCAAACACAACACACAATCTGGTCAAAACTGCATGGGGTAAAAAGGGAAGTCATTGACAAGGTTATTCTTGCCAAGTTTGTTGGCTAAATAGATGGTGATCAAAAGACAACACAAAACCTGGTAAAACTCGGATTGGGTAAAAAGAAAAACTGCACCATTTCTATCAAAACTTTTTTTTTTAAATCAAAAACATGAACACAAAGTACATCAATAGTGCACTTTAACATAGGGGAGAAAACTGCAGGGCAGATTATACAGGACTGAAACACACTGTGATAATGTTCTTCCTACCTCCATCTGCTCCGAAGACGTCTTGTCCCTAAGTTCTTTCAGATTTCTATCCAAGTTGGATTTCTGAAAAATTATGTCCAGCAAGCACAAGCTCATCAACTAATAAAACAAAAAGGCATGATTGAATACATTTGTAATACACATCACTGACTACAAAAGAGCTGAAGAATAATGCCGGATTTTTTGGGTATTATATTAAATCAATGTTGTTATTTGTTCCATCTGATCAAATAAGCCATGGCCTATATAAAAAAAAAATGGATATGGAAGTTAGAAAGGACTAAGAAAAGTTATCAAGATCATTATAAGCACAAAAACCATTTCCAATTTCAGGATAAAAGTCGCTTGTTCATTTCAATGCTTGTTATTGTCTCAAGTGCCAGGAGATTGGTTCCGTATAACTCTCACTGACTCTTGTTGCACAGTCGTGTCATTTAAATTTAAGCTCTTACGTCCCTTTGTTTCTCATAACTTATCATTAATACTCTGCCTCGTGTGGTCATGATTCTCTTGCTTTCTTCAGATTTTCTGTTCATTACCTCTGTAAAGGTACCTCCATTATAAGATTGCCTCCTTTTCAAGACCTAGTTTTCAAATTTGTTCAGGTCTCAAAAGAGGGTTCCACTGTACCTCTGATTTAAGACCGTCTAAAATCTAAGAACTGTAGCTCTTTAAAGAGAAGGAGTCTTAAAATGGACGTAAATGTACTGACACTATGAAGAAAATGTCTGAGAAAATGAGGTGTTATAGTAGAGCATAGACCAAATAGCCTGGACCGCCAACTCGTCACGTGACCCTTCGAGGTTACGACTCTCGACTTAAAGGGGCGCGTCGCGTCCGGTTTGAAAGGCCAGCGATTCGAAGACAGTGAAAAGAAAGCACGCTCCAGTTATTTGTGACAATGGGAGGTGACAATGAACTGGATTTTCCAAAACTCCAAACTAAACATAACAAAACTGATCGAAAAACATGTTCCTTATGCACTTTTGCTGAGTTTATTTTAGCATTTTCAGAACTTACCTCGGCAACTTCGTCCATGTTTACAATTGACACCGGATATGACGTCCCCCTGATTTCTGAAAGGCTTGTAAGCGTAGGTTCCTAAATGCGAGAGGCCGCTACCTCGTAATAGAGAGAAAGAGCGGAGAGAGAGCTAGTTGGCGGTCCAGGATAAATGGTCTATGAATAGAGCGAGCTTAGACAGGCACTGTGGCGGGGTGGTAAGACGTCGGCCTCTTAATCGGAAGGTCGAGGTTCGAATCCCGGTCGCGGCTGCCTGGTGGGTTAAGTGTGGAGATTTTTCCGATCTCCCAGGTCAACTTATGTGCAGACCTGCTAGTGGCTTATCCCCCTTCGTGTGAACACGCAAGCACAAGACCAAGTGCGCACGGAAAAGATCCTGTAATCCATGTCAGAGTTCGGTGGGTTATAGAAACACGAAAATATCCAGCATGCTTCCTCCGAAAGCGGCGTATGGCTGCCTTAATGGCGGGGTAAAAACGGTCATACACGTAAAATTCCACTCGTGCAAAATACACGAGTGTACTGGGAAGTTTCAGCCCACGAACGCAGAAGAAGAAGAAGTAGAGCGAGCTTTATAACGGAGGGTCATAAGAGAGAGGTGCCACTGTACCTTATCATCCAACTCATCCAGTCGTTTCTGAGCCTCCTTTTTCTGTGACTCTAGCTGTGTCAGGGTGCCCGTCATTGCGTCCAGTTCTTTTTGCAGCAAGTTGACTTCTCCCTGACGTAGCCGAACATCTGCATCGTACTGAAGCTTTTCCCTCTCAATCTGAAGCTTTTCTCTACACACACAATTGTCATGTCACTGTCATTTTCTCTCGTTCCAAAGCATTAACAAGAAGGGCAAAGCCCTCACGACTCATGTTTGTATAGTATGTCCATGTTACTATGACATTACCTACAATTACACTGTGTTGAAAACTCGAGTTGTGTGATTGTGTATTATGTCTTGCAAACTTAAATTTTGTCTGAAAAAGCGCCGGTTAACAGTCTGGTTATACCTTTCAAAAGAGACAAGTCTTGAATGAAATATTCCATGTGCATTGTTCAATACTTTTGTCCTACTTTGCATACTTACTTTTTGATGTCATCAATATCTTTGCTAATGGAGTCCAGTTCCTTGATGGCAGAGAAATCAGCAACGTGGCTGTACGGCCCTGCGTTCGTTGCATCCTGGGGTAACAACAATAATGAGCTCACTTTCAATGACTAAAATGCAAATAAAAGTTCATGAAAGGACACTTTTGGGACTAGCCAAATGTGTCCCTGCATTGCAGGTGGCCTGTCATGACAGGTAAGCTTTGGTAGAGATAATAGAAAAAGGGACAACAGAAGGTGTCCTCTCATCAGAGGGTCCACACATCGCAGGTACACCTGTTATTTCATTTACAAGATTCAACACTACTTTTGTTTTCGTTCTGCTGCATTGTGTCCTAAAAACAGCATGTTACATTATTTAGGCGCCTGAAGTGTACATGTAATACTTTCACCCCAAAGGGCTGTATAAGTTATTAGCATTCCTGCAAATACCACTACACTCTTATTCATCTTCCTGTCATTCAGTCTTTTGCAGCCTTGTTCATCTCTCTCATTGTTAATTTTTTTTGTTTTTCACTTACTAAAATTTTATATCAGATGTTAAGACAGGTTGAAAGAAAAGGTGAGAAGAGAGAGAGAGAAGGAGATGATGGTGGTGGAACTTCATTAGGTTACATCATCACTCTCTCCCTCCCTCCCCTTTCTCTCTCCCACCTTCTCTCTCTCTATGTATCTCTCTCTCTCTTTAAATGACAGTGCCACTGGCCAAAACACCTACCCTGACACCAAAGGCAGCAGGGTCCACCCCAGACTGTGTCCGCATGGAGGGTGGGATCATTTCTGGCATCAGTTGAGGGGGTACCTCCACCCCCTTCACCCTCTGCTGGATCAGATGCATGGCCAGAGCAAACTGCTCAGGGTTCAGCTTTCCTAGTCCGCTGATATCACACAGCGTCCTGGGGAGAAACAAAAACAAGCACACTTATTTACCACCTGTCCAGACTTCGTAGAAAAAAAACCCCTACATTTTACAGGCAGGTTTACATATGTTGAATACAATTTTCCATTTTAATGTGTTCTTCTTCTTCTTCTTGCGTTCGCCGATTTTAATGTGTTGATTTTAACACTTTCTACCCCACCTATGTTGACCAAGTTTTTTTTAGCCGAGACCAGCTGTGCTGCAGCAGGTCACTCAGAATTGTAGTAACTGTGCAGAAACTGTGTATCAAAACGATGGAATGCATGCGTTAGATTGACCTTACAGGAAGTGACTGTGTGTACGGATATATCCGTACCAGGTCAGACAGAGCCATATGAGTGGGTACGGATATATCCGTACCTGGGAGACAATGAGTTAATGGGCAATAAAGTGTTGTTCTTGGTATTGTTATTGTTGAGGAAGGTTCTGTCCCCAAAAGGCAAGTATACAGTGTATTCGTTCAGCGTCCTGTGTTCAGATTTTCATACCAACCTGGCCACTGATTCTCTGAAGCATTGTGAAAAAAGGCAAAAACAAAATAACTCATCTGAATTTTTTTCCTTGAAAAATATGCATGCTGCTTTCAACAAGGACATAGTTATTGTCCCAAATTTTCCTACCAGTATCCATCAACTTTGCTGGTGTATTGTACATCAATGTCCTCATGTACAGACCTTCAACAGTCTGAGGTAAAAACAAAAGCTCTCATCAGAGGAAGATTATCCCACAACACGAAGTATGGCTGCCTGAATGATGGGGTAAAAAAAGGATCATGCAAGTAAAATTCCACTCATAAGACATTTGAGTGTACATGGGAGTTGTAGCCCACAAACGAAGAAGAAGAAGAAGACAAAGTTGTGGGTAATTAACAGACTTTATTAAGAAAAATATCTGAGAAAAAGAGGTTTCTAAAGAGAAGCGTCGGATCACAGGATTTAAAACAACAGTCAGCTACGCTTATAGAGGAATGCAGACATAAATCCCTCACCATATATGTGCCAGGACAGTGTTAGGCAGTCCGCTCTTTGCTAAAACTTCACGGATCTCAGGTCCTGTGACGAAGCCGTCCTGATCCAGATCCAGTTGACGGAACAGAACGTCAGCAGTCGTCTTTTCCGCTGGCGCCACCACCCAAGGTGCTCCGACAGATGCTGGATCGGCTGTGATTAAGAAAGAAAACCAATTCAATCAGCTAAAAGTAAAATTGTGATGCGGTTTGTTCTGGCTGCATAAACGTAGTACCTTAACGTATCCACAAAACTAAGTGCACCCAGGCAAAAAAGTAACAACAAAGATGGAGAGAAAAAAGGTATTATTTTTCTGGAAGAAAAACATTTACAGATGAAGTTTTCTGTTTCAGTTAGCCAACAAGTACACAAAACACAAACACAGAATCTCTGAAGCAAATACACATCTGTAAATGGCAACAAGTTCTAGCCATTAATATTCCTGTCACTTCTTCTCTCAATGGAATGACAAAATTATTTTGAGAATTTTTGTAGGTCTTAAAAAAGAAGGTTCCATCTGTACCTGCACTGAATGTTGGCGTTGAGCGATCACCAGCAGCCATGGCGACAGCGGAGGCTGGTGGTATTGAGGGCAGCACAGGAACAGCTCCAGCCAGGGCCGGTCCAGCTTTGCGCTTGGAGGGGGGAACAAGGCTGCGGGGTAGGGCCATCGGTGTCTGGTCACCCTCCCTCGCTCTGTACACCAGGTGCATGGCCTGAACAATTGAAAGAGGCAGAAGTGAAGGTGGAATTAGACATGAATGGAGCCACGCCAATGACACCAAGGCCGAGGTGCACGAGAAAGTTACCAACCAGGTTGGAGCCATCCACGGTCTTGGATAGGTTGAAATTGAGATTTGTTGTGATTTTGTTTAGGTGGCACCCACTTTCGATTCGTGCACCTCAGCCCAGGGACCTCAGATAACTGAGAAATATTTTGTGGGTGTAAATACTAAAACATACAGACAAAGAGGAAAAAGAGACGGAGAGAAAAGCACAGACCGAGCATACTAAAATATTACTAAAGAGATAACTGAGGCCAAAAATATACGCAACTAAATAAACGCACACACAAAAGAATAAACAGACAAATGGGGTTGGAGATAGAGGAGAATGGGGGGAGGGGGGGAGTGAGGGGGGACAGAGAGAGAGAGAGAGAGAGAACATATACACAAAAAGCAGAAAGACAGATTCAATTATTTCAAGAGAAACAATGCAAACCTACCACAGCAAACTCATCCCTGTCAAGGAAGCCATCTTTATCAACATCACTTAATTCCCAGATGCGACCCAGGACCTCCATGGGCAGTTTAGAATTTAACAGCACCTGCAAAATTACAATCACAAGAATTGTTGACAAAACTGACGACACAATGTGTTCACTGTATATCAACATACTGACTGATTGTTATCGAACATCAATGAATGCACTACGTTTCTCCCCCTGCCTCTCTTTGTGTGTATTAAAATCACACCTGCAGATACTGTTAGCAACTGAACACCCCCCATATGCACATGTAAATGATGTTAAAGATCTGAAGTTCACTGCAAAAGTTTCAGGCCTCAGGGCTTTGAAACCCCAAATTCAAAGATGAAGCAAATCGAATAGCAAAAAACAAGGCTGCTGCTGCCAATATCCTCAGGGATAGCAGCCACAGTTGCTTTACGAAAATCACCAAAGGCACAATATCTATCAACCTTGGAATATTACTGTCAGAGGATGACAGATGTTTATCATCTACCAGGTTTTGTGATAACCCCCAAATTCTGGTATTGTACATATTTGTCATGCCAAAATACACGAAAAAATTGTCTTACCTGTTTTGATTGTATTTAAGTTTTTCATACCAGGATAAATCTGCTGTTACATCAACAACACGATAGTTCTGAACAGTTGTCCTGACCAAGTGACCTTTTTTTTGCGAGATGCATTAGTCTTGTGTTGTAGGTCCAGTGGAACCCCCTTTTTAAGACCCCCCCCCTCCCCCCCACCCCCCCCTCCACCCCCCCCCTCCCCCCCCCCCCCCCATCAATGTAAGATTACCTCCCTTTTGTTCGTTCATGGGCTGAAACTCCCACGGCTTTTACGTGTATGACTGTTTTTACCCCGCCATTTAGGCAGCCTTACGCCGCTTTCGGAGGAAGCATGCTGGATATTTTCAGGTTTCTATAACCCACCGAACTCTGACATGGATTACAGGATCTTTTTCGTGCGCACTCGGTCTTGCGCTTGCGCGTACACACGGGGGTGTTCGGACACCGAGGAGAGTCTGCACACAAAGTTGACTCTGAGAAATAAATCTCTCGCCGAACGTGGGGACGAACTCACGCTGACAGCGGCCAACTGGATACAAATCCAGCGCGCTACCGACTGAGCTACATCCCCGCCCACCTCCCTTTTAAGACCCTGTTTTCTCAGACTTTCTGTTCATAACCTCTGTAATTTTACCCCTATTTTAAGACTCCCTCCTTTTTAAGGGTTTGATTTTGATCCTATTTTTGGAGGTCTTGAAGATGTTCCACTGTAACACTGGTTTACAAAACGCCTAGTGTGATAACTGTCTACACAAGAAATGGCTAGTACTTACAGGTTTGACCTTGTCTCCACCTAGCATGTCATTCATTGGCCCCAGGCTGTTGAACACCTGATCGTACTTCGCCTTCTCTGATGGCTGCACAAAAAATTTCCCATTGTTATTATTATAAAAGAGGATATTATGATTTCTGACAATCCTAAACATCTTAACATTTTTTGTCAGAATGAAAAGCTAGCTGACAGAATTCCGGAGTCAAAATTCTATGGGTCTAGATTGAGACCTAGTGGGAAACTTCATGACAATCATCAACTGTTTGAAAAAAGTCGGATATGACATCATCAAATCATGTTTTTATCCACAAAATATCAAAAAGTCTGTGGCTATCACATGAAAAAATGTACATGAAAAGTTTCAAAAACATCTGTCCAGCAGTTTTCTAGGAGTCGCTACACACACACACACACACACACACACACATCCCTCTTAACTCCCAGTCTGCCCAAATAGATTTAGTCAAATATTGACTAAATGTACAAATAACAAAAAAAGCATAAAAGAAAACTTACTGTCACATCCCAGGCTGCTCCAGCTGCTGCCGGTGATTCCTCTATAATTTCATATGGACCCTGTCACAAAATATTTTATCATCAACATGCTCCTTTGGCTCCCCAGCTTTTGTTAAGGATAAATACTCCTGCAACTCGTGTTTGAAAGATAAGCTAGATGCTATCTTCAATAAAGACATTTTGATAATTCGATAAGATCCTTATACATTTGCATTGATGTAATGGCAGTTTCACAATCAACTTATGCATGCTTGAAGTTTGTGACTAAATAGTGAATCAAATAACGAATTACAGACACAAAGAAAAAATCAAACTAGGGCACAAAGAAAATAAAAATTGAGCTAATAGGGAAGAAACAAAACAAGAACAGTTCTTTCAAAAGGCATTTATAAGCTAAAAACCAAACGCATTTTGTAAAAAAAAAAATTATGATTTTGTTAAAATTGAAGACAGCTTCAAATGTTGTACCAGATTGGGCTGTGGTGTGTCCATGGTGAGTTTGCCGATGTTCAAGTCCTGGCTGGCCTGTGCCAAAGCAATCAACTTGAGGGCTACAAAGAAGCCAGGCTTCTCCAGGTAACCACGGCCAGTTGGGTCTGACATGTCCCATATCTGTACATCACATACACATACACAAACATCATAACACAGCGACATTGAATAACATACCACACCAAATAATGTTAGATTTAAGAATCTCAGTTTAGGTCAAAAGGATTTCTGCAGCATTGAAAAAACTGCATGTAGCTAAGCTAATGGAAATTCAGCATCAAAAGAAAAAGCCAGAAAAAGAAAACTGAGAGGCGATATGTGGAGGAACGAGAGAGAGAGAGACAAGACAAGACAAAATCTTTATTATCGAGGGTAATTAATTAGAGAGAGAGAGAGAGAGAGAGAGAGAGAGAGAGAGAGAGAGAGAGAGAGAGAGAGAGAGAGAGAGAGAGAGAGAGAGAGAGAGAGGGAGAGAGCACAACCACATGATAGTTTAATCCATTTGACAAGAGGAGAGCAGTGCAATCCTCCAAACCATTAGAATCAACGTACATACCTTTGACAGCACTACCTGGTTTAAACCAGATTTTTTCATAAAAGCTGCAGCATCCAAAGCCCCAACACTGCCGGTCCCCTTAGGATCAACCTGCACAAGTAAAATAAATTAATGAATTTATGAATAGATAAATGAATTAATCAATCAATCAATGAATAAACAAATAAATTGCAAGGACAAAGAAAATACTTGCTCTTTACATTAAACATAACTAGAACACTCATCCGCAATCTTTCTTAGTAGTTCTAGTTTCAAGTTCAACAGTATCTCTGCATGGCTACCATTGTCTTTCAATTTGCCAGGACAAAAATGTACTGAAACTAAACTGAGCAGACGTTCATTTGTGAGCTTATCTCGTACCTGTCTGTAGTAGGCCTCGTAGACAGGTCCATGGTTGCCACAGAGCTGGACAAATATGAAAATAATCATACAATGAAAATTTTATAAGTAGATAAACAGAAATATTTAAAATCATCACTTATTATATCTTGAAAATTTTATAAGTACATAAACAGAAATATTTAAAATCATCACTTATTTTTATCTTATCTCTAGCACACAGAGACACAACCAAGTCAATCTATTCTTCCTTTAGAAGTGTGATGTTCAAAGTCCTTAAGTTGCCCATATAATGTGGATCAATTGAGAGCTGTTTTCAAGAGAGCTGAGAAACAAAGGGTTTCTGGGAGAAGAATCCTGAGTTATTAATGTTATGTCACTCACTTGAATGATACAGTCAACAGTATCCACGGTATATGCAGCCATTTGCTAACAGTAACATTTCATCTTATCCACTGTAAATTTGCACAAAAAACAACACAAATCACGAAAGGGTCCAACTCCAAGAGATCAAGATCGGAACCTACTTTTGAAGAAACATTTCATTACATTTTTGATAATACATGTATCAAGATCAACATGGGTCTTTTAGAATAGAATGGCACACATGTGATGTAGAGACAGGCAGGTCTCACCTTAGATATCCCGGCAAATGCTATGAGTATGAGTATGACTGAGTTCACTATAAAACTTGACATTGAAAACACCTATGGAGAGTTATCTCAAACCTAAACAGCATGTGTTGACAGCAATAATTATTGCCTTTTTATGCGTAAAAATCGTTTTTCTTCATTAGTCCCCCGTTTCTTTAAGGCGATAATTGGCGAGTGAAGCGAGGAAGTACTGTTTCTTGGGCAATTCTCGCCGCGAGGAACGCTAGGATTTGGCAAGAGAAAGCTAGCATGCCTTGGAATTGGAGGCGCTCGCTATGCGAGAAAAAATTAGCGCTGCCCTGCTGCCGATCCGATTGGCTGTTCATGGCTATTTACTAAACAATGCATACGATCTTTTTGGTATCAACCAATGGTGTTTAATTCTTGCGTAGCTAGCCATCAAAACGCTCACATACACTCTCGCCTCCTAGCTCCGCGAGTGACTAGCCGCGAACAAGTCTCGCCTGAAAGAAAAACGTGTCTGGTTATAATCTTACTAGATGATTACCGGCTTCGCCGGGTACCGGCTTTGCCGGGAAGAAGTAGAGCCGAATACCAGGCTGCACCTGGGACCCGGCAAATGTACGCCGGCTTTGACGGCGCACGAAGGAAGGGAGATCTAAAAATAGTAACGTGCAGTGACCTTCTTAAAATAGTAACGTAGTAACGGGAATATGGATTGATGCCACACGAAGGAAGGGAGATCTAAAAATAGTAACGTGCAGTGACCTTCTTAAAATAGTAACGTAGTAACGGGAATATGGATTGATGCCACACGAAGGAAGGGAGATAAACGCGCAAAACAAAACACTGGAGAAGATAAGGAAGAGTTACTGGAAATGGATATAGTGGATCTATAGAAAAACCAAAATCGGTTCAGCGCTGCGCGCTGAGAGCACGTGTTGAAATATCTCATCGATGAGGTTGTGTCCGGGGTGTAGCTGAATACGGTCTACAAATTTTAAAAAGATCGACCGAGAACTTTGGCCGTGCATCGCGGACAGACACACAAACACTAGTCGTATATAGATGCTGCGGTATCATGTCAGGCTCAGTCTAACATCATGTTGTGTCGACAAGATTACGAGAAAAAGGACCAGAAAAGATTAGTGATACTTATAGATCACCCTATTCCAAATGAGAAAGAAAATTACAGGACATGGGCCCCAGATCTCAGGTCTTCAATCTTAAGATGACTGCAAAACTTTTCTGTCTCAGTCAATGTTCACTGCAAGTATAAGAGCAAAATATAACAGCAGACACACTAGCTGTCCCCCGTTTCTTTAACGCAAGAATTGGAAAATGAAGCAAGTGGGGCAAGGAAGTACCGTTTCTTGGGCATTTCTCGCTGCAACTTTGCAAGGAACACTAGGACTTGGCAAGCGAAGGCTAGCATGCCTTGGACATGTTTATTACGCGATAAAAAATGGCGGCTGCCCAGCTGACAATCCGATTGGCTGTCCATGGCCGTTTACCGACCAGTGCAGACGACCTCTTCTGTATCATTATCAACCAATGGTGTTTTATTCTTGCGTAGCTTAATAATAGCCATCAAACCGTTTCACATACACTCTCGCTTCCTATTTTCGCAAGCGGCTAGACGCCCACATGCATGTCTCGCCTTAAAGAAACACTCGTCAGCAACTAAGCTTACTTCTAGTTCTAGTGCAAATCCTGACATCCATATTTCAATGGGGAAAAAGGTTTCAGACAGACTCATGCACGAGTCCAGTCTATACTGTTAAACTAAAGACTTTTTTTTTATGGAAACTTAAAGCAAAGTAAATTTTGAGTCATATTCATCACTGAAGTTTGAATAATGAATTATTAAAACACAATAAAATCAAACAAACACCACACACATACTATTATTACTAATAGTAATACTCTGATTACTAAATTACTAATAAGTAATTTACTAATTACTATATATTTTTCTTCATTAGGACTAGGAGTCAGCAAGAGAAAAGGATGCTGCACACAACTAAATCCTCATCTGCACAAATCAAAATTCAGTTTTCATGACCGTGGTTTGGTGCAATGGGCGAGTCGCACAGAACCAGATTAAGGAGAGCAAAGTATTTGAGCAATGTTGGATCGCTTCCTTTCCAAACAAAACCCGACAGACTCGCGATGAAATAGCTAGGATATATAGCGGGACGTCATGGACGGGAGAGGCATAAGTAAATGGATCTACTGTAGATATACCAAAAAGAGTCAAGATGGAACACATTCGCCCACACGATTATTGATTAGTTCCTGAAGAACGTCTGCAAGTGGAGCGCTGTACCACTATTTTTGTTGAGTTCGCTTTGCTCAAATGGGACACCCTACAGGCTAATAAACCTGAACCAAGTGCTCATTTGCTGAGAGTGCTCAAACAAAGCAGACAGCTAAGCCTTCTTGGATTCAAGTTGTGTTCCACGAGATAAAATTCGACGATCATTCCCTGTATCAACCTTTGCAACGAACAGAAAATATCGAACCTGATTCAGCGGTGGAAACGCCGCCATCTTTGCAAATCGCTGATTGCAACTGCGGTCAGAAAATGTCAGCCTTCGCGATTGGATGTAATTCATACGGAAGGGGCGGGGCTGCTGTAGCAGACAGCTTTTTGCGAGGTTGCTTCAAACCGCCTGCAGTTAAATGTATCTTGACTGCCTTGTAAATTGCTAGTTGTCATCACAGTTCAGTAAACGCTTAAATAAGTGAACACTGACTTGACATTTCAAGCTGTAGTTAAAACGTACCTGTAGATAACCTGTAGATTATAAGAGTGTTAAAAAGTACTGATAACCTGCAGATTTTAAATTGTCAGCTCTTGCCCTTTCTTACATGCTTGGTTTTGAACTAAATATGAGTTTAATCAACACATTTTAATTTATTCTCACAAAGTGAGATTTAAATGTCATATACTAGAACAAAAATGCTGAACAAAATGCCAAAAACGATACACTCCATCTGGCTTCTGGATAATTGTGTGGGAACTTGTCAAAACAATTAAGTGTGTTGTGTGACTTATACCGTGTTTTCCCACAAATGATCTTCAATCTCACTCTCGTGAGAGAGAGAACAATCCCTACATGCAAAATTAAGGAAGTCATTGGACCCGTAAGTCAGAATTTAGAGAGTCCCCACATTTAGGTTCCAAGGAACTAATTCAAATATTAATGTTTCTTTGAGACTGGCATTGTAATCAATGATAGAGACTGAGATGCATAACAAAAGCCTCATATAATCCTGAAGTCCTCTGGTTCTGGTTCAAACAATTTTTCAGATCCCCTTGGCAAATTTCTGGTAGTTTTTCAGATTGTAGTTGTAATAGGATGCATGCAAAGTCTGTTTGGACAGTCCTAAAAAAAGTAACAGAGAGGGTTGGCAGAACAAGATACAATTTGGCTACACAAGACACCTAAGATCCGTATCAAGACTAGTGTCAAAATTGCTATCCACCGAGTCAGTGTGGATCCAGTAGTTGCTGGTCCTTTCACCGCTTGATGGTGCAGAAAGTCTTTTCAATGCGTTTCCTTTGACCTACGTGGTGCTGTGGATTTGCCTCTGATGAATCCATTAAAGATGTTTGCAAACAGTTCAAAAGGGTGAAACAAAGTCCACAACAGCTGTCACAGTTCCATTATATTTGATTTAAAAGTAGATAACTATCCTCAGTGAATGTGTATTTGTTTTCTTTTAGCAAGTATTCATCCTTTTTAATAAATCAGAAGACTCCACACACACTCTCTCTCTCTCTCTCACACACACACACACAAACACTCTCTCTCTCACACACACACACACACACACACAAACTGAGGTCCGACAAAATGCCACATTTCACATTTTATTTTTTGACAGCTGCAAAACTTACTCATAATACAATAACTTTCAAGAAATAAAGACATGTAGACAAAACTGATCAGAAATAAAGATACAGAAAACAACTCAAGTCATGTAGAATGTTTTTTTGCTGTATGAATCATAAAAACCAAGAAGGTTAACCACGCTAACAAGAAGGAAAGCATGAGTCTAACTAACCAAGCAGTGAGTAATAATTTATTAAAATTAAAACTTTTTTTAAATCAAAGAACGATAATCAACCAATGACATTTGAGTTCAGCATATTTATGCCGTAACATATGTAGACTGTCCCCGCTTCTCAGACATTAATAAATAATAAACACAGCCATAAACCACACCTATTTTGTGAAATTATTTGAAAAACACAAAAACAAACCCAAAGTAATCCTGTAAATGTAATGTAACATTCTGAAAACAACGTTCAGTGGTAACACATATTCTAATAACTTTTCTTTACGCCCCTGTGCTAATCATCAGACCCTGACATGACATAAAACATCCAAGCAACTGTTTATTAACAGCTCCAAACATTTCAACATCGTGGTTGCGATACAATGAAAGCTCTCCTCTGCAATGGCTGTACACATTTTACTCGCTCAAAAAAAGTCAATAATGTCAGTAACTTTTTTTCTTGGATTAGTATCGACAGAAAGCAACAAGTTTGATTGTATAGTTATTTGAATGTGCAAACAATACAGGTCTTCATAATAACACACCTGGTAACTTATCAACTAAGGAGGTGATCATTTTTCAGGTCAGTACATGTATACTTCTTCGTATCTTGTAAATCCCAGCCTTAACCCTTCTCCTCTCTCCCCATTTAGTTCATTAAATAATAATCTTATGTGTGCCTCAGGCTCATAAACACAGTTCACACCACCAAAGTCAAAAGTCAGTGAACTCCAATGCTGACAAACATGAAACAAACAGTCAAAGCTGTGAGCTACAAAAAGTTTACAATATATTATCAAACACATGCGATACATGAATCTTTGTATCCTCTCTTTCATCATCCTCAAAAAGAACTGCAATCATTTCACGCTCAACCCACCACTTAATATCATTTATTATGGAAACATGAAAAACTGAATCATATGGACCAACTATGTTTACATTCCTGTGCATGTGGATGCGTTCAAGTGTGAGTGCCTGTTTGCTGGGGAGTAAGAGTAACAACATCAAACAGTGGGAAAAACAGAATAATCCATCACCAGGAGACAAGACCAAAGGCAAGGCAATGCTTAATAATTACATGTACCAGACACAAGAAAACAGATGCAACATGCAGCGGATTCTCAGCAGAAATGTCAGCTCTCACAACAGTGTAGAGTACCTAACATGCTTTAGCCTCTTTTTTTCTGCTGCTCTTCTGGGTTTAAAATACTGAGAGACTTGAGAATCTGTGTTGGACACAACACAGCGTCAAGGCATCTGCAGAAAAGCAAGTTCACAGGCTGCTAGGTCGCTAAATAAAAGTTTCAAGTCCTTGGTTTGATTTTAGTCAAGTCTAGGAACAATGAACGCATCATTTATCTTTCTTAGCGTCCTTTCCCTTGTCCTTCCCCTCAGTTTCAGCCTTCTCGTCGCTGTGGTCTTCATAGCTGTAAACAAAAACAAAACAAACATAGCAGCATGAAAAATAATTTTCAAATGTCAAAACATATTGCTGTAGTCTGCACCAGTGATGTTACATTCTGGGTGTAATCCCTGTTGAAAAGGGGATATTATTTTGTCTTCTGTTGTTGTATCAGGTGTACAAACAGACTCTTTGTATGCCTCACATATCTCATGCCTATATTTTGAAATGCCCTAGTCACACATCATCAGATTTTATGATCTTTGAATTATCACAAGCAAATATTTCTCTGTATGATTGTTAATACATGCACTACAAAGACCAGAAATAGAAAAAGTGGAGCAAAGTGGTACAATGCAGTCCATTCTTCGCATACTGACAAACATCTCATTGCATGGCTGTTACACAACACAAAGAGCAACAGTAGAAGACTGAACAGATACAGGGTAAAAGAAAGAAAGAAGCAGGAAAGATAAGAATCAGAGAGAGAACAAAACAGTGCACGAAGAGTGCAAACTATACCTGAATAAAAAAGAAAAAAAGGTATTAAAACGTTTATTTCATGACAAAAACAAATCATTACATTCACTGATCTTTGGCCCAGCAGACTTTTAATTTAAGTGGGCTGACAGACAAATAATACAGAAAATAAACTTACTCAGTAGACATAAGCGAGGCAATGATTAATGACGAAATGAATGACATAAAAAGTAGTAGAAAGTAAATGACGTCAGCATCGAAAGCTTGAGAGAGAGAGAGAGAGAGAGAGAGAGAGAGAGAGAGAGAGAGAGAGAGAGAGAGAGAGAGAGAGAGAGAGAGAGAGAGAGAGAGAGAGAGAGAGAGAGAGAGAGAGAGAGAGAGAGAGAGAGAGAGAGAGAGAGAGAGAGAGAGAGAGAGAGAGAGAGAGAGAGAGAGAGAGAGAGAGAGAGAGAGAGAGAGAGAGAGAGAGAGAGAGAGAGAGAGAGAGAGAGAGAGAGAGAGAGAGAGAGAGAGAGAGAGAGAGAGAGAGAGAGAGAGAGAGAGAGAGAGACGGGTCCAACCCAGAGAAAATAATATAACATCTTGTAGAGGACCACATACTGGTACATTGCTTTATTTTGAGTTTTATTTTCAGCATTCATGGAAATCCACAGAAGAGACTGATGACAACAATGTTTCATTTCTCTACAAGAGTGTTACTTATGTACCACCAACATTTGGGGGTTTGCAAAGGAAAAGAAAAAAGTAACAATGACAATTGCAACAGTAAATTTGTGTACTATACCTGAACATAGACCTGAGATCCCCCTTGACTAGAGCCACCAATACAGGCAGACCAACACAGGCTGGCACCAGGTACAGCAGTGCAGGCTGCAAACACCGTAAACACAGGTCAATACAGTGCTACCTCTGTTTAAAAACATCCTCAAATCTGACAAAATGCACGTCTTAAAAGAAAGGGAGTCTAAAGATGAGGGTAAATAGAGCAACACTATGAAAAACATGTCCAAAAAGATGAGGTCCTACAGTAGAACAAGTCGTATAGTGGAGGATCTTGAAAGAGAGGTTCCACCGTACTGTTGAAAATAAACTTTGTAGTGATCTTGTTTACTGGAGACCACAAGCCTTCTTTGAAGAAGACATTGGTAAATAGGAAGACTGATCATGTTGAAAATCAGGAAAACCTGCTTGAACCTCAAGTGCCAAGGCACTCTTCAGTGTTTGTCCTGAAAGTGGTTTTTTTCTTTTTCTCCAGAGGGTAGCAGTATCAATATCACTCATGTTTAGCACGATGACAAAGTCTCGGGTAAAAATACACACTTTTGATTTCATAGGTTCTGAATGATTACATGATGCTTACAATACAATACAATTATTATCTCAATGTAATTTCTCTTTTGAGATAATAAAGTATTATTGTATTGTATTGTAAGCATCATTCTGAAAGTTGAAAACCTGGAAATGATGCCAGGCACCCACCTGTGCGTGTTTGAAGACGTGCATGACTAGAATGGTGGTGAAGAGACCCAGACAGTAGGCCACAAACCCTGAGTAGAAGTAGGTCCTTTTGTTGTTTTTCAAACTGTCAAACACAGAGCAGGTATGTATATTAAACTTTAGTCAACAGCTATTTTGCAACAACAACAAAACTGCACAAAATCGAACAGTTATAACTGCACTTTTTGTTTCTTTTTTGTGTTGCTGAGCCAGTTTTTATTCAGAGCTGACACAGTTGCAATCTGGATTAAAAATGAAGACTCAAACATACATTAGCATTCCTAAATGAAAAAGAGTACAATCTGTAAATCTGGATTAAAAATGAAGACTCAAACAGACATTAGCATTTCTAAATGGAAAAGAGTACCATCAGGAAATCTGGATTAAAAATGAAGACTCAAACAGACATTATCATTCCTGAAGGAAAAAGAGTACCATCAGTAAATCTGGATTAAAAATGAAGGCTCAAACAGACATTAGCATTCCTAAATGAAAAAGAGTACAACCAGTAAATCTGGATTGAAAATGAAGACTCAAACAGACGTTGTTTTCTTAATGAAATAGCTCAGATTGATAACCATGCTAACCTGATGTCATAGCGGAGGAGAAGGGCGATGAAGATGCCAGGTATGACAATGTCTCCCAGCCCCAGCATGGCAAAGTTGTTGGCCTCAAGTCCCCTCTCCAGTATATCCTGAGGGAAGACCACTGAAAACGCAGATGTATATTATATACAGACCTGGGAACCCCTGTTTTGCACTTAGAGTATTCGCAAACAAACTTGGTGTATTTTCAGAAAAATGAGCGTACTCCACACAGCATGTGAACATCCATGATTCAAACATGCTTCACACGTGTCCGTCGCACCATTATTTCATCTAACCAATACATTTAAAACAAATGCTTCTTTCAATGTTTACTGAATTTTTTTTTAATGATGTGTCAAAATACTAGATTGGCTTTAGGATGCACTTGTAAAGAAAAGTAGTCCAGGAATTTTTCTCGTCGTATTATTTTCCCACTGACCGTACTGATCGTATTCTAGACAATCTTGCATATAAAATACGGCGAAATCGTATGGGTTCCCAGGTCTGCATATGTTACACCCACAGTCCTCGTCCTTGTTGCATACATCAAGACTTTCTCATTGTTACAAAATATACTGCATGTATGATCTGCATACAAGACTAACTTCAAAAGTACTGACAGATTTCAAAAGCTGAAATTTTTGTGATATTCTAAACATTAGTCTCTGTGTGAACTACTATAACCATATATTACGCTTGAAATATCCAGGAAATGAGTTAGGATGATGACACGGGCTAGCTGTAAAGACTTACGCTTGATAGGGGCTTCGAAGGACTTTGCCACGGAGACCATGACATTTGTGCCGAACACCTGAAAACAAGAAGGGCAAAGCCCATACAACTCACATGCTTGACCTAAACCTAGCAATGACATCATACACTAAGAACTGCTTTACACATTTTTCCTACCAAAATACATGTGACCTTGACCCAAGGTCAAGGTCATCCTAGGTCATGCAACACAAAGCTGTTAATTCAAGACATAGGAAGTACAATGGTGCTTATTGGCTCTTTCTACCATGAGATATGGTCACTTTTAGTGGTTCACTACCTTATTTTGGTCACATTTCATAAGGGTCAAAGTGACCTTGACCTTGATCATATGTGACCAAATGTGTCTCATGATGAAAGCATAACATGTGCCCCACATAATTTTTAAGTTTGAAACAGTTATCTTCCATAGTTCAGGGTCAAGGTCACTTCAAAATATGTATACAATCCAACTTTGAAGAGCTCCTGTGACCTTGACCTTGAAGCAAGGTAAACCAAACTGGTATCAAAAGATGGGGCTTACTTTGCCCTATATAACATATATAGGTGAGGTATTCAATCTCAAAAACTTCAGAGAAAATGGGGAAAATGTGAAAAATAGCTGTTTTTTAGACAACATTTATGGCCCCTGCGACCTTGACCTTGAAGCAAGGTCAAGATGCTATGTATGTTTTTTGGGGCCTTGTTATCATACACCATCTTGCCAAATTTGGTACTGATAGACTGAATAGTGTCTAAGAAATATCCAACGTTAAAGTTTTCCGGACGGACGGACGGACGACTCGGGTGAGTACATAGACTCACTTTTGCTTCGCATGTGAGTCAATGAAAAAAACATCATAATAGCTTCAACATATAGTAGCAAGTTGTTACTTTAAGAAGGTCTGAAAGAAACACCTCAGATTCTTACAGCAATCTTTATCACATAAATATGAAACCAGAAACAAGTCTGATTTCTGAAGGCTTTACCATATTGCTATTAACTTGTATCCCCAATTGAAAGACATTGACTGAAATATATCGATACTCTAATTCATTGAGTACGATCACTAATGCATGTGGAAGTCATTTTTCCTTCAAAAATTCCAACTGTAGTCAGTCAACATCAAGCTAAGCAGAAAACTGGTTTCCATAAAGAAAAAACCCAGTTGATTTCTTCAGTACAAATATTACACAATGCCTTTTGTAGTAACACAGTATAACGCCAACTAAACTCACCCAGAAGATGTCATAGATGAAGAGGCCTCCAAGCAGGATGCACCCAGTGCTGATGCGATTCAGCGACAACAGCTCCACTCCATTGATGGCAAATGCAAGCCCAAACAGGTTGTTGGCAACCCAGTGCTGAAATCAGGACACATTTTAACAATCATGGTTGTTATGACAAATGCAAGCCCAAACAGGTTGTTGGCAACCCAGTGCGGAAATCAGGACACATTTTAACAATCATGATTGTTATGGCAAATGCAAGCCCAAACAGGTTGTTGGCAACCCAGTGCTGAAATGTTAATTTGTTGCACCTCATCCGTACCAGTACCACAATGATATTGGTCAACCTTAATGCCTGACCTTTGTTTACTTGTTAATTGTTTATTGGGCTGATCTTCTTTTGTTATGAGGATACAAGAATAGCATGCAAAGAATTCAATAGTCAAAAGATAAGTTAAATTACCTGGGTAACTACTAAACTAGTGATATATGGTGAGAAAGATTAATCACTCATAGCAACATGCATGCACATTTCAGACTTTACCTTTTTCCACAGGTACCAGACGCCAATGACGGCTGACACTACTAGGCACACCAAGTCCTTGCGGTCAAACTCGTAGTTCATCACCTCTGCAAATCATACAAATTAATACAACTACACTGAAATAAACATCTGCAGTTTTAAAATCATCAATTCTACTTCATGTAATTGCAACAGAAAATTTGAACATAAACAGCATGTTGTACACTTGCCGTTAATTGTTTCATGCTATTTTATTCAGGTCAGAATTTGAAAATAACAGAATTGAATTGGCAACCGCCAGATTGAAGTTATCTTTCATTGCATATATGCATTGCATTTGAACTTTTTGAAAAAAAGGGTCTTATGCTTCATTTGATATTATATGCTGGTGTATGTGACTTGACGTTTTGTGCGGGGGTCAGACTCAGCATCTTTGCTAATCAATACCACTTTGTAAAATAGCTAGCTCCATTATCTTGCACTGATTTTGAGCAAGCACCTTACATAACGTCATTTGATCACTCGAGTGATCAGTCCCTACATAAAGAAGCAACAGCACTATCTCCACATCACACATCAGTATAAGAAGCACCTGTACAGTCCACAAAATTAAACGATAACATTAAATGTACCTTCTTTATTCTCTCCCTTCCCCTGGGTGAAGATGAGATGATAGTCCATATTGGGAAAGGATGCTGGCAGCAGCTTGTTGAAGATGGGTCTGGTAAGCAGAGAACAAAAGCAAAGCAATTATTTTTTTCATGAAACAAACACAAGCATACAGATATGTCATGCACTTGTTTTTTTCTGACTCTACCTTCAAAGTCCTCAATACTTCAGTCTCCTTAAAATGAAAACTACTCTTTCGTGCACAGCACATGTATGTAATCAAGGGTAGGAAACGCTTTGAGGCAAAGTCAATCAAGCAGGAGTGAGATTCGGCTAAATTAATAACCCTACAAAAGTCTGCCTCACAGGTTCACAAGAGCATACCAGGAGACAACAGCAGCCAGACACTATCACAAACAGCTCTCTAAAAACCCATTAGTGTCTGACTGACAGACATTGAAAGTTTGAACAAATGAATAGCTCATAGCTCAAGGCTGACAGACCTCTCTGCAGAGTAGCTGCTATGACCACTGTGTCATCCTGTCACTGTGTCATCCTGTTCACGACATGTAACTGTAAACATTGTGCCCCTTAGTCTTACCCTGCAATGTGTGCAAGAGCCAAGACCCCAAGGAAGAAGAAGTAGAACGCCAGTAACAAATTGATGTGCTCCTTGGAGAATATCTGAAAAAGAATGTTATACACGATTAGTTGTCACTTATTTGTGGCAAAAAAAAAAGGCTAACAGCAAATTAGGGAACTGTCAGCTCTCAAGTTAACACAAACAGAATCAGTTTATTTGAGAAAGCGAATGAAGCAATTAGTGATCAATCAAGAACAAGACACAAACATGGTTGCATTCAACAGGAGAAGAAGGTGTCATAAATTACGTTCACAAGACATTTGGGAAATTGTATCGGTTGATACATCATTGATTCATTACATGTACATATGTATCTGAAAATACTGGGAACAAGAAGGGCAAAGCCCATACGACTCACATGCTTGACCTTTACATGACCTTGACCTTCAGCTAAACCTAGCAATGACATCATACACTAAGAACTGCTTTACACATTTTTCCTACCAAAATACATGTGACCTTGACCCAAGGTCAAGGTCATCCAAGGTCATGCAACACAAAGCTGTTAATTCAAGACATAGGAAGTACAATGGTGCTTATTGGCTCTTTCTACCATGAGATATGGTCACTTTTAGTGGTTCACTACCTTATTTTGGTCACATTTCATAAGGGTCAAAGTGACCTTGACCTTGATCATATGTGACCAAATGTGTCTCATGATGAAAGCATAACATGTGCCCCACATAATTTTTAAGTTTGAAACAGTTATCTTCCATAGTTCAGGGTCAAGGTCACTTCAAAATATGTATACAATCCAACTTTGAAGAGCTCCTGTGACCTTGACCTTGAAGCAAGGGAAACTAAACTGGTATCAAAAGATGGGGCTTACTTTGCCCTATATATCATATATAGGTGAGGTATTAAATCTCAAAAACTTCAGAGAAAATGGGAAAAATGTGAAAAATAGACAACATTTATGGCCCCTGCGACCTTGACCTTGAAGCAAGGTCAAGATGCTATGTATGTTTTTTGGGGCCTTGTCATCATACACCATCTTGCCAAATTTGGTACTGATAGACTGAATAGTGTCCAAGAAATACCCAACGTTAAAGTTTTCCGGACGGACGGACGACTCGGGTGAGTAAATAGACTCACTTTTGCTTCGCATGTGAGTCAAAAATCTCATCAACCAGTTATACTTTAAAGCTACTGGTTCTCCACTTCTTACCCCACCCTCAAAAAGTTGTACATGTACATATC
The DNA here is from genome assembly GCF_037325665.1 of Littorina saxatilis. NCBI lineage: Eukaryota > Metazoa > Mollusca > Gastropoda > Littorinimorpha > Littorinidae > Littorina > Littorina saxatilis. Next base: position 17,114,767 of record NC_090249.1, read on the forward strand.
AACCAAAGGCAAAGTTGCTGCCTAGTTTGTCTCACTACCGACACTGATCGACTGGTTTCTTCTTCTTCTTCAGCGTTCCAGAATTGTCTGGTTACGTGTGAGCTCGTTTGCCCATTTGGGTTCCCCACACTATACTCTGAGAGCATAGTCAGCTTCACTCCGATTTCGTTGAGTAGGCATGCTGGGTATTTTCGTGTTTCCATAACCCACCGAACTCTGACATGGATTACAGGATCTTTTCCGTGCGCACTTGGTCTTGTGCTTGCGTGTACACACGAAGGGGGTTAAGTCACTAGCAGGTCTGCACATAAGTTGACCTGGGAGATCGGAAAAATCTCCACTCTTAACCCACCAGGCGGCAGCGACCGGGATTCGAACTCCCGACCTCTCGATTACGAGGCCGACGTCTTACCACCACGCCACCGCGCCCGACTGGTTTCAATAGGAGTGGAATGGACAGAAATTAAGTGTATACACATGCAAGTGTGTGTGGCTCTCTCTTAACAAAATGTAAATTCGTGCTCATTTCATAATACTTTCAACAGTAACTTTACGATACAACACCATAACATACCTGGAACATAATGTAGATGCCCAGGAGTGTTCCACTGGCAATCAAGGGAAACATGGCAGCATCTTTGGTTGACATTGTGTCTGGCTTTTCCCCAGAGTCCTCAAACTTGGACTGGAAATAAAAAAAGAAAACCATGAAATAACTTTTAATCACTTCATCTGTCAGCGACAGCGTCGATCACACTCACAGTTGTGTGGACTATTACCACTCTGATTATCTTCAGCAGCATTAATCCTGTAGGCTATGGGAGGGTTAATACACAATAACTTATAAGGGTGTTATTTCGCAATAAGTAAACATCTGCAGTAATCTTTCAAGAGTTATAGTATCAAATGAATAACCATCCCTTAGTGTAATACTGGGAAAAATATGATATTTTCATAGCCATATGCACATATAGTTTAATCTGCATAAAGATGTACCATTGCCAGAGCTGATTTTCTCATAAAAATTCTCATAGTTATGAAGAGTGATACAGCAGACTTCCACTAACTCGCGGTCCACTAAATCGTGAATTCGGCTATATCGCGGAGACCTCTTGGACCCCCCAAAAAACAGGACCGACCTTTAAAAAAAAAAAATCGTTTAATTTTCATTTTTTTTATTAATTTTTCTTTTTTACAAAATTAGTCACGTAAACGCCAAAAAATAGTACAGATCATGAAAAAACAAACCTTTCACGCGCACGTGCCCCACTCAATCAATAACTTTCATGCCACGATCAGTATCGTCAAATTGGCCACGTGCCTATAGAGGTTAAGTGTCTGACCAGTCAGTTGAACACTCGAGTCCAGCTAATTCAGGGTTCATACAGACACCTGACAGTGAAATTCAAGGAGTATTCAAGGAGTTTTCAAGGAGTATTTCCGGTATCCCAGCTCCACCATGGCAGGCTCCAGAGAATCAATCAGGGTGGTTGCATAAGCATGTCCAAGAAATTTGGAAGCGTAGTATTCCGTTTGGACTTGCTGCCCGTTCCAGCAACGAACAAAAATGTCAAGTTGCTTCATTTTGATGTGCTTGTTCAACGTTTCGTCGAACAGAAGAACGTATCCGGATTCCTACTTCACTCGTTTTTTCAGCAGCGAATGAAAATATGGCGCAAGGCCGAAAGTACTTAGATACCTGGTCTTCCCCTCACCACATTGATATCCCTTCGCTACTTGGCTGTCGGGGAATATTGCCTGGAACAGTTTGGAGTTGTTCTCACACGACTTGAAACTGTAGTGCGAGTTCACAGCGTTCATTGCCCACATGACTTCCGATTTTAAAACATCGGTCTTGGTGCAAAATGATGAAAGAGTCCGAGAGGACGTTGGCATCGCGGGACCCGGGGTTGCAGTTACAGAAGCAGACTGAGAGCTTTGCGATGACATTACAGAAAAGAAGTTTGCAATCGGGACTACAGGTGCAGACGCTTTTAAATTATTTGTGTGTTTCTTTTCTTTTGCGTGGCTAACCAGGGCTGACTCGCCCATCACTGAAATATCCACACGTGCTTTGCAGCATTTGCAAAAAGCCCTGTATTTGTCGCAATCCCGCTGGATCCAATCCTTGTATTCCTTTTCCTCCAGCCATCGTGGGTTAAAAAAGCACTTTCCGCCCGGCATGACTACGATTTTCGACCGGCGATGGCTTGAAACGCTGTCACAATGAATCGACACACTGCTTCTTCAGAAATGGCGCTAAAAGCTACCCGGATGAAGGGGAAGTAATCGGTTTCAACTTCCCTTCGCACGATGGCAGACGACACACGACTTGCACACAACACGCACACAATCGATATAAATTGCTGAAAAACTTTAATATTAACATTTTTTTTTTTTTGCCTGCACTTCAGAATTCAAGGAGGTTCAAGGAGGTTAAACACAAGAATGACCATTTTCTCCAAATTCAAGGAGATTCAAGGTCCTTGAAAAGGGGGGTTGCAAATTCAAGGGGATTCAAGGAGCGTACGAACCCTGTAATTGCGATCTCTGCTAGATGGTCCGGGTGGCCACAGGCGCCAATCAAGTGCTTAAACTGCGCTTCAGTCTTCTGCAATCTAGTCAGGCATGCAATTTAACACTCGAGTCCCGCTAATCGCGATCTCAGCTAGACGCCCCGGATTTTCTACATGTAGGCGCCATGAAGTGCTTCAGCTTCTTGTGTTTCCAAACGAAATAAAATAATGTGGTAATTCACCATGGCTTGCGTTCTGTTCATTGTCAGTTAATGTGTGTGTGTGTGTGCAGCAGTGAGTCGCTACACGCACAGTGTACATCTGTGTCTGTCTGTGTCTGATTAACTAGTAAGTTTGTGACGACGTATGAGTTGGAGAAAAAAGAAAAGAAATCGTCATCTGTTGATAAAAGAAAACGTGTCATCGCAGTTAATCTTTTGAGAACTTAGTTGCCAACAGAAGCGTCCCACTTGCGAGAAACGCAGTAACACATAAACATGAACATTGTAGCACAACCACATGCCAGGTGTGCGTGCGCACGCGCACACACACACGCACATAGTGACATACACACATGCACACACACACACACATGCACTCACACGGCAAACGCACACATGCCAACGTGACGCTCACAGGCTTTTTGTGACCAACAAGGGAAATAACCGCGTTTTTCTCTGACTCAGAAGAGAACGCGGTTTCTTCCCTTTAATTGGACCCCAAACTGCATCGCGAATCGGATATATCGCGATCAAAAATCTTTGGACCCCAAAGGCAAAGACCGCGAGTTAGTGGAAGTCTGCTGTATGTGCAAAGAACCCAGGACACTAAGGTCCTTTGCTACAATTTTCAACCTCAGGCATGACCATGTCACTTAGGCCCAGCTGACAAATATGCAAGCTCTATGTTACGAGTATTAATATCATCACACTTAAGTGTTCCAGATGGATTACTAATTTGGACTGTATAAAGATTGCTGATTTTTGGATGCCAGAATATAATGGTCACCTGCGGATGTCACTTTCCCTACATGGACTACATATTTCTAGTGTGCTGACCAATATGTTTAATGTTACTGCTATTAACTAAACTAGTGTTAGGACTTGAAGAACACAGACTGCCGGTCAATCCGAGTACAACTGCAAGACTGTGTAACAGAGACAGCGGTGGCAAATTTCAACAGGACACCCGAGTATAAATAAGATCGACGAAGAGTACATTTCTATAATGCAACAAGCAAGAACTAAACAATCAAAAAGCCACCATCTGGTATTACTTTTGTCTGCCACACCGCGTGTTCTCCTCCGTACCTTTTGATCCTGATGGTGCTTCACGGAACGGAAGGAACCAACAAAAATTGGGAAAATTGCCATGAGGAACAAGCTCAAGTATGCCACTGACATTCCCTCAACCGTAGCTGGAATTCTTGCCGTGGCATTGCCGGCAGTTTCATTCAGGGTGGCATTAGCAGCCGCTTCAACTGTCACGCTATCAGCCATGTTGTCGCTTTTCTGTGAAGACCCGGAAGTTGTCATCAACACGTCACCGAATGGTCTCGGGTATTACCACCATCAACGGCGAGAAATGATACGAGAAAACGAATCACTGCAACGCAGTCTCTGGTTGGCCGAGACTACTTGCTAATGCCGAAATCCATTTTTCATCGCAGAGATATTTAAGCAAAACTGATGGAAGCAACCGTCGGAATGGAACATAGGTTATGTAGCTTTGTAACTGATTCCATTTTTAATCCATTACATCATCGCTTAATACTGAATTCACGATAATGAAAGGAACAATGTATGATGTTATGACGACCTGCGATCTGAGACATGCGTTCTTTTTGAATTTTGTTGTGTCTCTGCTGCGATTTCCTGATGATGTACAAAGGGTAACGCTATTTCCTATCTTTTAACCCCCCCCCCCCCACTTAAAAAATCAACTCATGCTGTATTAGCACAGCTCGGGTTGAATAAACTTGGGTTTTAAATGACAAGCTTATGTTTTACAAGCCCATGTACAATCTCAATTTTCGGAAAGTGAAAGTGCAAATCGTCTGTGAAGATCGATGATCTCCCTTCAGTTGTCGTAAAAATAATTTTAAATTGTTCAATTCATTTCAGAATCAGATAAGAAACTAAATAGTCAATTTCGTAAAAGATCCATCTTTTAGTATAATTAAGTGCAGTTCATCCCTTTATTCGCAAGAAGAGGTTGTTGCATTTTGCTCACAATTACGCTTCCCGACAGGTTGCCATTGACAACTAGTTCCGCTTGGGCGTCTGCAAACTAAAAGGGAGCGGAGTGTCCCTTGTTTGTAGATTTTTTCCAGGGCAACTATGTGATGTTAGGATAACTGCCCCTTCAAATACTTTCAGAATGACGGATATTCTGTGTAGGTGGCTCAACACAGAGCTAAACGTTGCCCAGAAAGTCGGTAAGGCATATGTTTTAAGTACTCATGTATCAATTTTAGATTCTGATTTTCACTGCTAATTTTGAAAAAAGTTTCAGCGAAGGTAACTGTGTATGTATCGGTGATGAAAACTGTAAAGGGTGTTCCTGCTTTGGATGCAGTATCATTGCTTCTGTGATGTACAAGTACTGTGTGAATCCTCTGTCACTCTTGTGTGTTTGGAAGCATATCATTTCATGTACACAGAGAGACGGTGGTGTGTGTGTGTGTGTGCAATGCATTGTACATCACAGAATCTGGTTTTGCAAATTTCACTAATTTCAAAGAATATTTTATGCATTTTTGGCCACTTACAATCACATGTGTATGTTTCAGACCAGTCTTCTTTCGCAAGGGAGTTTTCCTCTGGCTATTTGATAGGGGAGGTGCTGCACAAGTACCAGCTGCAAGATGACTTTGATCAGTTCTCACAAAGCAGGTAGTTATTGCTTTAAAAATTAAATATGAATTTTGAAGTGATTTGTAAAAGGAAAGTAGAAGGTTTTTACAGGGAAGTTTTACATTGGAATGCTGAATACTATGCTGAATAAAAGCAGTTAACTATTGCTTTAATTTTAAATGTGAATTTTGAAATGATTTTTAAGAGGAAAGAAGAAGATTTTTGACTCACCTGAGTAATTGGTGAATATTAGGATTCATATGTGTCCGTCCGTATGTCTGGCCGGCCGTTCTTAGAAAAAACTTAACGTTGAGGTTTTCTTGTATGTGTTTTCAATCTAGACCTCTGAAACTTTGCACACTTTTAGGGTTTGATGATTTCACGAAGTGACCCCAGTTTGGTTGACCCGCATCAAATTTTGGGGTCCCAGCGGGGTCATGTTCGTTGCATAAAAACTTAATGTTGAGGTTATCTCAGATGTTTTTGAAGCTTTTGCTTCGAAACCTTGTACAGCAGTCCCTGCAATGTACGGCCCCCGGCGTGAGCGGCCACCTGACATGTACGGACACATTTGCTCGGCACGGAGTGTTTTCCTTCTATATTTGCCCCCCCTTAAACGGCCACCTGCAAAACGTGGACGCGGACACTAATTTTTGGTCCCAACAGCAGGTCATACCTCGTCAAATTTTCACAGCAACAAAATCGATAACAGAGCAGTCCGGCTCTTGGTACAAAGGTCACAGCCGCAAAGGCGAGATGACAGTCACTGTAAACTTGAGTGCACGTGTACCCATCAGGAGGGGGGTAGTTTTGGTCAGAGCAGCATGGCTAATCCGACTCCTGGTACATAGGTCAAAGCAAAGGTGTCAGTCTTGCGTTAGCTTGAGTGCACGTGTACCCAGCAGGAGCGGGGGTGATTCGGGTCAGAAGTGGGGTAAGCACTTTGGTTTTTCAGTCTTTAGGTTCTTGCTTTCAGAGGAGAAGATGCCAACACGGAATTGCACTATGCTCTTCTATTTATTGTCCTTGTCTGTCGGACATGAACAAGGGAAGCTACACTCGCCCCAGACCATTGGAGTCACAGAGTTGACATCATCAGTACACAGCTTCACGGTGTGTCATGTTATGCATGCCAGCTGATGGCCGAGTCCAAAACTGGTGTGGTGGCTAAAGAGAGCTGCAGTGTATAACCTCATTCATTGAGAAGAGTAGCAAACCCATACTCTTTTTTTTCCTGAGCCTTCACTATTAAGACGAACAGCCGGTTACCTCATAGATCTGTTCACTCTTCATTTTTTTTGCTTCGTTGATCATACCCAAACCCCCCCCCCCCCCCCCCCCCCATACACACACACAATGTCGGTGTCAAAAGTTAGACTGGACCACTTGGCTTTTGTCTCTCACTGAGTGGACAGGTTGCCGATACAGCTGACACCTCTCTACTTACAGACAGTGGCTGAGGACTGGTGGAAGGCGAGGGGAAGGGGGGGGGGGGGGGGTGTGTGAGAGCGCTAGGAAGATATGGTGGAGACAGCTGGAAGACCTCTGGATATAATTGAAGAGGAGTATTCTTCCTTTCAGAAAAAGGTGTACTCTGCCTTGCAGATTAGAAGTTTCTGGTGTGGGGGCTGGGTAAAGGGAGTAGGGGGGGGGGGGAGGGGGGGGTAAGAGAGGGGTAAGGGGAGAGTGGAAACTGAAAAGTCACTGCCTGAAGCATTCAATAAAGCCAGACAAAAAGAAATTAGGAAATGCAGGTTTTCAATTGATATTTTTGCAAAGCATCTGCACAAGCATGTGTGCCTCTGTGAGTATGTGCGTGGCTGCTTTCATGGGGTGCCTGTGTTCTCAGTGATTTGACGATTTCTTTTTTCTCTCTTTTTTTTTCTTCACCGTTGATTTAACATCATTTTTACAAGACAGTTTTTTTTCTCCTTTCAGTTATAAGTTGTATAGTAGTTTGATGTTATTGTGTTAGTACAAGTAGAGCTGGATCACGAGTAGCAAAGACTCACTCAGTCCGTCAGTGTGTTTGAGTGTGTGTGATGGAGGGGGGGGGGGGGCACCCCTCCGTGACCAGCCACCTGCAATGTACCGACAGGTTTGCAATGGCCCAAGGGTGTCCGTTCTTGAGAGGGACTGCTGTACACTTCTAGGGTTTGATAATCTCCTGACTTGACCTAAGTTTGATTGACCCTCGTCCAGTTTTCGGGTCACAGGGGGTCATGTTTGATTTATAATAACTTAACATTGATGTTGTTTCAGAGGTTTTGAAGCTAGAGCTTTGAAACTTTGAACAGCGAACGACGAAGAAGAAGAAGAAGAAACTTTGAACACTTCAAGGGTTTGATACTCTGTCAACATGACCCTAGTTAAGTTTACCCCCCCCCCCCCCCCCCCCCCCCCCCCCCCCGATCACATTTTGGGGTAATTAAAGCTGGGTCATGTTCGTAAAAACTTTACATCAATATTTTCTCAGTTATTTGGGGAGCAAAAGCCTCCAAATTTCACGCAATTGTAGGTGTTGATAATCAGCAGACATGACCCAAATTTGTCATGTTTCCATTACAATTTCAGAGTCACAGCATGAAAATGTTTGCTGGAGAAGATTTTCACCCCTGAATATCCACTGAGCTATCAAGAAAATAAGTCTCGAGGTCATCAGGCAGTAATGTCATTGTTTGATTTGGTCACAGCTTAGTGTCTAGACAACCTTCGTGGTTGAAAACAACGTTAAACACCAAATAAAGAAAGAAAGTGTCTAGACTATTGGTGATGACATCATGTTATGATGTCATAGTGTTAGAAATTAGGTCAATCAATTATTTGAGTATTACATATTTTGTCTGGGCTAGTCAAATCTCAATTTGGTCAAGAAAATTAGTAATTATTATGATTCTTGTTAAAAAAAATTAAAAAAAAGATATGTTTTTTCAAAATTTGGTGGATGTTGAGTATGTCAGGCTAGTGATGGTGGTGGGGAGGAGGTTGGGGGTTGTGCAAGTTTGAATATGTGAAATATTCTTACGGTTGAATACCTAAATGGATTGATACAGGTCACATAAGGAGTTCTCTTGAACATTATTTTATGAAGCTAGAACAGCTTTTTTTTGGGGGGTGGGAGGGATCATAGGAAGTCGAATCCTCCTTTTTAGACATACATAATCCTGAGAAAATCGGGTCTTATAAAGGGGGTAAACTTACAGAGGTTATGAACAGACTATATTAGAAAACAGGGTCTTGAAAATATCTTATCAGGGGTTGGGGGTCTTACAAGGAAGGGCGTCTTCTAAGGGGTAAGGTGGTTCAGGGAGGGGCGGGGGTAACGAAGGGCGTCTTCTAAGGGGTAAGGTGGTTCAGGGAGGGGCGGGGGAAACGAAGGGCGTCTTCTAAGGGGTAAGGTGGTTCAGGGAGGGGCGGGGGTAACAAAGGGCGTCTTCTAAGCGGTAAGGTGGTTCAGGGAGGGGCGGGGGTAACGAAGGGCGTCTTCTAAGGGGTAAGGTGGTTCAGGGAGGGGCGGGGGTAACGAAGGCGAGTCATGGGCTAAAATGTGCTTTTCTTGTTACAGGAAAGTTTTACATTGGAATGCTAAATAACTTCAGTTCAATACATTTGAAAAATAAGGAGTTCTTGAACATGTGCGTTTCTAGAAAAGATGAAAAAAAGAACAAGGGTCAATGCGAATATTGTACAGTGTTCTAGATGATCGAACGTGTAGCAAGGACCTGTACATGTACGTGTAGATATTGCGTCACCCGTAACTCACTTTTTTCTCCAGTGTTCCAAATGCATACGTTGTTTTGCTCCCACCAAGACTGCAGATCTGGACAAACGCGTGACATAAAAACTAGATTTAATGATGTTAACCGTACGTTCCCGTACACGTCCTTAAAAGTGCTGATCTAGATCTTGCTATTGGCTTCATGTGAACATTTTGTCTCCCAGGAACTGACAGTGACAAAGAATTTTAAAACAGACTTTGTCTGGGTGACTCTGTCACATCAGCAGTCGAAAATGACTCTTAAAGTCCCCGCCAGTCTACGTCTGTGCATGTATTGGTATCATCAATAGTTGTATCATATGTTTAACTTAGGAGGTCAATATAAACCACACACACATATTACAACGCTTTGATATCATATATCAATCGGACCTGGGAACCCATACGATTTCGCCATATTTTTTACGCATGATTATCTAGAATACGAGCAGTACAGTCAGTGGAAAAAAAATGCTATGAGAAAAATTCCTAGACTTTTTTCTTCACGAGCTTGTTGAATATGTTTTTTTTCAGTAAATATTGAAAGAAGCATTTGTTTTAACCCCTTCACTGCCCACCCCGTATGTAATACGTGGTCATTTTCGGTTTGTCGTACGCCCACAACCGTATCTCGTACGTGGGATTTGTGTCAACAACATTTCAGGACATTTCTGAAAACTAAATGGGAGGTAACCACTGTCCAAGTACTTGTAGGGGTTCTAATCACAGTTCTTTCCCATAGACCGTTCGGATAAGTTACTATCACGTGTTGAAAACTGTGTTAGAAATGTAGAACCGATCTATAGCATTCACAATGGCGGCCGAAAGTCGGACCTCAACTCGTAGACCTGTTTTCAAGCGATACAGTGTTCTGGAAGCTCTACAAGAAGTGATTTATGGATTACCACACAGAAGAATACTTTTATGGGCTGTAATGTGAGTACCTGATGTTTGACACCAGTTTTAGCAGTGTTTTGTGTGGTTTTACGTGCTGCAATGTGTGTGTGTGTAAGTCCGGAAACTGTAATTTTTGACAAAAATGGTCATTATATCAATTTTTACTATAACAATCACAAACAAAGTCCAATGATCATGTCATCCTATAATAGCCAAGGGTATAAGCAAAACACATGTTAAAAATCTAAGAGATATCTCAATAAATGATCGAGCAGTGAACAGATTAGTGAACCTACCGAAGAAAGCGAAATGTTGCCCTGGCACACAGCAATACCAAAATGCTGTTATACTGTGGCAGTGAAGGGGTTAAACATATTGGTAAACTTAAATAACGGTGCAACGGACGCGTGTGAAACATGTTTGAATCATGGATGTTCAAATGCTGTGTGGAGTACGCTAATTGTGCAAAACAGGGGTTCTCAGGGCTGATCAATGTTTGTATCATATATATTTTTAACTAGGGAGGTCAATATGAAGCCACACACTTGCAAGGTATATATATTGATCAGTATTAACTCTTTATGTAATGAACTGGATACACTTGAGCACTTCTTTTTTCATTGTCAAGAGGTGAGGAACGTTTGGAAACTATGTAAAGACTTTCTTTACAAGCAAATTTATTATAATATAACTTTGAATGAAACAGATATATTATTTGGTTTTTGGAATGAAAATTTAAAAAACGATCAAATTTATTTTTATAAATTATTGTATTTTGATAACAAAAATGACCATAGGAATGGGAAGTATGGGAAGAAGTTAGACTTACGTATATTATTGGAATTAGAGTTAAACATTAGACAGAAGTTTATGTTTTGTATAATATAAAGTTGATTATGTTATAAAGAAAAAGACCAAGAAAGAAGGATGCTCCCCGCCTTAAAAAAAAAACAAGTCGCGTAAGGCGAAATTACAACATTTAGTCAAGCTGTCGAACTAACAGAATGAAACTGAACTCACTGCATTTTTACAGCAAGAGCGTATACTCATAGCATCGTCAGTCCACCGCTCGATGCACAGGCAGTGAAATTGACAAGAAGAGCGGGGTAGTAGTTGCGCTGAGAAGGATAGCACGCTTTTCTTTATCTCTTTTCTTTTTAACTTTCTGAGCGTGTTTTTAATCCAAACATATCACATCTATATGTTGTTGGAATCAGGAACCGACAAGGAATAAGATGAAATTGTTTTTAAATCGATTTCGGAAATTTTATTTTAATAATAAATTTTATATTGTTAATTTTCAGAGCTTGTTTTTAATCCGAATATAACATATTTATATGTTTTTGGAATCAGAAAATGACGAAGAATAAGATAAACGTAAATTTGGATCGTTTTAAAAAAATTTTTTTGTTTTTACAATTTTCAGATTTTTAATGACCAAAGTCATTAATTAATTTTTAAGCCACCAAGCTGAAATGCAATACCGAAGTCCGGCCTTCGTCGAAGATTGCTGGGCCAAAATTTCAATCAATTTGATTGAAAAATGAGGGTGTGACAGTGCCGCCTCAACTGTTACAAAAAGCCGGATATGACGTCATCAAAGGTATTTATCGAAAAAAAGAAAAAAACGTCCGGGGATATCATTCCCAGGAACTCTCATGTCAAATTTCATAAAGATCGGTCCAGTAGTTTGGTCTGAATCGCTCTACACACACACACAGACAGACACACACACACATACACACACACATACACCACAACCCTCGTCTCGATTCCCCCCCTCTACGTTAAAACATTTAGTCAAAACTTGACTAAATGTAAAAATGGGTTGAAGCATCCTGCATGCAACTGAGGTCCAAAAAAAAAAAAAAGGAAAAAAAAACCCTCTTTATGTGACAAGACAGATTTGATGATCTTTCTTTCACAGAACGGCAGACTCCAAGCTCAACAACTTCACGCGGCTGGAGCCCACACTGCATCTGCTGGGGATCCCTTTCGACACTAACTTGGCCCACGATGTTATGACCGAGAAACATGGCATCGCCACGCGCCTTATGTACCAGATGTACATTGCCCTCAACAACAAGAAGAAGGCCAACCTGACTGGTGTTGCCATGGAGACTCAACGGCCTGCAGCGCCTGCCAAACTCAATGCCATCGAGAGTGGGATTTACAAAGAGGTGAGGGGACAAGGGGATAAGCATAGTTTCTTTGTTATTTAAAAAAAAAAAAAAAATTTTAATACATTTTTCAAGACAGGTAAAAGTATACTAATTGAAATTGTTGCTTGTTAATTGGTGGAATTGCTTTGTGTGCTTAAGTGTGTGTGTGTGTGTGTATACATATGTCAGTGTTAGTGCAAGCATGGGTATGTCGTGTGTTTGTGTGTGTGTGTGTGTGTGTGTGTGTGTGTGTGTGTGTGACTGTATGCATATGTCAGTGTTAGTGCAAGCATGGGTATATATGTCGTGTGTGTGTGTGTAAGTAAAAAAAACAAACCTTAATAATCTCGCTGTACGTGGGCTTCAAAATATCAAACACAGTTAGTGTTGCCAATTGAAAGTCATACTTTTACAATTAAGGTCTTAGCTTTTGCTCCTCTAAGATTAGAATGTAAGATTAGTGTTCCTGGATTTTGTCAGCAGTCAGAAATTAGGCTGTAATTGTTTGTCGTATGAGAGAGACCTTTACAGGTAAAATGTGACTATTTTCATATTCATTTAATTTCTACCATACGTTTATATTTGCTTATCTTCTAGAACTCTGGTGATGGAGAGGTAAAATAGTACAGTGTATTCATTTGTACCACAGCATGCATGTTTCATCCTGTTTCTGTTAATTAAGAAAGTTTGCATTGAATAACACACTTTTGGATGCATCTGACTGTGAAATGTGATCAGGGGGGGGGGGGGGGAAATGATCACATTTCACAGTTACCTAGCTGAAAGCGTGAAACATTTGCAAGTCACATTTGGTTTGTTTGAACTTTCAAACCACATGTCAACGTAAGCATTGTGTAAACTTTCTGCTGATGCACATGGATTGAGAATTTATATATTGTTACAATTCAGCACGGTTTTGTGACAGCTTAGCAATTTCTGTTCTTATTTATTTCATGGTAATCAGTGTCATTTCCTATGTTACTTTTTATGGTTGAAACCTTGCTGCATACCTTAGGCTTCTTTTCCAGCTTAAATGCACGTTGATTTAGTATGAAAAGGTCCATACTCACATTTTTACATTTAGTCAAGTTTTGACTAAATATTTTAACATAGAGGGGGGAATCGAGACGAGGGTCGTGGTGTATGTGAGTGTGTCTGTGTGTGTGTGTAGAGCGATTCAGAGTAAACTACTGGACCGATCTTTATGACATTTTTCATGAGAGTTCCTGGGTATGATTTCCCCAGACGTTTTGTTTTCATTTTTTGGATAAATGTCTTTGATGACGTCATATCCGGCTTTTTGTTAAAGTTGAGGCGGCACTGTCACACCCTCATTTTTCAATCAAATTGATTGAAATTTTGGCCAAGTAATCTTCGACGAAGGCCGGACTTTGGTATTGCATTTCAGGTTGGAGGCTTAAAAATTAATTTATGACTTTGGTCATTAAAAATCTAAAAATTGTAATTAAAATTATTTTTTATAAAACAATCCAAAATTACGTTAATCTTATTCTTCCTCTTTTTCTAATTCCAAAAATATATAAATATGTTATATTTGGATTAAAAACTAGCTCTGAAAATTAAAAACATAAACATTATGATTAAAATAACATTTCCGAAATCGATTTAAAAACAATTTCATCTTATTCCTTGTCCGTTCCTGATTCCAAAAACATATAGATATGATATTTTTGGATTAAAAACACGCTCAGAGAGTTAAAAAGAATATGGACTGGGTGGCCGAGTGATAACGCACTTGCGCTCGAAAGCGAGAGGTTGCGAGTTTGACCCTGGGTCAGGGCGTTAGCAATTTTCTCCCCCCTTTCCTAACCTTGGTGGTGGGTTCAAGTGCTAGTCTTTCGGATGAGACGAAAAACTGAGGTCCCTTCGTGTGCACTACATTGGGGTGTGCACGTTAAAGATCCCAGGATTGACAAAAGGGTGTTTCCTGGCAAAATTGTATAGGCATAGATAAAAATGTCCACCAAAATATTGATTGATTGAGATATAGAAAAGCGTGCTATCCTCCTCAGCGCAACCGCTACCGCGCTTTTCTGGATTGTTAATTTCACTGCCTTTGCCACGAGCGGTGGACAGACGATGCTACGAGTGTACGGTCTTGCGGAAAAAATGCAATGCGTTCAGTTTCATTCTGTGAATTCGACTGAGCTTGACTAAATGTTGTATTTTCGCCTTACGCGACTTGTTAGTTTCTATAAATGATGTATGCCACTAATACCCAGATTCATGTGTTAATTATTGACTAACGTCATTCATGCTAGTATTATGTTAAGCTAGTACTGTAACAGTGAATAAAGCTAACTGCGAGTTCCTAGACATCAAATTTGACGAGGGGGGGGGGGGGGGGGATAAGAACTGACATTAAATTACATATTCTTACCCAACTCACATAGAATAGATAGCAATAACTTCATTTTGTTGCTAAGGTATTGAAGCACTCATTCGTGGTAACACAGGAGGTAACTCTTAAATACAAAACTCTATACCATATAAGGTATGGTCCATGGTAGTTACCTCCCCTACTGGTGCCCTGCGCATGCGCTGGACATACACCGGTGACACTCATTCCTTTTCCTTCAACCCACTTTGCATGACGTGTTTTGAGGTGCTCAGGCTTTTTCTTAAGCCATCGGCCTATCTTTCAGGGAAGGCCATCGAATCTTGGTAACATATCAATGTCCTTCTTCACTTCTTCAGGAATCGGTGAGAGCGTTCCTTTTTTGTATAACGAGAAGATTTCTTAGCGTTTTTGAAAGTTTTGCCACTTGTCTTTTGTATCAGTGGTCCGCCATTTTGATTTTCTAAATGGCCGGCAACCTAGACATAAAGAGAAAACTAAGAGCTCTGCCAAGCAAACTTGCTCACCTGTTTCTCAATTGGGCAAAACGGTTAAAGCTGGCGCTAAACCACAAACTTCTTCTACTACTCATAGCTCTCAAAGTTCTAAAAGGTTCCTTAGCGAGAAGCCATCCTTGGTTTGGGAATCTAACCTGATATTGATAAGCAGCATTCTATTCTATTGTTGATAGATACCGCTTCTCCCTCAGTTGACATTTCAGCTTCGGTTGATAACCACAGGTGTTACAACCATAATGAAGTTAAGCAAGAGGAGCTTCTTGTCCTCTTTTTGTCATTGTTTATTCTGAGGTTCAGGGCATGTTAACTGCTGATTGTAAACAAATAGCAAGTTAGGCTTCTCTGCTGCTCCCTTCCGGAGTAGGTAACGCACGGTCGCTCGCACGAGTTCGTTACGAACATTCTGCAACCATTACGTCTTCTGACGTTGTTGTAGAGCCGACAGATGCGTTTAGGTGGTAGTCAGGTTTCCTGTCAACGAACTTTTGTCTGCCTGTCAGACATCAGCACCGCCCAGTCCTCTCGGCGCTTTGGCGTCGCGGGCGGTGTTTGCCTTGGCGAAGCACGCAAACCTGCGTCAGGCGTTGGTAACGCAAAGTCTCTTGCGCGGGTTCGTTCAGAGCCGGCTGCAACCTTTACGTCTGCCAACGTGGTTGCAGAACCAACTGTTGGACTCGTCGTCAGGGGTTCCTTTCGACAAATTTTTGTCTTTTTCAGACATCAGCACCTCCTGGTCCTCTCGGCGCTTACGCGTCGGCAGGAGGTGTTCTTGGCGAAGTACGCAAACCTGCGGCAACGGTTTCCGCTTTAGCGGAAGTGCACACCAGCCAAAAGGTTCATTCCTCACGCCAGCCTTATGCCCTACCGGGGTACGGGTTGGGGTGTGAAGAGCATGTGTCTGCTACTTCCGGTAGTAGGACAGCAGTGTCTTCCCTTCGCCATTCGTTGGGTCCGGTTGACGCTGATGCTTACCAATCCGCTGCTGGATCCGCTTCCGCGGTCACGGGTACCGGTGGTAGGATGGTATAGCTAAATTTCCCCCAATAACACTTCAGTGTTGGCGGTCGGCACTGACATCAGCCTCGGCTTCCGGTTTTGCTTCGGCGGTTTCCGAGTGGTTGGAGGCTGATGCTTACCGATCCGCCGCTGGATCCGCTTCCGCTTCCGTTGTCGGGTTTCCGATGGCAGGATGGTATCGCCTGCCGCCAATAACACTGTCAGTGTTGGCGGTCGGCACTCATCAGCCTTTGGCTTCCGGTTCGCTTCGGCGGTTTCCAGCGCCGTTGTACAGGCTACAACCATTTCCACTTCCAGTTGTTCAGCTGGCATGAGGCAGGTCGATGGAGGATCCGTTCAAGGATGTCCAACTTCCGGGGGGTTTTCCCAATCATTTCCGGCTTCGGCCGATGTTGCCTCTGCGGGGTTGATTTCCGGATCTCACACTTTCGATGATCGTTGGGATACTCCGGAACAGGGTGATGAGGATGTGGAAGACGATGCCTATGAGGCAAGATGGGGATGCCCCTTTTTCGACTTCCGGTTAAGCTGCCAACTAAGTTGGCCTTAGCCGCAGAGGTCACTACACACTATTTCCCGGAGGGTGTAGTGGTAGCGTCGTCATCTGCTGTTCCTCCACCTTCAGCTTTGCTGATTTGAGCTTTCTCAAGAAAATCTGAGAACTTTAAGTTCTTAGAGCATCCCTCGGTGGCATTTGAACTTGCGAAAGTTTTCTCAAATGTTTTTCATCTTCCACCACTTCCTTCGTTGGCAGCGCTCGGTGAAGCACCTGCTGCGGCATTGCCTTGGCTTGCGTCACCCGCGCAAGTAGCGCATCACTCGCTGAGCGCTATCCGTAGGCCTCGGTTAACACCAAGCCTAAGAACTTAACTTATTCTTTTGTTCTAACTACGGAACCGGATTTGACGAACATCCTTTAGGATGGTTATAGCAAGGAGAAACTGTCTCTTTTCAAGGACAAGGATCTCCGGGCTGTGGAAGAATGCGGCCGCACTTCTTTAGAATTATCGTTTTTGTCTGAGACTTTGATTTGTTATCTCTCTCGTGCAATTACGTCCTCACTGAATCCCTTTGTGTTCCTTCAGGACGCAGAGCCAAAGGATGTAGCTGTGCTGGTCGCCGCTTGGGGGAAGGTCTCAGCTGAACGAATGGTTCTTTCGGCGAGACTTTAATCGCTTCCTTTCTCGAAGGTTTTCTTCTCGAACATGATCTGCTGGACACACTGCATTAGCAGCCCTAGCAGGCCAAGGACTTACGGTCCGTTAAGCTTTCGGAGCTGGCATTTTCAAGAAACAAACCAAACGCAGCGGACCTCCCGCTCCTTAGTTCTCGGCGTCAGCTAACACTGGCCAGAGTTCGAAGTCTGTTTGTCTTCTCGGGATAATAATCGGGCTTGAACCTTCCCCAAGAACTAGCCCTCCTTCGGAGAGCGGGGGGTCAGGCTGTAAGCCTAACCCCTAAGGACGCTCCCCTGGTCAGAGCTTCCTATGGAGCACGCACAGAGCACATTGACCAGAACTCCCCCTGCTTTTCGTTTCCGGCCAGAGTAGAAGCCAGGGATTCTATTACAGGCCGGGGTTCTCCCTTCTGCTTCAGAGGAGAGCTGTGGCTGTGGAATTCTGTTTGTCATTCCAAAAGCCTCAGGCTGGAGGATTGCGTCCGGTTCTAGATCTGTCTCATTTAAACCTTTTCTTAGAAAGAGAAGGTTTAGAAGGGAGACACCCACTTCCTTGAGGGAGGCACTGAAGCCTTCCTATTGGGTCACTTCCATTGACCAA
Organism: Littorina saxatilis; assembly: GCF_037325665.1. Taxonomy (NCBI): domain Eukaryota; kingdom Metazoa; phylum Mollusca; class Gastropoda; order Littorinimorpha; family Littorinidae; genus Littorina; species Littorina saxatilis. The sequence continues at coordinate 17,132,626 of NC_090249.1, forward strand.
ACCGACGCTTACTTCCACATTTTGATACACAAAACAGATCGGAAGTGGCTACATTTTATTCAACAACAAAAAAATCTTTTTTTTTTTCAATTCAGAGCCTCAGTCAGGGCGCTGACTTCGATTCTAAGTCTATTGGAATCTATGGCCGCTTCGATCCCTTTGGGCGAGTCTGTTCAAGCGGCCCCTCAAGAAGCCCTGAACTCCAGGTGGAAACCAGAATTGCAGGGCTGGAACATGTTAGTGTCTTTTCACGACTGGTTCACAGACACGACCAAACAATGGATACTCACGCCATTGCTCATGCAAGGCGTTCCCATTGGTTCTCCCTCCACCATTGAAGCTCCTCTTCATGGACGCATCTCTCATGGGGTGGGGGGCTCATATAGACGATCACACGACTTTTGTCTTTAGTCTTTCGGATGAGATGAAAAACCGAGGTCCCTTTGTGTACACTACATTGGGGTGTGCACGTTAAAGATCCCACAATTGACAAAAGGGTGTTTCCTGGCAAAATTGTATAGGCATAGATAAAAATGTCCACCAAAATACCCATGTGACTTGGAATAATAGGCCGTGAAAAGTAGGATATGCCCCGAAATGGCTGCGATCTGCTGGCCGACGTGAATGCGTGATGTATTGTGTAAAACAATTCCATCTCACACGGCATAAATAAATCCCTGCGCCTTGAATATGTGCGCAATATAAATTGCATAAAATAAAAAATAAAAAATAAAAAAATAAATCCCTGCGCTTAGAACTGTACCCACGGAATACGCGCGATATAAGCCTCATATTTATTGATTGATTTTGGTCAGTGGACGCTGGCGCAGGCCTCTTGGCACATCAACATGCTAGAGATGGAAGCAGTTTTTCTGTCTCTTATGGAATTCCTTCGCCTTGTCAGGGTAGAACATGTGTTGATAGAATCAGACAACACCACAGTGGTGTCTTATCTCAACAAGCAGGGGCGCTCTCGCTCACTATCGCTTTCACATCAAGCTTGCGAGATTCAGATGTGGTGTTACCACCACGAGATCTTATTATCAGCGAAGTGCCTTGCTAGGAGGCTGAATGGCTTGGCGGACTCTCTAAGTCGGTCGGCCAAGATTGTCCACACAGAATGGACTCTATCTCACCACGCGCTTCTACGCCTCCGGGCGCAGGTGGAGAAGCCGCTGATAGACTTATTTGCCTCTCGGTACTATCGCCTTCTGCCGATGTTCGTCTCCCCGTTCCCGGACCCCGAAGCATGGAAGATCAACGCTCTCGAAATTATTTTGAGAAGCCTGCCGGTCGCACCGTAGGGGCTCTTTCAACCTTGGTTTCCAGACCTTCTAAGGCTGGCAAGAGGGCCCCCGTTTTTCGCTCGAGCTACACGGGAAAAAATTGTACGGGAATCATTTAGACGCTCAGGGGCTTTGGCCTCAACTCTGGATTTGGTCCAGAGATCCCACAGGGGTTCAACGTCTTCGATTTACACGTCACATTGGCTGGCTTGGACCAAATGGCGTAATGTTAACGGAAAGAACTCCACTTCTTCCCGTTCAATGCAGGTGGCGAACCACCTATCCTGGCTTTCCGGCCAGGGAATTTTCTCCTACTTCTTTGAAGTAATACGATACGTGATATCAGTTACACTGAAACAACTAGGTCGCACTATTTCACTTGGGGGCGTTATCACCAGCGTGATTAAGGGAGCCTCCCTTCGGTTTGCTGAAAACAAATCTCCCGTCCCGACTTGGGATTTGCTCCTAGTTTTGGAGTATTTGAGATCGGATTCTTTGAGCCGTTACAAAAGCTATAGCCTTGCTAATCTAACACGGAAAGCGGTCATGCTTACTCTACAACAAGCTTCTACTAGAAGTGGGAGTAAGTGCATTGTCTGTCTGGTTTTGCTATAGACATCTCTTTGGAGAAAGACGGATCTATGGCGCTTAGGTTTTGTCCAAATTTTCTCGCAAATAAGCAGAAACCGGATAAACCAGCTCCGATAATACAATTCAAACCGCTGAGCAATATTTTGGCTCCGTTAGAGCCATAATTAACCAATGGACCATTTCGAGTTTTGAAAGCTTTTCTGACTCGCACTGATCCGTTTAGATCAGCAAAACAAAGGCTCTTGTGCATATCCATCAACACTGGTAGAGGCAATGACTTAGCAAAGTCAACTTTAGCTAGATGGACTGCCTCATTGATTAGGCATGCCTACAAGTGATGGCAAGAAAAGGAGGGGGGGGGGGGGGCAGTCAGTCCTCCCTCTTCAGGCAGCACGGACTCTAGAAGTCAGAGTGTGGGCCTCTTCTTTAGCTGTACTCAAGTATGGAAGACTTGCAGAAGTTATGTATGCAGCTTATTGGACGTCCAAGGACGTATTCATGAATTTCTATCTGCGGGATATATCAAGTACCCGCCATTATAGTACACATGGTCTGCTGGCTATAGTTGCTGCCGGACAAGTACTTACAAGATATTGACTGTGAATATTTCCCCACCACCTTAATTAGCAATCTGCTATCTATGTGAGTTGGGTAAGAATATGTAATTTAATATAAAGTTTCAAAAATAAACTTTGATTTAATTAATATACTTATACCAACTCACATACTGAATTCCCTCCCAACCTGCCCCGCATATTGTGTTAAAGGGGTATGTGTTTCAGAACGGAATGAGTGTCACCGGTGTATGCGCCGGACACCGGTAGGGGATGTAACTACCATGGACCATACCTTATATGGTATAGAGTTTTGTTTTTAAGAGTTACCTCCCGTGTTACCACGGATGAGTGCTTCAATACCTTAGCAACAAAATGAAGTTATTGCTATATATGTGAGTTGGTAAGTATATTAATTAAATCAAAGTTTATTTTTGAAACTTTATATTTACAATTTATTAATGAAGCATTAAATACCAACGTTATTTAACTGAAAACTCGACTTACTTTTTTCATATTCTGGTTGATTATTTTCGGACCAATATGATACTGCAGGTTTGTTATGCTTTTGTTATTGTGCTATCATTAATTTTTGTGAGAGTGTGAATGCATGTGCGATGGGTGCTTGATCTATGAAACATGCAGTAAATCTGAGTTATGGGAAATTTTCCTCAGAGGGGAAACAGTAAAGTAATTCTTCGTAGATGTTTGAGAAAAAAAGGACGTTTTTTTAAACTGCTGTCACCATTTTTCAGCGTCTCAAGCACGTCACCCCACGCCAGACGGATTTGAACCTGGAACAGGTAGCATCACGTTTCCATGAGCACCAGATCAGGATGGAGCAGACGGCATTCCGAGAGCGATTCCTGGAGTCGGAGAACCGGCTGAAGCAGCAACAGGAACAGCGTCATGTGTTGCTAGAAAGATCCCGTCTGTTGCACGCCAAACAGAGCGAGATGGTGGCCAAAATCAAGTAAGGATATCGTGAATTCTCCTTGTTGATGAGTGTGATTAGTGTGTGTAAATGTGTATGTGTTTTTGTGTGTGTATATATATATATATACTAGATGAATACCCGCTTCGCCGGGTACGGCTTCGCCGGGAAGAAGTCGAGCCGAATACCCGGCTGCGCCGGGGACCCGGCTTTGCCGGGTGCGAAGGAAGGGAGATAAACGCGCAAAACACTGGAGAAGAGTAAAAATAGTATAACGGGAATATGGATTGAGCGTTGTCGACAGTGACCTTCTAAAAATAGAAACGTGAATATGGATTGACGCCACACGAAGGAAGGGAGATAAACGCTGAAAACACTGGAGAAGATAAGGAAGAGTTACTGGGAATGGATCCAGAGAAAAACCAAAATCGGTTCAGCGCTGCGCGCTGAGAGCACGTGTTGAAATATCTCATCGAGCAGGTTGTGTCCGGGGTCTACCTGAATATGCCCACCAAATTTGAAACAGATCCTTCGAGAACCTTGGGCGTGCATCGCGGACACACACACACACACACACACACACACACAGACACAAGTCGTATATATATATAGATGCATGTATACTGTTGAACCTGTCTTTAACGACCACCCAAGGGACCAAACAAAAGAGGTCGTCATAGACAGATGGTCGCTGTGGAAAGGTTAATTACATAGGAAGAAAACACAACTGCTATTCTTCCGGGTGGTCTTCGTGGGCAAGGCAAGGCAGGTTCAACTGTTATATTTATGCTTATGTAGGTGTGCTTATGTGTCAAAGTTTTTTGTCTGTACGTATGCATTCAACATGCACCTACAAAAACTACACTTACATTATACACAGAAAGACATAGATTGACAGACTGGCACACACACACATTGACTTTTCTGTAATTTTAATATGGCACATACATGTGTCACAGGGTGATGCAGTAGTCCCCCGTTCACAGCAGCTGTTCTGCACTGACAGAGTTGTCTGCCGGCCTTGAGCATGAGCTACTTTTAGTACATGTACGATTTTTGTACGTTGCCAGTTAGATCACCTTTCAGATGTGGGGAGTTGTTTGTGTGGTGCTGTTGTTTCTTTGGTATGTTCTTGCGAACCTGAGTTCACATAGCAGTTTTGTAGGGCTATTTGTTTAGCCCAAATTTTCTCCTGTTTTGCGGGCTTTGGCTCCAAAGGTGCTTTTAGTGTCTAACGCACTTGGTTACACATGTACTCTTCTGTTTCAGGGCAGCAACAGTTCACATTCCTAAGCCTCCAGCACACCAAAAGAAAACCGCACAGGAACTGAAAATCATGCGTCGCAAAAGGGAAGCTGATGTAGGTTTTGATTTTGACTGTGCATATTTACATGGTAGCGAAGATAGGATCAGATTGGAGAGGGTGGGGAGGAATGGATGTAGCAAGATAGAGAGAGAGTAAGATAAAGTGAGACAGAGAGAGCATGCATCTGTGTGTGTGTGTTGTGTGCTATGGGTGTTGGGGTAGATATGCTATGAGCACTTTATTTTCATTCATTTATCACCTGTGTACGATGTTCTTATGTGTATACATGTGTTTGGTTATTGTTTGTGTGTGCTTTTTTTAGTGGTTTTTTTATAGCTTTGTTGCTCTCTACTTATAGTGGACCTTTTACTATTTTTGATAATGTTTTTGTGGGTTGCATTATTGTTGAAGGATAATGTGGCAAAAATGAAGAATTATAATATGTGTAAATGTTTTAATTTTCAGGAAACTATTGACTCCATTTCCAAGTTTGAAGATAAGCTAAAGATGATGCTGCTTCCCCCAACTGATGATGGAGGGTAATTCATTCTTTGTCTTTTTCAAACTGTTGTACTTAAAATTTCCTTTCATCATGAGTTATGTAAGTGTGATGCAACTGTTGTCATCTCTGCCTTTTCAAAATGTTTACTGCAGCCATGAGCACTGCTTGGTCACATTGAAATTGCTTGGCCAGCATCTGCTTTAGAAAATGAGGCATATAGTATATTACCCCCAGGGAATTAAAAAGTTCTTGCAGTATTTTACATGATTCAAAATATAATGAAAATTCATTACAGTTTTTGGTGATGACATTTTCTGACAATTTCAGTTCCTTGCACTGTTTTTGTGTTTAAAATAATTGAACAGATCACAAAAATAAAAGACTTTTTTTTTTCTAAAATGCCAATTATTTTCCAGCTGACCTCACTTTGTCTAACCTTTTCTAACAGTGATGAGCTTGATGTCTCCTACATTCTCAAACGGGATGAAGATCGGGGAGACACCGTGAACTTGATCAAAGTATCCTCCAATGATGAGTATATCTGCAAGATCCGCAAGCGCCTGCAAGAAGACGGTGCAGCCAGAGAGGAGCGAGAGAAGCGAAGACGTAAAGTTCTGGGTGAACAGATGTCTGCCCACCAAAGCCAGGAGGTCAGAATAATGGACTTCAGTTAGTTAGTTAGCTAGCTTGATATTTGTTCATTTCTTTCATTCCAGGAGAATAATTCATTGGAGATGTTTTGTAGTAATGCTCTGCTTTTTTCAAAATGTCTTCTTACAAAGTTATTATCATGCTTGTAACTTTGACCGTCTGCAGGCTGATTGTTGTGCAACATGGGAATAGATTTTTTGGTGTGTGTGTGTGTGTGTGTGTGTGTGCGTGTGCGTGTGCGCATGCATGCACGCATACTCGCGTGCACGTATGTGTGTGCATGTGAATAACTGAATCAATTAGATTAAATTAAATACATTTCGGCTTCTGCCATAAATGATTTTATGACGAGCTACAACCATCTTTTAGCCTAACATTCGATGGAGGCTAAAGAACACACTTATCCCTAAACGGTTCAGTTGTATGCAGACTCAGTGTCACGTGGGAAGAGTCTAGCTTTAGCCTCTTCGGATCCTGAGTCTACACAGAGAACAACGCTAAACGAATTTGCTACAAGGAAAAAGAAAAAAGACGACCAAGCATCCGCAAGCGACGATCAGGGTTTCAATTTTACTCTCTTTTATCTTTAGTAGTCTTAAGTTTATTAGGTGAAAGAATCGTGAATTTTGTCAGTAGATTAATGACTTTAACTTAATCGATCGGAAGCGTGGGTCGACAGAAGACCGGTTTCCTTTGTTCCCGGGATGGCAGAACGGGGGCTGGCACTAACAATTAACAGCCACAGCGCTGGAAGTGATTTTGCGCTGGAGGATATCGCCTATCGCTACACTAGAGGAAATCTTTAATCTGCTACCTTTAGTTGGGGACAGTGCTGCCGTCGGGCAACGTTTTCGAACTTATTCCTCCTGAATCAGTGAATGTCGTAACGAGCTAAAAATAGAAGTAAGCTTCCAGCAGCATGAGTTTACACTGTGCACGCGCGTGATGAGTCATGCGACCTACTTTGGACAAGCAGTGGAATCGGGTTGCTTTTAGAGTGGCGAGTTTCACCCCAAAGCTAACAAGCTTACCTGCCCAAGTTCGAACGAGAAATTCGGAAGTAATCAATTCCATCGAATATTCATTGAGGATGAAAGTAGCTTGTTCATTTCAATGCTTGTGATTCTCTCAGGTGCCAGGATAAGGTTCCGTTACTCTCGCTTACCCCATAACACATGCGTATGCATGCATAAAGAGCGATTACTTCCCTTTGTTTATTTGGTGTTGAATCACTAGCTTTGGAGTGCAAATGTTAGCAATACTAGTGGCGTAGCAGTAGCACTAACAAAAATTAGAAGTGCACCCAACAGCAAGAATAACAAGCAAGCCGAGTATGCAGGGCAACAACTGATAACAATGTTAATAATAATATACTAATTGTTTAACAGTTACTTAGTTGATCAGGTAACAACATGTTCGGGAGGCCGACCTCCTAGAGCAACCCAGGGGAAGAGACCGACAAGGCCACAGGAGGAGCTGCCTAGGCCGAGGGAGGCTGAGAACAAAATACAGCGCCGGACAGGGACCGCAGCTGCGTCTTTCCACGTGCCCAGCAGTGATAGTGACAGCCAGGGGGCCTGGTTTGAAGAGGCGGAGCACGCCAGCAGACAAGAACCTCAACAACAGCAAGGTACTGATGCGGGCTTCGTTAACAGGTTAAAATCCCTAGAGGTGGCGGCCAATCAGGCTAGACAAGATTTTGAAGCCAGGATTAGGGCGTTAGACTCAGGCTCAGAACTTTATTACAAAAGGATAAAGGTTTTAGGCAAAGCCTATTCTTCCAACCTGTCCTTTATACAACACATATCAATCAATCAATATGAGGCTTATATCGCGCGTATTCCGTGGGTACAGTTCTAAGCGCAGGGATTTATTTTAATTTTTTAATTTTTATTTTATGCAATTTATATTGCGCACATATTCAAGGCGCAGGGATTTATTTATTTATATAAAGACAGACGCACATTACAAATATGAATTCAATCATACAAAATACAGAAATACATTGTATGGAATGCAACACAATGTGCATTTAAGGAATTACATAAGGAGAACACAAAATTACATTGACATAGTTATACCTTTCATTGGGAATAAAGTTGCTCCGATCAGCTACACATCCGTCAACACTAGTGCAAAATGTTTAACAAAATAACAATCGAACAAGACATTTCATTCACGAATGATGTGTGAACGTGACTGTCTCTTAAACATTTTCACTGAAGTTGCATTTCTTATCTGTTGGGGGAAGGAGTTCCAGAGAAACGCTCCCGAGAAGGCTAAGCTCGATTTGTAGAGGTCTATGCGAGGTATAGGAGGGACGAATTTTTGGGACCCATACCCCTTTAGGCATGTTTGAAATGTGATTGCAAATATTTAGGACAGTCGTCATTTAGAATTTTATACATGAACACAGTCTCGTTTAACGTCAACTGATCTTTCAAGGGGAGGAAATTCAAGAGCTTTAGTTTATCATCCGTGGACCTATTCAAACCATGCAGAATAAGTTTTGCAGCTCGGCGATGCAGGGAATTGAGTCTTTTTAAATGAACATCACCGCAGTTATCCCAAAGTGTCGATGCGAAGTTTATATGAGGCATTATGTGGGCGTAATAGAACATTTTAGAGCTGGTTGTAGCAAGTCAGCAGGGGCAAAGCGCTGAAAAGGGGGAATCAGGCTCTGGACAGCCCTTTCACTTCGGTAACGGACAAAAGTAGCTGCGAGGCGGTTGACACCCCTCCAAGCCAGGGCTTAGATGGCTTAGCCACCTCGCCCATCTGCCTGGTGAAGTTAGTTCATACATTAGAACAGTACCCCAATCAAGCTGATGCTCAGGTTCTTAGGGAAGGATTTTAGCCAGGGCTTTAGGATACCATATCAGGGAGAAAGAAAGCATGAAAGACTTGATTGTCTCCCCTGTGGGGTTGGTGGAAGTTTACACCAGGAGAACACAGACTGATATTTGATCTTTCATAACCTCATGAGGATAGTTCGGTTGACGGAGGTATATCAGCTAAGCTATGCGCCGTACAATACACAACTTTTGATGCAGTAACATGTATGAATGGATATCAAGTCTGCATTCAGACTCCTTCCTTTACACCCTTTAGATTTTGGATTGATGGGCATGTTGGTCGAAGGCATGTTCTTTGTTGACAAGGCACTGCCATTTGAATGTTCTAGCTCGTGCCCCCCCCCTGTTTGAGAAATTTAGTACCTTTCTAGAGTGGTGCATGAAACAAGCTAACTTCTCCTGTGATGTAATCCACTACTTGGATGAATTTCGTGGGGGTGGTGCTTCGAGGAGCAAGCTCACGCAATGTTGGACTGTATGCTATCAACTTTTTGCGATTTAGGAGCCCCTATTGCCCATTGCCGCAGACAAAGTAGAGCGTCGCAGAGAGGCATCCGGAAGCCTGCCCAGTATTGGCCATGCAGGCTTATCTACAAGTCAGACCCAGCGGGTCAGGGCTGCTCTTCAAGCATTTTGATGGCGCGCCTCTAAGCCGCTACCAGTTCCAGGCCATGCTGAAAAGTGGGGCGAAGGCACTGGGCTGGGAGGTGAACAGATTCACCTCCCACTCATTCCGCATCGGGGCAGCCACCACAGCAGCTATGAATGGCACACATAGGGGCATGAGTGGCCTGTACCGTCACAGCATGTTATTCATTTTGCTGCCCATCTCTCACTAACGGGAAGGGCCCATACAACGGCTCGCACCTATTTGGCTGGGATTGGTGCAAAACACAAGCTGAATGGATGGGATGACCCCACAGAGCATTTCCTGTTGAAGAAGTTATTGCAGGGCATGGCTAAGCTGGATAGACGACAGGATCAAAGGAAACCTATCACTTTTCAGAGACTCAAGGATTTAATTGGTGTCCTCCCGGGGGTGTGTGCTAATATTTTTGAACAGGCCCTGTTTACAGCAGCCTTTTGCTTTGCCTGCTGCAGCGTTTTGGTTTCTTTCGGGTCAGTGAAATAGTGGGCCAAGGGAACGCAGTAAAGGGAGGGCGAACTGGGATCAGTTATGCCGATGTGGTACTAGGAGAAGACCTGACCGTCCATATTGCGGGGTCGAAAACAGACCAAGCAAACAAGGGCGAAAAGGTTGTGATGCGTAGAGTCGAGAGGCATCCCCAAGTTTGCCCAGTGAGAGCGATGGAGGCTTACCTTAGGGTTAGACCATGTGGACCGGGCCCGCTGTGGAAGCACTTTGATGGGTCATCACTGACCCGATACCAATTTCAGGCGGTTCTAAAGAAAGGGGCTAGCGTTCTGGGTTGGAAAGTAAACAGGTTCACTTCCCACTCATTTCGTATTGGGGCAGCAACCACAGCTGCGGTCAATGGCACGCCCATGAGAGACATTATGGCTTTGGGAAGGTGGGGATCACAGGCAGTGACAAAGTATGTCAGGCCCGACTTGGAGTGATAGTATGGGTCTTGTGTAAATAGAATAGTGGCCAGGTTTTCACCGCCAAAAGATTTTGTGTGTTTTGTATGAGGCTGGTTCACACCGCTGCAGCGTTTGTTTTTACTTTGTGTTTTTCTTTAATATTTCAGAGTTACTGCTTTGGAAGGTTGTCACCTCCAAGTAGTGACGACAAAAGGTACAGGTATAGAAATGAGTTCATGTTTTAGTCCTAATCCACCTTCTCTATCGTAGTTCCAGGAGTCATCGTAGTTCCAGGAGTCCTTATCCTGGGATCAAGTCTGGTGGTCAGGCTGCAGCAGTTCTGCAGTACAAAAGGCACTGGGCTTCAGCTACCGCTGCCGGTGGTGTGGGCTGGGAAGTCCGGCCTTGGGTTTCCCCGGGCTCGGGCCAAGCTGATTGAAGCACTGGGGGCGCCCCCTCACCGAGCTATGTGGTACTCCATGTCGGAGGGAACGACGTGTGCCGGGTTGACCAGAAGCGCTGGCGTGAGGAACTCGATGATCTGGTATGCTTTGTTAGGGCTTTTTGCCCGAAAGCGACCGTTGTCTGGTCGGACATGCTCCCGCGAAATTCGGGAGACATGAAAGCTTTTCCAACGGGGGAGAAAATTCCCGCAACAAAAAAAAAAAAAAAAAAAAAAAATAAAAATAAAAAATTAAACCGAAAGGCGAGAGGCCGCATTATGCAAGAGAAAGAAAAGGGACGGATTGTTTACCACCCAAATTTTGACCACAGCTACCTTGCTGAAGATGGGGTGCATTTGAGCACCAAGGGGCTGGACCAGTTCAAAGCTGACTTTGAACTGCAATTAACAGCTATGCTTTTAGGCTAAAAGGGGGCTGGAATGGGTACGGATTGGCGAAAAACATCTATAGAATAGCTGTTAGGTGGCGGAAGATAGGCATGGAAAAGGGGAACACTTTACATGTCTGTCTATTTCAGTTTGTTAAAGTTTTAAAACATGTAATTTCTAGTGAAAATGAAACCTTTTTAGAGCTTTTCGTAGCTGTACTGCAGGACCCCAGTGTGAGCCCTAACAAGCCACGGGATGTGGTGCGGTTCGGGGTCCTGTCACCTCCAGATAGCCTGAAAGCCTAGAATTCCTCTGTGAGGAGCTGGGAGCAGCGCACTTACAAAAGCAGCAGCATGTATGCCTAAAGAAAGCACTGGGTTGGTTTACATCACCCACATGCTAGCTGAGGTAGTGCTAGGATGGTCAGAAAGACCTGTTGCTGGTCAGTCAATCTGGGGCCAGCTAACTGGGGGGGAAGGGGTTGCTAATAGTGTTCACTTTAACCATGTCTATCTGCTACCTATCCGTGCCCATTCATATGCCAAATATGTATAATACAAAGATTGCAACATGTGGAAAACATGAATAAATGTGAATTGAACTGTTCATACCTCTTGTGTCTTCAACTTACCTCCCTTGGCATAGTAGAGCGAATTGCTGATCATCACTTTTGTAATTGCATTGACAAAGTATAATTGGCCCAGCATAACTGTAACGGTTATTTGGATTGGTATCCTAACTGCGATCGCCCAGTTGAAAAAAGGTTATGTGTGAGACCACAACTGGAGGATCAGTGGTAGGATAGTGATTGGGATAGAATGTCATTTGTGATGCCAAGGGTGGTTTTGTGTTGCATGGTTGTTGTCTCGTAATAAATACATTTCGGCTTCTGCCATAAATGATTTTATGACGAGCTACAACCATCTTTTAGCCTAACATTCGATGGAGGCTAAAGAACACACTTATCCCTAAACGGTTCAGTTGTATGCAGACTCAGTGTCACGTGGGAAGAGCTAGCTTTAGCCTCTTCGGATCCTGAGTCTACACAGAGAACAACGCTAAACGAATTTGCTACAAGGAAAAAGCCCACCCTCCATCCCCTTTGTCATGTAGTAATGTGTAATAGTTGCGTACTTAGTTTAACACTCATTTGGATAAATATGCATAGTTTGAATGAAAAAGCCCACCCTCCATCCCCTTTGTCTTGTCTTGGTGGTAATATTTACTTAATTGCTTTAACACGTGTTGTAGAAATGTATAATTTGTCGTCCTTTAGCGTATCATCATGTTTTTTGCGTGCGCGCGTGTGTGTATGTTGTCTGCTCGGCACGAATGGCGGAAGATAGGCATGGAAAAGGGGAACACTTTACATGTCTGTCTATTTCAGTTTGTTAAAGTTTTAAAACATGTAATTTCTAGTGAAAATGAAACCTTTTTAGAGCTTTTCGTAGCTGTACTGCAGGACCCCAGTGTGAGCCCTAACAAGCCACGGGATGTGGTGCGGTTCGGGGTCCTGTCACCTCCAGATAGCCTGAAAGCCTAGAATTCCTCTGTGAGGAGCTGGGAGCAGCGCACTTACAAAAGCAGCAGCATGTATGCCTAAAGAAAGCACTGGGTTGGTTTACATCACCCACATGCTAGCTGAGGTAGTGCTAGGATGGTCAGAAAGACCTGTTGCTGGTCAGTCAATCTGGGGCCAGCTAACTGGGGGGGAAGGGGTTGCTAATAGTGTTCACTTTAACCATGTCTACCTGCTACCTATCCGTGCCCATTCATATGCCAAATATGTATAATACAAAGATTGCAACATGTGGAAAACATGAATAAATGTGAATTGAACTGTTCATACCTCTTGTGTCTTCAACTTACCTCCCTTGGCATAGTAGAGCGAATTGCTGATCATCACTTTTGTAATTGCATTGACAAAGTATAATTGGCCCAGCATAACTGTAACGGTTATTTGGATTGGTATCCTAACTGCGATCGCCCAGTTGAAAAAAGGTTATGTGTGAGACCACAACTGGAGGATCAGTGGTAGGATAGTGATTGGGATAGAATGTCATTTGTGATGCCAAGGGTGGTTTTGTGTTGCATGGTTGTTGTCTCGTAATAAATATTGCTTTTGTTTTGATCCATGCTGAAAATATTAAACGTTTTTCATAATTACAAATATTTTATTGCATTCAGTTGCAGTCGATCTTTCAAAAGGCTATTTGCCTTACATTTTATCACGTAGGTAGAAATCAAAACAATGACGGACTTTAATCCATCTGGCACATTTCTCTGTTCTTAGGAAGCTCGGCGTGAGGAGATGATGGTCAACAGACTGATGCGTCAGTCGCAGCAGGAGCGACGCATCGCTGTGCAGCTGCTGCAAGCACGCCACGAAAAAGAAGTGATCCGTAACAACCGCATCATGAGGGAGCAGCAGTACCAGGAGAGACGGCTGAAGGACTTTGAAGACGCTCTCAACAGAGAGTCTGTAAGTTCTCATCTCTAAGTCAGACTTCGCAGGGCCTTACTGTGTAGTTTTATTTCAAGGTGTGGGGAGGTTCGGTTCTCTCTCTCTCTCAACTCAACAGACTGGATGGCGGGATTTCATCATTTTATTTAAAACCCCACGTAGAACAACACGCAATGCCCTGAAAACATAATACAAAAATTGTATTAAGTTTCAGGAAGCAAGTCATGAAAATAGGCAATAAAATCAAGTAATGTTGTAACAACAAGAGCGGAAATATTTACATAATTATTCACAACACCATAAGTACTAGAGCAAAGAGTGACACAACACAACATACCGCAGTCCTAAAAACAACATGAACAAACCATGACTAGAGAGTCAAATGCAAATTACACAAGTAAGTTCAAGTCGCTATCAGAGTTTCTAGCACAACAGAACACAAGCTTATAGAAAGTCAACGTGTACAGTGAAAACTCTCAATCTCATTCCTCACAACATCACTGACAAGTTACTTTATGCCAGGATCAACAAGGGACTGTTGAGTATGGGTTATACATCAAATACTCTAGCGCCTAATCGGTGAGCAAACAATGACCAACCAACAAACAAGAACAGCAACAAATAAACAGTACTGTACAACAAATAAACATACAAATACCGACAAAACAAACAAGTAACCAAACAACTGACAGTTAACAAACAATCAAACAACAACGCATAAATAACACAAAAGGATTCTAGTGAAAGAATACAAAAGAACTACAATATGTATACAAAATAACCAAAGTCCTGAATGGACTAAGTCAGTAAGTGGCACTATGGATTGACCAAACTGTACAGCAGTTTCCTACCACAACAAGGGAGGTAACAAATGAGGGTAATCATTCCTCAAAGCACACAATTGGTGGGAGATGGGAACACACACGGAAATACAACACAGGCACACGACAAACACACAACTAATAGAATATAAAATGACAAGGATGTTCTGGGACAACAATAAGAAATCATACCACAATTCAATCAATGCACTGATTAGATGGAGCTAGAGTCCTAAAACCGATAACCACAACCTTCAGGTTCCACATTATTTCATCTCGTTATCCGCTCCTGACATGAATCTCTTTATGAACAGCTAACAGCTCTTTTGAATAAAAGCAGCTTCTTTCAGTAGTGCTTCCAAGTGAATCGTAAATTTAGAAAAGGCACAACTCTTGATGAGTTACATCATACTCTTGGTTGATACAGGTAACCGGCTCAGAAAGAAACCAATGTTATCATATCAACATACCCAAATGATGCGTCTGTAATTCGGCCGATTTACACGAACTTGCCAATGCTAAACAAAATTCACCAAGCATCTTTAACTGAAAGCTTGGCATCCAAAACTAACTGCTCAATAGACCATAGAGTCGCTACGAAACATCGTTTAGTCTACAGTTTGATCTGACGACTATGACGTAACCTCAACATCCTGAAGTAATCTCGGTTATCAGTGAAAGACAAATACTCCATCGTTTCAGTCATCAACAAAACATAGCAGCATGATCAAATCACAATAAACTTGCATAGTAAGCAAAACAAGAAAATCATTGTTTACTTACAGTGAACTCAACTCTTTGCCGACATCAACACAAGTTGAACAGGCTACATGTGGAGCAGTCTCTTTTTCCTAGCTATCTGAGCGGGCAAAATGCCTCCTTTTCCTGGGGCTAGCATAATACTCTGAATCAAGGCGGTCTATTGTAGCGAGCGATTAGCGAAGTCGAACAATGGACTGAGTGATGATACCCCGCTAGCCTGAGGCTTATATACGCTGCTAGCGGGCTGCTTCGAAAGCGCCTCTCTCATCCCACAAAAACGGGCCCCAATTCCTGGCTGACGGCCAAATCTGTGTTTGTTTAGAAACTTTGACAGCTGATAACTTTACGGAAAATGCATGCATTTGCAATCGGTTTGTTGCTACAAAACCAGTGTGAAAGATACTTTTTAACTCATGTTACAAGATATAACTTTAGAAGTCCAGACCAAAAGGTAATTATGATTAATTACTCAGAATGAATGACCGATTAACGATCAAAACCCAGCAAAATAAAGATTGCTAAACTCAATCACTTCCTGCACCAAATACAATTCACTCCATTACAAGATGAACTCCTGGACTTTCCATACATGTGTCATACTTGTGGTAAAATGGAACTTATGACGAGTTATGTGACCTAAACTCTGACAAAGAAACACACTGTTGCAAAATGATACGTATGACGTCACGCGGCGAGACACCGGTTCAAACTGAGGAAAACTTGGATAACTTGGATTTACTTGATCCAACCATTTATTAATGCCCTTTAACTCAAAAGGTATCTTAAGAGAATAAGAATTGAAGTGCACCAAGTTAGGTTTATGAAAAAATTACGATTATGGAGATAATAACTGAAATTCCCGAGGTCACCTACTTGGCGCTAAAACTCACATAGCGTCGGAGGCTTGGATTGGAGCTGATCGAGCATTACAGCAATTTAAGGAACAACAGGGCCTTAAAAAGTACTTAAGCACGAGCATACAGCAACATAGTGTCTATATCCATGCATTATTAACATCTAAAAGTAAGATATAGCCTTAGATTGCATAAAATAGCTCGTGCACTCAATAAGTCTAAAAATAGATTTTATGTGGGACAACATGGCCGCCGCTCCGCTGTAAAGAAGCCGTTCGTGTCGTCTGCTATGGCGCGGAAAGTTTGTTAGACCACTTGGCTGCTGTAAGGGCACTAAAAGTGCACATTGTCACAAAGGACTTTGAAGACGCTCTCAACAGAGAGTCTGTAAGTTCTCATCTCTAAGTCAGACTTCGCAGGGCCTTACTGTGTAGTTTTATTTCAAGGACTTTGAAGACGCTCTCAGCAGAGAGTCTGTAAGTTATCATCTCTTCTGATCTTTTCGTCAGATCTCGATAGTTACGCTGTGACAAATTTCATACTTAAAATTTGTCCTCAGGGCCTTACTGTGTAGTTTTATTTCAAGGACTTTGAAGACGCTCTTAATTGAGCGGCTGTAAGTTCTGATCTCTTCATCAGACTTCTCAGGGCCAGAGTGGTACAGAGTGGTGCCATAAGTCATGCATATCGGAAAATGTGAATTAAGAGGGTCGCCCAAAAGAAAAATTGATAAATCGTTTACTTGCCTCAGGCCTTTTCACTTCAGTGATGGTAATGGCATTGTGTACATAACTGTCTATTTATGCATTTCACATTTTTTTCAAATGTTAGTAAATAGCTTAGGTTTGTTATGTCGGAAGTTACGTTTTCCTGTTAAGGCCAAAAAAAAAAAATTGTCTGTTTCTGGTCACCCGACCGACCCTAAATTTCGGCGCCGACCCTAAACTTTTTTTTTCCAAACTCAAAATTTTTTTTTTTTTTTTTGGTGGTAAAGGACAGGGTGAGAAAATGAACAACAAAAAGTGTGAAAACGAAAGTCCGCTGACGATTTGTAAATGTGTTGAGTGTCTTGTCTCTATGTATAGTGAATCCAGTCTCTTTGCGCGATTTTTAAAGTTAGTTTTATTGGTCTACATTTGGGGTAAAAATTTTTTTTAAAAAAAAACAAAAAAAAATCTCTACCTACCGACCCTATTTTTTTTAGCCATGTTACCAGAAACAGACATTTTTTTTTTGTGGCCTAATGTAAAGAATTGTGATGCCTTTGTTTTGCTTGCATTTTTAATGCTTTTTCTGACTTGCTCTGTGATTTCATGTTAATTCTAACCTGAAATTGTTTTCATGGCAACCAACAGGTGCTGGCCAGACTGCACAAGGAGGAGTACCGAGAGGAGATTGAAGCAGAGCAGGAACGTCATGCCACCATTGCCGCCCAGAGAGCGGAGGAGCAATATCGCCGTGAATACGACTCTTGCTACGACATTGTCTGTCAGATTGTCGACTTTTCCTGCAAGGTGGCAGAGTATCGTCAGCTGACAGAAAAGTGAGTGGTTTTCTGATATTTTATGGCTGTTATATTTTTCCATGACTTTAATGACAAACCACAACGATTACATAAAGCAAGATGTCTCCTTTTGACCCACCCCTCCAAAATTAGATCTCTGATTTCAAAATAGAAACAAAGTTGGAGAAAAAGTCATAATGCCAGCAAATTGAAAAATGATGTCACTAATTCTGCATGTCTCCCGAGGAACTCAGAATGATTTTCAAGAATGCAGTTTGTTTCGATTACTTCGTCATGCCAGCATTAGAAAATCCTTTGTAAGGTCACCGCTAGGCTATGCACGTCTTGGTATCATATCTCATTAATTCATAATGTATGTTGTGATGGTTTACACACTGTTCAATCGGCAACCAAGTGATCTATGATCATGAGCTCCGGTGTGCATACAATTGGAGCAAAAGGCTATCATATTGAGCGGAAACTACACGTAATGCACATCAGAGATCTTTTTTTCAATGTGGCTTATGAGCGCCTGACACAAGTTATCTGTGGCAAGATTTGCCAGATTGTTTTTAAAAGGCCGCAGCTCTTGGGCATTCTGTAAAAGCCCAGTCATACTTATTTCTGAACATCGTCTACTCTTAATACCGAAGGACAGTGAAGCATTTCTTTGTACACAAAGTATTCAATCAGTTGACAGTTTTTTTTATATAGTCAGCAATGAATGTCAGGCTTTAACTAAGGTGTTTTTCCTTGCAGTCTGCTGCCACCCAAGCTGATGCGAGACTGGACGGCACTGTTTGTCAGTGGCTGCCCCTTGTTCGAGACGGAGCTAGTTGATACAGGGGAGCCTACTCCAGAACAGATCTTGGAGGAGGAGCGGCAGATGCTATTGGACGAGGGAGATTTTATGGAGTACAAGGTCTGTAGTGTCCTTGTGGTCTTAGTAGCTTTGCCATTGCATTTCTGTGTGTGGGTCTTAGTAGCTTTGCCATTGCATTTCTGTGTGTGGGTCTTAGTAGCTTTGCCATTGCATTTCTGTGTGTGGGTCTTAGTAGCTTTGCCATTGCATTTCTGTGTGTGGGTCTTAGTAGCTTTGCCATTGCATTTCTGTGTGTGGGTCTTAGTAGCTTTGCCATTGCATTTCTGTGTGTGGGTCTTAGTAGCTTTGCCATTGCATTTCTGTGTGTGGGTCTTAGTAGCTTTGCCATTGCATTTCTGTGTGTGGGTCTTGATGTGTGTTTTGTGCATAATGCTCTTAAGACAAATGTCGCCAATGTTTTTACAGAGTGACGTTAAGTAAACGATTTTATCGTCAGCATTGCTTTGGCCATGCGATAGGTGGATCATTCTTCTTCAAATAAACAAATCAGCCACTGGCATGCTCTTGGATGTATCAAGGAATTTCTGACTTCTCTGGGTTTACATAGCATGAGGTCTTCGTCGGGTGAAGTTGGATGAAACAGATGAAGATTTGATGATAAAAATGTTCTATTGACTTCCTTTCTCATAAGTCTTTTCCTTATTTCTGTATCGAAAACAAGTAAAGTCTCTTAACACTTATGCCATGAAAGTAAAATTAACAGTGTATCCTTAGACTATTGTTTAGATTTTAAATATTTTGTTATGAATGACAGAACATGATAGGAGAATGGCAGCCTCCGGAGGTGGTTGAGATTGCGGCACCACCACGAAGCAATCCAGTCGTGGGGCACATCATCCATCGTCTCTACAACATTGTTCATCCTCCAACGGTATGTTAAACTTTGGTCGATTTTTCTACTAGTGTTCAGCCACAATGTAATTTCTCTTTTGGAGATAATGAAGTATTGTTGTATTGTATTGTATTGTATTGTATTGTATTACTCTCTGCATGTGAACAAATCCAACCTTTACTGTCTTCATAAAGAAAGGTAAAGCTACAATTGCAAACATTTCCAGATATTGTTGTTCTCGTTGGAAAAAAGTTACAAAAATGTTTAGTAATTACAGACTGTATTGTTTTTCAGGAATTAAAGGTAAGTTTCTGATTTAGCGTTCAGAGGTTTGTTTTGCTGCTCACATTTATTCTGCATAAAAGAAAGATGTCTCGACTAGCTCATTTGTGATTTTCAGCCTCCACCTCCACCACCGGAGTTCCCTCCCTTCCCTATTCGTGCCTGTGTGGTGGGCAAGGTGTTTTCTGGGAAGACAACTGCGGTGCGGAAGTTGGCAGATGGTATGATGACCATTTTAACTGTGTATACAATGGAACCCACCTTTTAAGATTTTAAAAAATCTGAGAAAATCAGGCCTTAAAAAAGGGGGAGTCTTAAAAAGGAGGGAAGTACACAGAGCTAATGCACAAAAAATCAGAAAAAGCAAAGTCTTAAAATGGAGGGAAGTTCACAGAGCTAATGCACAGAAAATCAGAAAAAGCAAAGTCTTAAAATGGAGGGAAGTTCACAGAGCTAATGCACAGAAAATCAGAAAAAGCAAAGTCTTAAAAAGGAGGGAAGTACACAGAGCTAATGCACAGAAAATCAGAAAAAGCAAAGTCTTATAAAGGAGGGAAGTACACAGAGCTAATGCACAGAAAATCAGAAAAAGCAAAGTCTTAAAAAGGAGGGAAGTACACAGAGCTAATGCACAGAAAATCAGAAAAAGCAAAGTCTTAAAATGGAGGGAAGTACACAGAGCTAATGCACAGAAAATCAGAAAAAGCAAAGTCTTAAAATGGAGGGAAGTACACAGAGCTAATGCACAAAAAATCAGAAAAAGCAAAGTCTTAAAATGGAGGGAAGTTCACAGAGCTAATGCACAGAAAATCAGAAAAAGCAAAGTCTTAAAAAGGAGGGAAGTACACAGAGCTAATGCACAGAAAATCAGAAAAAGCAAAGTCTTAAAATGGAGGGAAGTACACAGAGCTAATGCACAGAAAATCAGAAAAAGCAAAGTCTTAAAATGGAGGGAAGTACACAGAGCTAATGCACAGAAAATCAGAAAAAGCAAAGTCTTAAAATGGAGGGAAGTACACAGAGCTAATGCACAGAAAATCAGAAAAAGCAAAGTCTTAAAATGGAGGGAAGTACACAGAGCTAATGCACAGAAAATCAGAAAAAGCAAAGTCTTAAAATGGAGGGAAGTACACAGAGCTAATGCACAGAAAATCAGAAAAAGCAAAGTCTTAAAAAGGAGGAAGTCTTGAATTGGGGGGTCTTAAAAGTGGGGTTCCACTGTATTTTAATCTGTGTGTAATCCGGTCAGCTTTAGTCTCTTGTGTATTTAGCAGTCTGAGGTTCGCAGATTGAAATAATTACGACTGGAATACGCCATCTCTGCCATGCCGCTTCATTCTCTCCGCCTGATTTGCACTTGAACTCTCAGCCGTTGTCTGTGACCCTGTCTGTAAGTAAATGTATTATTTCAAAGTTAATGTAATTGTCTTGGAAACATCTTTCATTTAAAATTTCATTCTGTAGAATGACGATAAGCAGCAATAATTATGATTAACAGCTATTGTGTTTTCAGCATAGCAATAGGGTCCGATATTTAGACGAGACAAGTATGATGCCGACGAGTCGAAGACGAGTCGCATTATACTTGTTCGAGTCTAAATATATAGCTGTTCTGACCTTGATTTGTTGTTCCAAACTTACAAAATAACAGTTTTTGCGTCGATGCGTTGATCTCAGGTTTTGATAGCAGCTAATCCGTACAACGCGAGCAGACGTCAGCGAAGTTTTCAGTTTGGGTGAATGGCATTTATACTTGTCTCGTCATGAAGCGAATTTTTCAACCTCAGTTATAAACGACTACATGAATGTTAGTGCCATGGGTTGTACATCAATACTTCAGAGGGGAAGTGGGGTATTTAGTGTGGAGTTACGAGATAAGAAAAGCCGAATGCGAAAGTTTGTGTCAGTCGGCAACGGCTGAGCTCACACAGGCACACAAAAACGGCTGTTCCGTTTTACTCCCCTGTTTGTACTTCATGTACATCTTTCGACTTTGGGCATTTTGTGGTGTTTAGGGACAGAAACTAATTGGTTTAGTCCTGTTTCATCGGGAAGTTAGCAGAAAAGGGTATGCTATCGACATTTGTAAAGCTGAAAAACATTCCGGAGAAGAATTTCAAGTTGTCAGTGTATGCTGTTGTCGTGGGGTACAGATGGGTAAACCGGAACCATGCGTCTTTGTTATTGCCAATATGCTTTTGGATATTGGCAAAAATGGCCGACTTCTGTAGCATTATGCTTTGATGATCGGAAGAGACCATCCAATCACAGCCCCCGAATTCCCCCACGTGTCCATCAGAATAGCTATATTAAAATATATTGATATTAAAATATGATGGCGGTAGCTGGCATACATTTATAAGTATAAACCTGGAGTCTGTTACAACAACTATGGTAGCTGCAAGGCTGTAATATTAACTTTGACACTGCCTTTGTCTTTGTTCAGATCACAGACTGGTGGTTCTGGATGCAGGCCAACTGGTCACTGAAGCAGTGGAGGCGCACAGGAAGAATGAGGTGGAGGAGATTCCACCGGTCAGTTCTTTTGAGATTCTTCACTATTGGCTGCATTTAACGGCAGTAATTAAATTACATATCTTACCCAACTCACATATAGCAATTAACTCTAGTTCAGTGCTGGTAACGCTGTACGCATCCCCTTGGTAACAAGGGAAGCCCCTCTAAAAAAAGAGTGACCAATACCCATAAGGCCATATTAATACATACTTCCGACTTCCGTATGCGCGCGCATACGCCGCCATATGCATTATTCCATACTCAGCGAGCAGTGGGACTGGTCGTGTTTTTGTACGCTCTGGCTGTGTTCAGCCATCTGTCACTTCGTCTACGGACTTGGTCACTTACCTCTTGGTATCTTCTTGCTTGTCTTATCGTCTCTACATGTTGAGGTGAGATCTTTCTGTTTTTTGCTTGTGTTTGTGGGCGTTTTTGACCTTAAATTGAACTTGTGAAATTTTCTTGTTTACAAAATTTTTCGTGAGTTGTTTTTGGTCATGGCGGTTAACGCCAAGAAGCGGCAGTCGTCTAAACGAGTAACTGCTGGTTCTCCGCCGACAAAGTAAACACCTGGGAAAGCAAAGGCTTCCGGACAGGCTTGTGTTTCGGTTCATGTACTGTCTTTGCAAAAAATATCGATGTTTTGGTCGTCATGCCTCCTACTCCGTTTTTGACGGCTAAACCTTTAGACAAGGTTTCTCCTGTGGATAAGCCCGCTTAGGCTTCCTTGGTTTATGTGTTTCCCGGTCTTGCGTCTGCGGACGTGGCGACATTGTTGCTCTCTTTAAGTTCACAGGTTTCTTCCTTGGCGGGGGAGATCGCTTCCACGCGGGCGGAGATGCGTTCGCTTCCGGTGTGACGGGGGTTTCGTCTCTTGCCAACGTTCGCCTGCGCCGTCTGCTACTGTGTCTCAGGCTGATGTTCATGCGGAATGGGATGATGGGACCACGCCTTCGCTTGTGGCCTGTGTTCCGGTTCCCGGTGGTTCACACCAGTTTAAAGGTATGTCTTCTACCCAAGTATCCGGGTTCTCCGGGGAAAGGGTAGAGCGTCTCCAAGAGAAAGTAACTCCGGGCTCTGGCTTTGTGGGTGAAAGTTCCGAAGCTGAGGCTGGCTCTGACTGCATTGGCAGCAGGTCGGTGGCGGTTAGGAACCTTGGAGAGCGAACGGAAGATTTGCGCAACCACCCGCTTCTTTAGAATGCGGTAAGGGTGTGCGTCTTCCGCTTCCGCCCGGGGGGCAGGAAGAGAACAGTATAGCTGGCTCTTTGTTTGACTATGGGAGTCAAGCAGGGGGTCAGCTTCCGGAGGGCACGGGAGTGCCAGTCGGCTGTTCAGAAGACGGTGCTTCCGCAGAGGTGGTTGCACTGAATTCAAATTGCCGTTTAGGCTGTCAAGTGCAGTGGCACTGGTGGCTTAAGCGGCTTCAAGGTACAATAGGATCTTCTGGTGCATGTTTAGGCATCCGGTTGGTTCTGATATTTGCCAATCCATGGCCGATTTTGCTAACGCTTTTGCGGCTGTGGCTTCCGGTTTCAGGATGGTTTAGCCTTCTGCCGTTAACACTGTGGTGTTGGTAGTTGGCGCTCATCAGTCTTCGGCTTTCGGTTCCGTTGTTGCGGTTCCTCTGCTGTTACTCAGGCTAAATCCACTTCCTTTTCCAGGCTTTCAGCTGGCATGGGGCAGGTGGATGGAATATCCTTTCGGAGTTCCGGCTTTTGGGAAATTCTTTCCAAACCTTTCCCTTTTGGCAAGTGTTGCTTTTTCGGGATTGGTTTCCGGCTCTCATCCTTTTGTAGATGGTTAGAATACCACTGTACAGGATGATGAGGATTTGGAAGACTAAGCTTCTGAGGCAGTTGGAGATGCCTCTTTGTTGACTTTCAGCGAAGCTGCCATCTTTGTTTACTTGGATGGCAGAGGTTACTACGCGCTTTTTCCCTGTAGGGTTAGCGGTAGCATTGTCATCTGCCTTTTCTCCTCCATCTTTTTTGGCGTGTCTTGCTCCTTCTTAGGATCAATTTGCGAACTCAATCGATGCTTTTGCCCCATCTCTGCCTTTGTTGGCATCTCAGGGGGAAGCTCATACTTCAGCTTTGCCGCGTTTTGCGCATTTTCAGCTGACCTGAGCCTTTTAAGGAAATTTTAGAACGTTATGTTCTTGGATTCTCTGTTGGGGTCGTTTGGGCTTGTGAAATTTGTTTTTTCACAATTGAGGCTCCTTTGTTACCACTTCCTTTGTGGGCAACGCTCGGCTTAGCTCCTGCGGCGGGGCTTTAGCTTGCGTCATCTGTTCAAGCAGCGCGTCACTCGCTGATCGCTATCCGTAGGCTTCGGTTTACTCCAAGCTTAAGAACGTAGTTTATTCTTTTGTTTTTTCTACGGAACCGCCACCGGGTTCCCCGGAATTGGCGAACATCCATCTGGATGTTAATAGCAAGGAGTGACTGTCTCTCTGTCAGAACAAGGATCTCCTGGCTATGTTTCATTATGGCCGCACTCCTTTACATTTACCGCTTTTTAACAAATCTTGTTTCTGCTTTCTCTCTGGATATTTTTGTGTTCCGTCAGGACGCGGACGAAGGATGTAGCTTTGCTTTTAGCCTGGGTGTAGGTCTCTTTCAAAAAGGTTTGTTCTTTTGGCGAGACTTTAATCTCTTCTTTTCTTGAAGGTTCCTCTTTGTGAGTTCGCTTCTATGCACAGGGATTCTTCTCTATCTTTAAAGCTCACTGCAGAAGGAAAGCGCACGGCAGGCCTTGGCTTTTTATTGTTTTCAAATAAAGGCTTCAGGCTCGCCGTTCTCGACTTTATCTTTTGTCTCCTTACCCTCGCGTTCGTGGCAGGGTTCTGTGTCAAATATCCACCTTTCTTCCCCCTGAGGCAAGTTAGCGGTGGGTGTTGGTAGGCACACAAAAGCTCGCTTTCTTTCACACTTGTGGCAGTTATGTCAACTGGAAGTTAGTTCTCGGTATCACTCTTCTTTTGCCTTTGTGTTTAACACAGCGGCTGGGGGGGATTAGGTTTCCCTCTTAGTGGGGGGAGACACGGGTGCCTCCCTTTTGGTTCTCTTTCATGGTTCGTTTGGTATTTCAGAGCTTCAGGGTTCTGATCTTTTTTCTAAGTCATACGTTTGTTGAGCCGTTTTTGGATCTCTTGGAGATTGTGCAAGCGGCCCTTGATAGAAGTCCTTTACTCCAGGTGTAACTGGGAGTGCAGGGCTGGAACACATTAGATGTCTAAGGCTTCTCAGCTTTGTTAGGACCCTTTGTGGTCTGTTGGGCGTTAAGCAATAGAACAAAGGGTTAGAACATGTGTTGTTTCAAGCAGACAACTCCACAGGGGGCTTTTCTCATCAAGAAAAGGGGGTCTCTCACTCCCTATCGCTTCCTCACGGAACATGAGAGGTTTTGGTGGTTTTACCATCACGAGATCTTTTTAGCAGCGAAGTACCTTCATGAGAGTCTCTATGACTGGGCGGACTCTCTAAGTCTGTCGGCCAAATGGCCACTTGGAGCAGACTCTCTTTGACCACGTGTTTTTGTTCCTTCGGGGGAATGGGAGAAATTTTCTAATATGAGTTTTTGCCTTTTGGTACTATCGCCTTTTGCTTATGTTCGTCGCCCGACTGCCGGGCATGGAAATTTATACACTTGTTTTACTTTGAGCGGCCTGCCGGTCGCACAGTATGGGCCCGTTCTTTCTGGATTGCCAGACCTCGTAAGGCTGGCAAGAGGGCTCCGGTTTTGCTCACACTCGTTTCTCACGGGTGTCTACTGTAGGGATATTTTTGAGTTGCTCGGGCTCTTCTGCCCGTCAACTCTGGACTGGTACTTGTCTTGTTGTCTGGCTTGGAACAGATGGCTTATGTTTTAACGGATAGAACTCCTCTTCTCTCGGTACAATGAAGGTGGCGAGCCACCTATTTTGGCTTTCCGTTCTTTTTCTCCCACGTCTTTGTTTAAGACATTATGTGATATCAGTTTTACTGAGACAGCTCGGTGCTAATTTTTCTCTTGGTGGCTTTATAACCAGCAAGTTTAAGAGGGCCTACTTTAGGCTTGCTGAAAGCTGATCTTCAGTCCTTTCTTGGACTTTGCTCCTAGTTTTAGGGTTTTTGTGATTGGATTCTTTGACTCTTTTACTTAACTAGCCTTGCTGATCAACACGGAAATCGGCCATGCTTACTCGGGTAGCTTCTGTGAGAAGTGGGAGTAAGTGTTTTTTCTGCTAATTTTGCTATAGACAGATTTTCGGAGAAAGACTGATCTATGGCACTTAGGTTTCTTTTGGGTTTTCTGGCATATAAGCGGAATCTGGAGTTACCAACTTTGATTCACCGTTCAAATCTTAATCACTATTTTGGCTCCCCTAGAGCCATATTTAGCCTTTTGATCTGTTCGAGTTTTGAAGATTTTTTCTGACTTGCACGGATTGCTTGAGATCATTAAATCTAAGGGCTCTTGTTCTTATCTTTCTGCTTCGTCGCCCTTTAACCTTGAACGGTTATATACGACGTTAAACACTGATTAATTTATTTAAAGGAAGAAAGAATGTCTATCAACTTTGGTAGGGGTAATGACTTGTTGAGGTCAACCTTGCCTAGATGGACTGCCACAGTGTTCAGGTATGCCTTCAAGTGGTGGCAGTAGACAGGCGGGGGGGGGGGGGGGGGGGGGGGGGGGGGGGCAGTCAGTCAGTCCTCCCCCTTCGGACAGCACGGACTCAATATTCCTTTCTTGAGCATTTTTATGGCTCTTGGAGATTCTGATGTACATTTTTGTACGGTTACAGCCCTCCACAGTTTTCCGTTAAGGACTCTGCACACTAGATCGGAATCTCAGGAACTTCTTTTTATCTCACTCGTTATGGTGCGCTTTAAAGACATCTCGAGAGTAGTGTTAGCCAATTGGGTCTCCACCATAGTTAGACAAGTTTATGTATGGTGGCAGAGTCAGGCAGGGGATGTCAGGGCAGTTTTGCCCTTTACTACAGCTAGGCCTCACGAGGCAAGAGATTGGGCTTCCACTCTAGCTGTTCTTCGGTTTGGTCTCCTGGCAGAACTGAGTTCTTGAGTCGGCTTGCTGGCTTTATTGAAAGGTTTTTCATTGATGTTTATCTCAGAGATGCCTATGCATTGAGATAGGATGTGTTTCTGGGTTACCTGCTCTGTTAGCGGCAGGACAGATTCTCAATTCCTGATTGGGTTAAGTGCCCTCCACCTATAGTAGCAATCTGCTATATGTGAGTTGGGTAAGATATGTAATTTAATTAAAAATTTTAGTAATAAATTTTCATTTGATTAATATACTTACCCAACTCACATCGTTTATTCCCTCCCGCCTCCCCGCTGTGGGGGGTGGATTTCTAAAAAAGGGGAGTGAGTTGGGCTTCGTTTGGAATGATGCATATGGCGGCGTATGCGCGCGCATACGGAAGTCGGAAGTATGTATTAATATGGCCTTATGGGTATTGGTCACTCTTTTTTTAGAGGGGCTTCCCTTGTTACCAAGGGGATGCGTGCAGCGTTACCAGCACTGAACTAGAGTTAATTGCTATATGTGAGTTGGGTAAGTATATTAATCAAATGAAAATTTATTACTAAAATTTTTAATTACAGTGTACATTAGTATCTTAAAGGTGTCATTGAACACTGTAACAATAACAACAAGAGGCGAAGCCTTCAAGGCTCACGTAAGAAATCGACAAACAGTAACACAAACTCAATCACTCCGTCACACATACACTCACACACAGTAAGCATAGGTGACACTGTGCAAGAAAGCGAGACACTAGATCTAGATCTGTTTGTCTGCATGTAGCCTACTTACAGGGACACGACTGCCAACTAGTCTCGGCCCGCTCAAAATAACAATGACCGAGACTTTCAGTAATTCCTTCGCGTGACGTCTAACCCTCTTACGCCATAATGTGACGTCTTCAAATGTTAAAGTTTCTACCACAGACACGCACGCACGCACGCACAGACAGACAAAAATTAGCATCGCATAGGCTACACTTACGTGAGCCAAAAACAACAAGCTTGGCCGGATGAAACCCCCCTGCAGGAGAAGCTGTTTGGCAACCTATTGGCCCTAAAGGAGACGGCGGCATTCGTGCGTCCCGCAGGAGTGGATGTCTAGAAGAAGCGAACAAGAAGAAAAACAAGAAAAAAAAAACACTTTCTGGTCCATTAAAATATTACATTAAAATGGAATCATTTATTTGACATACCCAGGCCTTAAACGATTCTAACTTTAACATTTCATACAAAATTATTATGAGTAGGACATTCACTGATAGGACAACAACACATTAAACACATAAGTTAAAGTTGATGTGTCAGGCTTGCACATGAGTTAATGTGCCCCCTCTCTGTAGTCCAACAATGTTGCTGATGTTTTAATTTTTTCTTAGTGTAAGAGTGTTAGATACTGTGACTGTGACAGTGTGTGTTTGCAATGTAAAGAGTGTACTGTTTCATTGTCTCACAGGAGCCAGAGGTTGTGGAGACGGAGCCTGAGCCAGCTGCATGTGAGTTGTCTCATCTTTTCTTTTATTCTTTTTACAAGTGTTTAGAGAAAAAGAAACTGAGAAAGACTGCATTAAAACCATATGTCATCACTTGTTTACTACATTTTCACAGCATTTATTGCTTCGTCCCATAATCCCCTGTTCGGCTCCTACCTTGAAGCCTACCCTATTCTTTCCTGTGTTCAAATATTTGTATATATCCCCTAAATGGCGGGGTAAAAACGGTCATACACGTAAAATTCCACTCGTGCAAAAAACACGTAGTGTACTTGGGAGTTTCAGTCCACGAACGCAGAAGAAGAAGAAGAAGTATATATCGATATCAGTCGTTCAAGTAGCATTGGAAGATGGGAAATAGTAAAAATTGCATGTAGAATCAAAATGAGGCAGAGTGCGAATGATTAGATCTGGGAAACAAAGGGATGTAAGCAAAGGATGGAAGTTGCTTGTTCATTTCAATGCTTGTTATTCTCTAAGGTGCCAGGAGACTGGTTCTGCATGACTCTCACTCATTCTTGTGGGGCGGGGATGTAGCTCAGTCGGTAGCGCGCTGGATTTGTATCCAGTTGGCCGCTGTCAGCGTGAGTTCATCCCCACGTTCGGCGAGAGATTTATTTCTCAGAGTCAACTTTGTATGCAGACTCTCCTCGGTGTCCGAACACCCCCGTGTGTACACGCAAGCACAAGACCAAGTGCGCACGAAAAAGATCCTGTAATCCATGTCAGAGTTCGGTGGGCCATGGGTTATAGAAACACGAAAATACCCAGCATACCCAGCATGCTTCCTCCGAAAGCGGCGTATGGCTGTCTAAATGGCGGGGTAAAAACGGTCATACACGTAAAAGCCGTGGGAGTTTCAGCCCATGAACAAACAAACAAACAAACTCATTCTTGTGGGACATGTTGTATATATATTTAGAGTGCTTATACGTCCCTTTGTTTCTAAGCTCTCCACAAAGAGTTTTGCAATGCAGGCTTAAGATCTGTAAACTTGCTTGTTTTGTCCCTGTGTTAGCATTGTGGTGAAGAATGAATGCTGGCATGCTGGTGAAGAGGGGACTAACTTCTATGGAGTAAATTTTAACGAGGTGATAGAGATTTTACGGTGAATGCGTATGGCATGTTGGTGAAAAGAGGACTCGCTATAGGGTGAATGTGAACAAAGTGATAGAGATGTGATAAATGACGATGAATCTGTATGAAATGTTGATGAGAAGAGGACTCATTATAGGGTGAAGGTGATAGAAATGTGATGAATGACGGTGAATCTGTGTGGCATGTTGGTGACAAGAGGACTCATTATAGGGTGAAGGTGATAGAGATGTGATGAATGACGGTGAATCTGTGTGGCATGTTGATGACAAGAGGACTCACTATAGGGTGAAGGTGATAGAGATGTGATGAATGACGGTGAATCTGTATGGCATGTTGGTGACAAGAGGACTCACTATAGGGTGAAGGTGATAGAGATGTGATGAATGACGGTGAATCTGTGTGGCATGTTGGTGACGACAAGAGAACTCACTATAGGGTGAAGGTGATAGAGATGTGATGAATGACTGTGAATCTGTGTGGCATATGGATGTGTGATAACAGCACAGGGAGAGGCAGCACCGGGACAACCCCCAATGGAAGGACAAGTTCCAGTGGAGATGACAACCGCTACTGCAGCTGATGGTGTTGGTGCTGGTGCAGGTGTGTGGTGACAGTGTTCTGCTTTTGTGTCTATGTGCTGATAGAGATGGTGGGGGAGCATTGTGTGTGTACATGTGTGTGCTTTGTCTTTGTATGTGTGTGTGCTTTGTGTGTGTGAGTTTGTGTGTGTGAGTGTGTGTGCTTTGTGTTTGTATGTGTGTGTGCTTTGTGTGTGTGAGTGTGTGTGCTTTGTGTGTGTGTGTGTGTGAGTGTGTGTGTGTGTGTGTGTGTGTGTGTTGTGTTTGTGTTTGTGTGTGTGTGTGTGTGTGTGTGTGTGTGTGGTGTGTGTGTGTGGTGTGTGTTGCTTTACTTTAAATCAGCAGCTAGACATGCTACACTCTCATATTATAAGCAAAGAAAAAGTGATGTAAAAGTAGGACTAACTTTGGTAGTAATGGAGAGGGAGGGGGGGGGGGGGGTGTTTGGCTACTGAAAAACAAGACTTCACTGTGGGTTGTTGTGGATATCATCATTGATGTGGTGCCGAAGCAAGGTGGCTTTAATTTGCTGTGAATGTTCAGATCTGGCCACAGTGCAAGAGGCAGTCAGCCCTGACAGAGCAACAGCACTCAAGACAGTGGCAGATAGTAGCAGTGCAAGCAAGCTGAGGCGGGACAGCGCAGGATCCAAGCCTAGCAGTGTGCAACGCTCCAGAGACAAGCTGAAGGATCCCAATGAACCCCAGGTAAGATTTATGGAATTTTGCTTCTTTTTTTTCCATTTCTTGTACCTATTATTCCATTGTTGGGTCGCTTCCTCCCAGTGGTAAGCTAGCAGCAACAATAGGAGCTATGCTATCCAGGTGTGTGTGCATGTGTAGGTGTAATTAGACACCTGCACACTTAATGGATAATGACAGAGGTCTTTTACCTGTCACTGTTGTGACACAGGGGTGGGATATGGATGTCATCTCTGATTTGCACAGAAATTAGACTGTCTCGGCCTGGATTTGAATTAAAAGTAGACCGTCCCGGCCTGGATTTGAACTAAAGTAGACCGTCCCGGCCTGGATTTGAACTAAAGTAGACCGTCCCAGCCTGGATTTGAATGAAACTAGACCGTCCCGGCCTGGATTTGAACTAAAGTAGAGCATCCCGGCCTGAATTTGAACTAAAGTAGACCGTCCCGACCTGGATTTGAACTAAAGTAGAGCGTCCCGACCTGGATTTGAACTAAAGTAGAGCGTCCTGGCCTAGATTTGAACTAAAGTAGACCGTCCCGGCCTGGAATTAAACTAAAGTAGACTCCCGGCCTGGATTTGAACTAAAGTAGACCGTCCCGGCCTGGATTTGAACTAAAGTAGACCTTCCCGGCCTGGATTTGAACTAAAGTAGACCGTCCCGGCCTGGATTTGAACTAAAGTAGACTGTCCCGGCCCGGATTTAAACTAAAGTAGACCATGACGGCCTGGATTTGACCAAAAGTAGACCGTCCGGCCTAGATTTAATCTAAAGTAGACCACCCCGGCCTGGATTTGAACCAGTGACCCAAGGAGCACAAGTCCAGTGCTCTACCGACTGAGCTACAACAAAAACATCATACTTTCTTTTCTTTATTTGCTTTTTTTCTTCAAATGTAAACGTCAAAACCAAAATCAGAATAGGCGATACTTAGCAATGCCCACACATGAAAAGAAAGACCCACCAATTACCCATCCAGCACAGGCAACTTTTGATCTTTTCTGTGGTATCATAGAAATGTAAAAACTTCTGCCTTGCCTTGCCTTGCAGAAAGGCTTACTACTCTGGAAGTTAATTTTCAGGTTAAAATAATCCAGAGTTTCCTGCCAAGAACTGATTTGTATAGCCATGTAATTAGAGAACATATTTTTGTATTTTAATGTGTTTGTTTCTCTTACAAAAAATTGCTGAGTAGCCTGCTTATGCTCATAATTTGAAAATGTATTCTGTAAATTATCTGATTGTCACACCATATTCCTCATTCACTCCGATAGCAGGATCCAGATGCCTTTGAAGTGGATGGTGTATATTACAGGGTACGATTATGCTGCTCTGTTGGTTTCTGGTGTATACATTCTCATTATTTGTGACCCTCCACCACAGAATGAGTCGCATGCCACCTTTGCATGATTTTCATATTTTTACATTTTCCCAAAGAGTTTTTTATGCTCTATCCAGTGGTGAAAACCGTTTTTAGAAAAGAACGAAAACTGTTTGAGTTATAAGCCTGTGACTAAGGTGACCCTCACACTGTTACCAGACACTCCCCGGACTTATATTAAGCCTAGCGCAGAACCGCGCGAGGTGACATGCGACTCATTTCGTGGTGGAGGGTCACATTTCCAAGTTATGCAAGGAGAAGGAGCAAGAGTTTGCTGCTCCACTGTTGTGTTTTTATTCTTCTACATGTTCTTTGTTTTAAGCGTGTTTTATTCATTTTCTTTGATACAACAACAAGCAATAACAACATTAAGAATGTTAACAAGCAGACTGCTTATGTACACGTTCTAAAATGATAATCAATACACATTCAGATAACAGAAAATGGCGAATAAGTGGTAAATTCAACACCTAGTTTCATAATATTTCATTCTTATTTTATATAAATAAAATGGAGAGAGAGAGAGAGAGAGAGAGAGAGAGAGAGAGAGAGAGAGAGAGAGAGAGAGAGAGAGAGAGAGAGAGAGAGAGAGAGAGAGAGAGAGAGAGAGAGAGAGAGAGAGAGAGAGGACGAGACGACGAGGGCGAGGGCGAGGCGAGGACGAGACGAGGACGAGACGAGGACGAGACGAGACAAAATCTTTATTATCGAGGGTAATAGATAAGCAAGAATATTGCTTTTTTACATCCAGCCCTCGCCCTAATATAGGGTCAACAAGAACAGAAAATATAATCAAAGAACTATCACATCAAACTTAATACATTATAACTGTATATACAGATACAAATTTAAACATAAATTGTCATATTGCATTTTAAGTACAATTTCCAATGATAAAAAGTGTCAATTTTTAACATAACTTAAAGGCACAGTAAGCCTCCCGTAAACCATCACAGAGCTCCCCGAGCGTCTACATACAGTATAGTACAAGCATACTTCCATTTGAACGCTCACCGAACGGGAACATCCTGGCTGCTTTCTGTCGAGCGTGAGAAATTTTCAAAGAATTTATTTTCGTGGACTTGCTCCTCTACAACAATGGCGCCTCGTTTTGGTGCTGGACGGCTGTTATGAATATTCAATACCGGAAATCACGCCCGGACAGTAAGCCTCCCGTAAACCATCACAGATACTGTCAGGCTTTTACACACAGTACAAACACCCTTCCATTTGAACGCTCACCAAACGGGAACATCCTAGGTGCCCTACGTAAAGAGCGAGCAATTTTCAAAGAATAAATTTTACAGATTGTCTCGAACACTTTTTGGACCCATCCTGAACTCAGGTCAAAAATGAGTTACTTCCCTTCGGGTCTCATTCTATCGATGTAAACTGGCCATGGCCGTGGATCGATGATTATCAGAATGTTTTTGGACCGTGGTGCGTTTTTGCGCTAGACCTGACTTTTAAAATCTAAATAATAAATTGACAGCTTGTTACAAACATTCTTTAATCATAAAAGAATTCTTTTTTCATCAAGACAAGATCAGTACAATTCGAAGTTGTGAAAGTTTGAAAAAAGAAAAGCCCGGAAGCAGGGTCACGCAAGGGTCGTAGCAGACGACGGTTTATGCATATCGCCGTTCCTCTCAACAGTCAAAAGCCATCGCTAGGGTTCTTGTGAACCATAGCCGTTTGTTTCGTGCATAAAAACGTGCTATTGTAGATAAGCTCACATCAAGTCGCATTCAAATGACTAACTGACGACTAGATTGTGAAAAAGGGAAACTGGATCACACGGGTTCACGATGGCTCAGGGGTAAGATAAACCACGCAAAAATAAATTCTTTGAAAATTGTTCGCTCTTTACGGAGGGCACCTAGGAATTATGTTCTCAATCGGTGAGTGTTTAAATGAAAGGGTGTTTGTACTGTCTGTAAAAGCCTGACCGTATCTGTGATGGTTTACGGGAGGCTTACTGTGCCTTTAATTTAGATCTGCATATTATTATAATTTTGTTTAACATGCACATACATTTTAAATGAATTGATGAACCATTCAGCACATGTTTAGTTGCATTATGTGCGACATATAATTTTGTTTGAAGCTGTCTGTGTTTGTTTTATGCTAAAGAAAAATAGGCAGTGAGTTCCATAGGACCGCACCCGAATAAAGAAGGCTTGATTTGAAAAGGTCAATACGTGGAGTCGGTGTTATGATTTTTAGTCTGTTATATTTCAAAATAAAATTATCACGTAATGTCTCTGGTGCAT
Source organism: Littorina saxatilis (assembly GCF_037325665.1). NCBI lineage: Eukaryota > Metazoa > Mollusca > Gastropoda > Littorinimorpha > Littorinidae > Littorina > Littorina saxatilis. The sequence goes on from NC_090249.1 coordinate 17,167,161, forward strand.
ATCCTGACATCACTTTATGCATCATAACACCTTTATTATACATTAATCTTTTTTGAAATGGTAATACTTGCAAATTTTTATAATCAGATTCTGAAGGAGTGTGATTTTTTAGCATAATAAGCTATAACTGCTTCTCTGTGAAGACTGGCTAAAGGTTTCAAAACATTAGCACTTGCACAATCCCATACAGTGGATGCATAATCAAGTGTGTAATAAGAAGTGTTTTATTTTTGATAACTGAGAGAGAGAGAGAGAGAGAGAGAGAGAGAGAGAGAGAGAGAGAGAGAGAGAGAGAGAGAGAGAGAGAGAGAGAGAGAGAGAGAGAGAGAGAGAGAGAGAGAGAGAGAGAGAGAGCAAATCAAATCAAATCAAATCAAATTTTATTTTTCGAGGGTTGTGGCATAAGCAATACAACAAGCTTTTTTTCAACCAGCCCTCGCCCAGAGAGGGGACTAATCTAATCACATAATTACACCGATATTCACGTAGAAAAAAAAGGTAGAGAAAAACAACAACATATGAATATTTACATATTACATATTATACACAAATATATGTAACGTAGTGAAAACAATGCTGAATACACATGCATGAGTAAATGTGTTATTAAAGCTTTGAGTGTTTTTGTGTGGATATAATGAACACTGATGCTTTGCCTTTGGACAAATGAAAATATAACTAAACGAAGTCTTCCATCACTGTGATTTTTCGTAATTTAACATTAAATACAGTGAGAGGTGTTTTTTGAAAGTATTGAGACTCATTGGGACTCTCACAAATTCCGGGAGAGAATTCCACATTGCTTTGCTACATCGATTGCAGTCACTGTTGGTTTAAACTGTTTTATTCAACGTTTGTGCATTATTTACAAAAAGACGCATATTGAGTAAACAACAACAAGCATAATGCTTATAGTGGCAGTCACTGTTAATATGATTTCAGCCGAAAGCGATCAGTTGACATAACAATTAATCTTGTACAACAGAAAATATTTTCGAGTTCAAAGATATAGTTAAATCAGTATTTCCAAACAAGAGTGTTTTGCAGTCTAGAGCGTGCATTGGCAGACTATTGGATAAAATAGTTCTATGTTCTTTAAATTTTGGACAATGTAATTCTTTCTTTACTGTTCCTGTGTTCTGGTCAGGTTTACCATTTTCTTCTGTTTGGTTCTTTTATTGCAATGATGTATGCATATATATATAGCCAGCTGCATGATAGTCACATATGAAGTACTTAAATATAAATTCTGAAACTCACCCTCTTCCTAAATCATTTTCTCTGAAAGGACGTTCATCTCCGTTTACTCTGTCTTTTAAGTATAAAGTTAAACATGTACTTCAAAAATGGAAAAATCTGTGCTGTGATGCTACATAATTTCTGATTTTTATCAAATATTATTGGTTTTCATTCTTGATTCTAGCGGATCCATTAATGGGACTTTATGATACATCTTCACTGTCAGTACATATTGTATGCAGATTTTACAGTTCTTAAAATAAAGTGGTCGTTTTTGTGTGTACAGATATACTCCTATTTGAATGTTTGTCATACAGTTCTTTTGAAATTCAGAAATGTCTGTGGAAAAGTTCATATGTACGAATACACTTTGTATGTACAGTGAAACCTGTTTTGAGACCCTCCATTTTAAAATCTTGCTGTCCAAGACTTTCTCTACATAATGTCTTTAGACTCCTTTTTACATTTAGTCAAGTTTTGACTAAATGTTTTAACATAGAGGGGGGAATCGAGACGAGGGTCGTGGTGTATGTGTGTGTGTGTGTCTGTCTGTGCGTGTGTGTGTGTAGAGCGATTCAGACTAAACTACTGGGCCGATCTTTATGAAATTTGACATGAGAGTTCCTGGGTATGATATCCCCGGACGTTTTTTTCATTTTTTCGATAAATACCTTTGATGACGTCATATCCGGCCTTTTGTAAAAGTTGAGGCGGCACTGTCACACCCTCATTTTTCAATCAAATTGATTGAAATTTTGGCAAAGCAATCTTCGACGAAGCCCGGGGTTTGGTATTGCATTTCAGCTTGGTGGCTTAAAAACTAATGAGTGAGTTTGGTCATTAAAAATCGGAAACTTGTAATTAAAATTATGTTTTTATTAAACGATCCAAAAACAATTTCATCTTATTCTTCGTCATTTTCTGATTCCAAAAACATATACATATGTTATATTTGGATTAAAAACAAGCTCTGAAAATTAAAAATATAAAAATTATGATCAAAATTAAATTTCCGAAATCGTTTTAAAAACTATTTCATCTTATTCCTTGTCGGTTCCTGATTCCAAAAACATATAGATATGATATGTTTGGATTAAAAACACGCTCAGAAAGTTAAAACGAAGAGAGGTACAGTAAAGCGTGCTATGAAGCACAGCGCAATCGCTACCGCGCCAAACAGGCTCGCCACTTTCACTGCCTTTTGCACTAGCGGCGGACTACGTTCAGTTTCATTCTGTGAGTTCCACAGCTTGACTAAATATAGTAATTTCGCCTTACGCGACTTGTTTACATTTAGTCAAGTTTTGACTACATGTTTTAACATAGAGGGGGAATCGAGACGAGGGTCGTGGTGTATGTGTGTCTGTCTGTGTCTGTGTGTGTGTGTGTGTGTAGAGCGATTCAGAGTAAACTACTAGTGGACCGATCTTTATGAAATTTTACATGAGAGTTCCTGGGTATGATATCCCCAGACGTTTTTTTGACTCACATGCGAAGCAAAAGTGAGTCTATGTACTCACCCGAGTCGTCCGTCCGTCCGTCCGGAAAACTTTAACGTTGGATATTTCTTGGACACTATTAAGTCTATCAACACCTGATGTGGCCTGATGGTGTATGGTTACAAGATCTCAAAAAACATGTGCGGCAACTTGACCTCACTTCAAGTTCAAGGTCACAGGGGCCGTAATTGTTGTCTTAAAAACGACCATTTTTCACATTTTCGCATTTTTTTCTGAAGTTATCAAGAATGGCAACCTTAGCTATGTATGCTATACAGGACAATGTAAGCTTTATCTTTGGACACCAGTTTGGTTGACCTTGCTTCAAGGTCAAGGTTGCAAGGGTCCTTTAAAGTTGGATTGTATACATATTTTGAAGTGACCTAGACCCTGAACTATGGAAGATAACTGTTTCAAACTTAAAAATTATGTGGGGCACATGTTATGCTTTCATCATGAGACACATTTGGTCACATATGGTCAAGGTCACTTTGACCCTTATGAAATGTGACCAAAATAAGGTAGTGAACCACTAAAAGTGACCATATCTCATGGTAGAAAGAGCCAATAAGCACCATTGTACTTCCTATGTCTTGAATTAACAGCTTTGTGTTGCATGACCTTGGATGACCTTGACCTTGGGTCAAGGTCACATGTATTTTGGTAGGACAAATGTGTAAAGCAGTTCTTAGTGTATGATGTCATTGCTAGGTTTAGTTATTTGACCTTGACCCTGAAGGTCAAGGTCATGTAAAGGTCAAGGTCAAGCATGTGAGTCATATGGGCTTTGCCCTTCTTGTTCATTTTTGGGATAAATGTCTTTGATGACTTCATATCCGGCTTTTTGTAAAAGTTGAGGCGGCACTGTCACACCCTCATTATATTTAGTCAAGTTTTGACTAAATATTTTAACATCGAGGGGGAATCGAAACGAGGGTCGTGGTGTATGTGCGTGTGTGCGTGTGTGCGTGTGTGCGTGTGTGTGTGTAGAGCGATTCAGACTAAACTACTGGACCGATCTTTATGAAATTTGACATGAGAGTTCCTGGGTATGAAATCCCCGAACGTTTTTTTCATTTTTTGATAAATGTCTTTGATGACGTCATATCCGGCTTTTCGTGAAAGTTGAGGCGGCACTGTCACGCCCTCATTTTTCAACCAAATTGGTTGAAATTTTGGTCAAGTAATCTTCGACGAAGCCCGGACTTCGGTATTGCATTTCAGCGTGGTGGCTTAAAAATTAATTAATGACTTTGGTCATTAAAAATCTTAAAATTGTAAAAAAAAATAAAAATTTATAAAACGATCCAAATTTACGTTTATCTTATTCTCCATCATTTGCTGATTCCAAAAACATATAAATATGTTATATTCGGATTAAAAACAAGCTCTGAAAATTAAATATATAAAAATTATTATCAAAAATAAATTGTCCAAATGAATTTAAAAACACTTTCATCTTATTCCTTGTCGGTTCCTGATTCCAAAAACATATAGATATGATATGTTTGGATTAAAAACACGCTCAGAAAGTTAAAACAAAGAGAGGTACAGAAAAGCGTGCTATCCTTCTTAGCGCAACTACTACCCCGCTCTTCTTGTCAATTTCACTGCCTTTGCCATGAGCGGTGGCCTGACGATGCTACGAGTAAAATGGCATTGCGTTCAGTTTCATTCTGTGAGTTCGACAGCTACTTGACTAAATATTGTATTTTCGCCTTACGCGACTTGTTTTTTAATCAAATTGATTGAAATTTTGGCCAAGCAATCTTTGATGAAGGCCGGACTTCGGTATTGCATTTCAGCTTGGTGGCTTAAAAATTAATGAATGACTTTGGTAATTAAAAATCTGAAAATTGTAAAAAAACAAAACAAATTTTATAAAACGATCCAAAATTACGTTCATTTTATTCTTCATCATGTTCTGATTCCAAAAACATATAAATATGTTATATTTGGATTAAAAACAAGCTCTGAAAATTAAAAATATGAAAATTATGATTAAAATTTAATGTCCGAAATCGATTTAAAAACAATTCCATCTTATTCCTTGTCGGTTCCTGATTCCAAAAACATATAGATATGATATGTTTGGATTAAAAACACGCTCAGAAAGGTAAAACGAAGAGAGGTACAGAAAAGCGTGCTATATTTTTTATGCAGCACGTACAGCGCAACCACTACCGTGCTAAACAGGCTCATCAATTTCACTGCCTTTTGCACGAGCGGCGGACTACGGTCATTGTGAAAAAATGCAGTGCGTTCAGTTTCATTCTGTGAGTTCCACAGCTTGAGTAAATGTAGTAATTTTGCCTTACGCGACTTGTTTTTGGCTCACGTAAGTGTAGCCTATGCGATCGTAACTTTGTCTGTCTGTGCGTATGTGCGTGCGTGCGTGCGTGTGTATGTCTGTGGTAGAAACTCTAACATTTGAAGACGTCACATTACATTGACGTCACATTATGACGTAAGAGGGTTAGACGTCACGCGAAGGAAGTACTGAAAGTCTCGGTCATTATTATTTTGAGCGGGCCGAGACTAGTTGGCAGTCGTGTCCCTGTAAGTAGGCTACATGCAGACAGACAGATCTAGATCTAGTGTCTCGCTTTCTTGCACAGTTTCACCTGTGCTCTTTCTCTGTGTGTGTGTGTGTGTGTGTGTGTGTGTGTGTGTGTGTGTGTGTGTGTGACGGAGTGATTGAGTTTGTGTTACTGTTTGTCGATTTCTTACGTGAGCCTTGATGGCTTCGCCTCTTGTTTTATAAGGCCTGGTTTTCTCAGATTTCTGGAGGTCTTAAAACAGGTTTCACATACTCTGGTACATTCTGATTTGCTGTCACTTGAAACATTGAAAATGAACTGTTTGGTGCATGTTCAAGTCATTTTCACATTGATTCGTTGGGAGCATGCAGTTTTTCTGTAAAATGATTGAGCGATGCATTTGTTAAGCTTTTGCTTTACATGTACGGTCAAATCTGTTTATATAAACCATCAAAGGGACCAATCAAACGTGGTCGTTCAAGACAGGTGGTCACTTTGGAAGGGTGAGTTGTATGGGTAAAAAACATGACGGCCCGGGATCCTTTGAGCTAATCGTTGTGGCAGGTGGTCATTATCGCGAGGTGCCGCTAGGGCAGGTGGTCACTTTGGAAGGATGAATTGTATGGGTAAAAAACATGACGGGGATTCTTTGAGCTAATCGTTGTGGCAGGTGGTCATTATCGTGAGGTGCCGCTAGGGCAGGTGGTCACTTTGGAAGGATGAATTGTATGGGTAAAAAACATGACGGGGATTCTTTGAGCTAATCGTTGTGGCAGGTGGTCATTATCGTGAGGTGCCGCTAGGGCAGGTGGTCACTTTGGAAGGATGAATTGTATGGGTAAACAAGAGGCGAAGCCTTCAAGGCTCACGTAAGAAATCGACAAACAGTAACACAAACTCAATCACTCCGTCACATATACAGTAAGCATAGCGGTGACACAGTGCAAGAGTGCGAGACACTAGATCTAGATCTGTCTGTCTGTAGCCTACTTACGCTACGGGGACACGACTGCCAGATGGACAGATCGACACTGCGCTTTCGACAGCGCTTCCTCGCGCAGACACTGGAAACACGCTGTGCAGATTAACCGAACAATGTGAAATCGTCTTCTTCGAATCGGTGAACTGCAGCTCGGTGATAACTGTATCTATACCACAATCCTTCACGCGATCTGACCTAACCTTGACCCCTGACCTGGTCTACATGCCACACACGACACAAACCAGTCACCTGTTTTTACCCCCCCAAAACCCCCCACCACCCGTTTTCTTTGGATACACACTTTAACTACATACGTGCCGACGAAATGTTGATCATTGCTTCAATACTTTGAAGCTGTTGCTTGAATAATAACCAGGTAAAATTAGTATTTCGGTGTTCAGTCAAATGTTAAAGTTTCTACCACAGACATACATACATATGCACGCACCCACGCACGCACGCACGCTCGCACGCACGCACGCTCGTACGCACGCACGCACGCACGCTCGCACGCACGCACGCACGCACGCACGCACGTACAGACAGACAAAAGTTAGCATCGCATAGGCTACACTTACGTGAGCCAAAAACCATATCAGGGATCCTTTAGGTTAACAGTTGTGGGCAGGTGGTCGCTATCATGAGACGTCCCAAGGGCTGGTTTGACTGTATTTGCATGTATTCTAAAGTCATGCTGAATGTATCTCCCCTTTCAGCCTAGTCTACGTAACAAGCTAGGATCCAAGGCTCTCAAGTTCTTGAAGAAAGGGCGACCTGTGGATGACCAGATCGTGGTCGACATCTTGGCTGATGCCATCAAGTAGGTGCCATTTACAACGCAGTCGCAAAATGTGTATCAGTGCTGTAGGACTCGCAGTAAGCATGAAAAGCTTCAACAAAAAAATGTTTATGAAAAGATTTCTTCTTCGTTCATAGGCTGAAACTCCCCGGTTCATTCATGTTTTTGCACGAGTGGACAGATATCAAACAAAAATAAAAATTCAAGAAAACTGACACATGTATACACATGCAGAAACACACTCATGCAGACAGAAATGCATATATACAGGGTGACCCAAAAAAAAGAGTACCCAAACAAAACGTCATAAATTGAACAAAAATAAAGCAATCTTCATAAAATTTATTTACACACACAAGTAGCCTCTGCATGATTTGCACAAAATATTTTAGCGTTCTAGCTTGTCTTTCAGGAAAGTTATGCTCATTCTCCAGAACATGCTCCAAATGGCCTCCGCGCCGATTCAGGCAAACTTGAACTCGCCGCGCAAAGTTATCAATCACCCGCACACACTCCTGTTGCGAGATTCCGCGAATGGTTGTTGTGATGGCTCGCTTGAGTTCTGCGATTGTCTGTGGGTTGTTCCTGTAGACGTTGTCTTTCAGGAACCCCCAAAGATAGAAATCTGGGGGATTTAAATCCGGGGGAGGCCATTTGGAGCATGTTCTGTAGAATGAGCATAACTTTCCTGAAAGACAAGCTAGAACGCTAACATTTTCTGTTGAAATCATGCAGAGGCTACTTGTGTGTGTAAATAAATTTTATGAAGATTGCTTTATTTTTGTTCAATTTATGACGTTTTGTTTGGGTACTCTTTTTTTTTGGGTCACCCTGTATATATTATATATTCTGACAGTTTGTTTTGTACTGGAAATAAGACATTATATTATTCAATCCCTTATTCGGAAAAAAAGAATAAAAAAACCCAATATCGTTCATTGACTTATTCTGAACAAAACAAAACAAAAAGGATAACAAGGACTATGCATTTTGGATTGCTTTGCACTGTAATACATGACTCACCAAGCCAGTGTCCTCTTTACCAGGCGTATCCCAGAAGGGACAGGTTGGGTGATCGACGGCTACCCACAGAACTACAACCAGGCCAAGCTCCTGGAGAAAGCGCTGAGCGGCTACGATGCCAACGCCAAGGACAACAGCAAGATCATTCCCAAGTCCAAGGCTCGCATGTCCAGCTTGGTGCCCGACCCCCGCCCTCCTCCTCCCCCCGCCGAGCCTGTCAGTGGAATCGACGTCGTCATCGTGTTTGATGTTGAGGATGAGCTGTGCCTCAAGAGAGCCAGCGGCCGAACATGTGAGTTCTTAAGTTGTGAATACAGTAGAACCCTCTTTTTGAGACCTCCTAAAATCTTAGAAAATCGGGTCTTAATAAAAAGGAGGGAGTCTTAAATTGAGGGGTCTTAAAAGGGGGGTTCCACTGTTGCAAAACCTGAGGGCGTGTCTGAAACTAATGAAGTGGAGATTTGAATTTTTACTTGAACCTTGACATTGTTGCTCATTTGGTACTGAATGTGAATTTCTTTAAAAACAAAAGAAACAACAAACAAACAAAAACAAAAACAACAACAAAAATTCTTGTGGCAACAAGGGAGTTGTAAAATGCAGAGGGGAACATTCCATCACGTGTATTACTCATGCTACTAATTTGCTTTCAGTTGCTTGTATTATTTCTCTCTCGTCTGCCAGTCTGCTCCCTTATCATAAATACAAGAACAACTTTTGCCTGGTTCTAAGGCCCCCCCAAAAAATAGGTGTGGTTACGGTAACATAGCCAAATAAAATAGGGTAGGAAGGTAGGCAATCACTTTTTTTTTTTTTTACTTTTTTTTCTAATGTGTACAAATTAAACCTACTTGACAGGGAAATAAGTGTGCGACTCGAGCGCTTTCGCTTTCATTGTTATAGGGTCGGCCCCTAAAAATAGGGTAGGTCGGGTTACCGTAACCACAGGCAGGTTTCATGGTATTAGGCCATTTTGATAGTCTCAGATTTGCTTAGTCTTTTAAATCCATATCTGTGAGAATCTGCTGTATTTGTTGTATTAACATGCAAACTAGTTGTTGTTTAAATACTTTTTTGAAAATAAAAGTTGAATTTTTTTATAATGTGTTTATTTATGTGCGTGTGAATGGTGGCGATCGTCAAAATACGGACGGATGAATTTACTTTTGCCACAGCATCACTAAACAAAGAACTAAATTCCAACACACACATGCACAAGTATCAATGCTGTTGTGGTTGAGAGTGCCAGAACACATTGAAATGATTGTTTTTCAACAACAATCGATATCCATAACACAAATTCTAACTTATACTAGCTCCGCAAAAAAAATGTATGGGGATTCGGATCTGTCCGTCCGCATAGCGATATCAAGAGCATCGAAACTAATTGTGATTTCACAGGACAAAAACACAAGTTTACCTAATTTTGTATACTGTAAATACAAGTTTGTGCACCCTTGAAGTGAGTTATAATGTTGCCGAGGTCAATTTGCCCTTGATCGAGGCACGGTGACCCGAGTTTCAAAGTTGCGATCCTGTCCGTCTAAACAATGTAACGATCGCCACTTTTTTCTTTTCATTCAAAAACTAACCGTTTGGGGAGGAAGTGACCTCACGTTGTTTTACGTTGACGCTCGCGCTCGACAGAAAAAGACCGCAACAGTTTTTCAGTTAAAAAAATCGCAAAGTAATTACATTTTCTGAGGTTTTCTAGTGTCCGTCTAGTAACAATCGCCACTCTAACGATCGCCACTGAGTGTTGAAGTCACATTTAACTCCATTTTCGACTGTTTTAAGAAACTATTTTGACGCTCAATCGTCACGTTTCAGTGTCGAAACACGTACTGTGCATTTGCAATCAGCCGGTGTGTCCAAACTGAAATGCGAGTGATGCCTCGATTTGTGGCGATCGCTCACGTGGTTGACGGACAGAAATACCTTCTTAGGGGGTAGGGGAACAGTTACTCCTCCATACAATAATGGTGTTTACAAATGATTGCAAACTTGTCTCTTTATAAACTGTTCAGACATGTCTTCTCTTCAATAATTTTCAGTTTTGCTCGGTTTGTTAATCAGGAGCACCCTGCAGTAAATGTTTCATCTGTGACAATGCTCGAAATGTTGACGTAATTCCAATGCCCATATCCTTCTCTTGTTACCTCATCTAGCCAAAACCATTGAAGATAGAAAGACATTTATTGAACAAACTAGATGCACAACACCAGTCTTAACACGTTTTGGTCTTACATGTATATGAAAATATTGATGGCCAAGGAATGGTTTGAAAAAAAAGACGGGTTTTCCCTTCAAAACGGTCTAGGTCTGCCGGAAGTCGTATTTTTTCAAACCATTCATTTGAGAATCAATATTTTGATATACATACAAGAACAAACCTTGTTAAGAATGATGTGGGGCATATTTTTTGTTCAATAAATGTCTTTCTATCTTCAACGGTTTTGGCTATATGAGCTATATGCATGCATAGGATGACCGTATTGCTTTTTTTGCGTTTTCAGGGTATGCCGCTTTGCGCCTGGTTTTTAGATATAAATAAGGACCAGGACTATAAAAAAAATTACTGTTTTTAGTTGTAACAAACTCACTTTGTTGGAAAAACATGTCCTTTGAATTGTGTGCCAACATTTATTTTGTAGAATTTGAGTGTGTAAATAGTAAATTGCTGAACACAATACTGTGAAACCTGCCCACACCTATTTTTTTTTTAGGCCTAACTGAAGAAAGTAGGAAGGTACAATTTTGTGTCCTTCTCTTTGAACATTAGATTAGAAAGAGAGGGATGGGGTTGGTGGAGAGGGAAGAATTTTGGCTTAGTGGTGTGGGTGTCAGTGAAACTGAAAGATGGGTACATGAATTTCAAAGAGGCTTATGCTTTTATGACTCTACAAAGGCCACAGTTGACTATGTAAGCAGTAGAGGGTCATTGTTTGGGTGGATAGAAGGTATATATTTGCACACAAATGTGTGTTTGTATACTTCTGTCAGTTAAGTATGTGTACTCTGTGCAAATTAACAGTCACCATTCAAGGAGAGGAGAAGTACCATGAGGAATTCAAGCCACCACCAGAGGGCAGCGCTACAGGCATCGGAAAACAGGAGAAGGTCATCCCTGTCAGTGACCCAGGCAATGACCAGGAGCAGATACAACACAGGTAATAGGTTAATTTTCTCACTTCCACTCTGTGATGATTTGTTTTAATGTTGCATCTCTCAATACATTGACCCTGCTCATGAAATGTCAAGTTCCATCTGTCATATCTCATAGAAGATTATGTTCTGATGCTCAAGCCGTAATATTGTTGTGGCATAGCATGTGTGCAGCAGAACAGTGTTGTATTGTATTAATCAGAAATTGTCAGTTTTGGAATGTTGAAAATCGGTTTTGATTGCATGTGCCAGTTTTTCTGTATCAAATAAAAACCTGCCTTAGTGATTGCCTCTCAATAACAACCTGACCTGCCCATAACGACCATCCCAAACTTTGTTCTCTAGCTGTTATTCACCTTTCCATAATGATCACATGTCCATGGTAACCATGCACTTTTGGTCAGTCCCTAAGGTGGTTGTTATTGACAGGCTCAACGGTATAGGCCTTACTTAGAATTGCAGCTATAATACCAGGTGACCGTTTTGTTTGTGGCAGCTATATACTCTCCCCACTTTTTTGTAAATACCAAATTGACAAAACTCCTCGTGCAATGACTGGAGAATGAAGTAGTCTTTGAGATAAAAATGTGAAATGTTACGTGCAGGATCACAACGTTCCATGACTCGTGGCCCAAGCTGGAGAAGTGGTTCACACGCTTTGGGACGCTCAAGAGAGTGGACGCCATGGACAACCAGGAGGCTGTCTTCCTGGAGGTGGAGAAGATCCTGGAGGACACTGTGGCCAAGGTAGGAAGATGCTGATTGGATGGAAAGTGTCATGGATTAGGTAGGGGGATGCTGATTGGATGGAAAGTGTCATGGATTAAGGTAGGAAGAGGCTGATTGGATGGAAAGTGTAATGGGTTATGGTAGGAAGATGCTGATTTGATGGGAATTGAAATGGATTAAGGTAGGAAGATGCTGATTGGATGAAAAAACATGTTCACATTGCAGGAAGAATGAGCACACTTCTGTTAAGCTAAGGGGTATAGTATAACTTTTGATTAAAGGCCGTGAGCAATAGTTTTGGGTTTGTTTCAAGACATTTTTGATATGTTTGTGCCTTTGAATACATGTCTTATCCACACATCTATATATTATAAGATGTTTGGTGGCTTGTTGACAGACCAGCTTTATTGTTGGTCCAAAGGGACCATATCGTCTTTTGTTTCATCTTTATCGACCAAGGCTGAAGGCCGCGGTTGATAAATATTAGACAAAAGGCGATATGCTCCCCAAGGACCAACAACAAAATAGGTCTGACAACAAGCTACCAAACATCGTTTTTGTCATCATTTTGGTTGTGCAACAAAATGCACAATAACCCACAGGGAGACGAATTTTTAGAATCCAACTCCAGGCCACAAAGCATCGTCACAGTAGCACGAGATACAGACCTGTTTACCAGTACGATTTGGGCGTATTTTGTACGCCAAATTATTATCGGTACGCAAATACGCGACACACGCACAAAATACGCCTAAGAAAAAGTCTAGAATACGTTTTCCGGTGTTGGTGTGCTGATTACGGGATGGTACAACTGATACCGGTTTCGGTCGAAGGGAGCTAACCATGACAGCGAGTCTTCTGCTGTGGAAACCTTGCCAGTTGTTGGCACGTGCGATCGTCTGGACAATCGTGGCAAAATGAAGCGGAAAAATTTGCCAGTTTCAGATGACTGTACCAAATCTAAACAGCAGAAGCAGCAGATTTTCTTGGAGAAATATAAGAAAGAGCCAGGAATTGTGGAGTCTACTATGGGAAAAAGTCATGCACACTGCAAGTATTGTAAATCAGATTAATTTTTCTCCGTTGCCCATGCTGGGAAATATGACATCGAACGACACTGCAGTTCCAAATCTCACCTGGACAAGGTTGCTGCAAAGAAATCCGCTGAAAGCTGCCAAGGAATTATGAAGTTCATTCCCGCAAAGCAAATCCTGCCAGAAGAAAAGGCTGTAGTTCGTGCTGAAGCAATGTTTTCTGAGATGATTGTAAAAATGAACTTGCCACTGTCAACCGCAGATGTTATTTCACGAACTTCATCTTTTCATTATCAATCTGTTTGGAAGACACTGGTTATAATGCTATAAACTGACAGGTAAATAAAATTGTTTTATCGCTGTTGTATTGGCAGGAGTTAAATTCTGAAGGTGTTCACAAGACATGCTATTATTACACAAACACGTTTGCACCCACGCGTACATTTTCCCTAGCCCATATGGCTTTGCTTGCAAAGTACACCTACTTTTTGAAAAATACACTCAACTTTTTGGGAAAGTACTCTTGCCTTGGGTTTAGGGTAAACAGGTCTGGAGATAACACGTCAAACTTGTATGTGACGTCAAACGTAGCTTGTTGACGCTTTTCTTCCAGTCTGAAAATGTACAGAGCTGCGATCATACCTGTGAATTCAGTAAGTGTTGAGCATATTTCTTTTCTTTTAAGTGTTTATGACTTTTCGTTGTGGATTTTGCGATTACAGAGATAAGTTGCAAATTGACCATGAGTTGCCGCGGTAATTATCAACATTGATTGGGTCTTTGAGAGTGAATGCTTACAATCGTTGTCCTCGGAAACACAAATCCAAAGCCACGATGGTTCCACACATCAAACAATCAGCCTGATTGGCTTTTACTTTGACAATCCACGTTTCACATGAAAGCTCAAACCCATTCACCACCTCGAGTTATTGCATGGGGAACATGAGATTTATTTACCAGGTGTTTGTGAATGAAAACTCTTGAAAATGATGACAAGTGTAGATGTTGTTGAGCGTACCCACGTTTAGCACTTGTATGGCTTCTTGGTACAAAGAAGATGACTCTGCAATCCAAATGGGAAGATCGAGTGTATGACCATATTGTCAATCACCTCATCATATAGGCAGCTGTACTCCACCTTCGTAGGAGTTCTGTAGTTGTTACATAAGCTCCTTGGCTTTGTTGGTGAAGATGACTCTCTCGTCTAAATGGTAATATTATGTGTATGACCGTTTTAATCACCCAAACCATGATAGGCAGCCATACTCCACCTTCGAAGGAGTTCTGTAGTTGTTTTAAGAGCTCCTTTGCAGTGTTGGTGCAAGTATAAGTGGTTTTCTTATTGACAGATCCAAGGCAAGGATGTGGAGAGCTCTGTACCCCTTGAGTCAACGGAGGAGACACAGAAACCAGAGGAGGTTCCCGAAACTGTGAGCGTACATTTATATATTATGATGACACCATCTTTGGAAGCTTTTTCATGAATCATTCCAAAGGCAGAGTAAAAAAGAAAGTATCTTGGCACAATTCCATTAAGATTTTAGATAAACTGCAGCAATGTTTTTGCATGTTCAACAAATTGCATTAGAAAAAAGACTGACTGACTTACTGACTGACACATACACACACACACACACACACACACACACACACACACACACACACACACACACACACACACACACACACACACACACACAAACTCACACACACACACACACACACACAAACTCACACACCCCACACATCCACACACACACCAAAGCCTGTGAAAGTGTATAACGATTGACTGTGTTGGTTTGCAGGCCCCAGGAGCACCACCGGAGACAGAACCAGAGACATCCAAAGAGGTGACAGCGCCAGGCGGACCGGAGGACAAGACTTCAAGGCCTGGTTCCAAAGGAAGTCCCAGGGGTAACATGGTTATTTCTTGCACATGTTAACAGCTTGAAAAAAACACATTTTTCAGGTTACATTGCCTGGCTGCTTTATCTAATACATTGAAGGTTGTTGGTTGGAAGACAATATTTCGTCGTCGTGGTGGAATTTTGGCTAAACTCGATTCTTGGCGATTTTTATGTTTTTGTGCTTTTAAGACTAAGTAAATCATTCTCAATGAGAAATATTCTCTAAAATACGATGGACAATACACGATTTTACATTCTATTGGGCGGGTCTTAAAAATGGGGTTCCACTGTCTCCAACTAACAGCTTGCGCAAATGTGCCTTGATGTCCATCAGTGAGAATTCTAATTCTTCTTTAATGATTATTGGTTTTCTTTCATTAGCCTCGGGCAAGAGTCGCTCTTCCTCCAAAGAAGGCAAGAAGGATGGCAAACGCGACAAGAGCGGTTCACCCAAAAGAGAAGGCAGCGGCAAAAAGTCTGAGGGAAAGAGGAGCAGCCGAGGTGGGTAACTCTGTAAAGACAGCTGTGAAATGCTGTTTGAAAGAGCAAACAACAGAAACAACAACAACAACAATAACAACAACAACAAATTAACAACAAAAGAAAACACACAGTATTTGTTCTGGACTATACTTCAGTTGATGATGTTCCAATTTTAGTGCAAAAAATGTCAATCTGTGGACTCTCAGTTGGGTTTGGCTATTCTTTAAGTAATTAAGCAAAGAGTCTCTTCTGAAATTAAATGATGATAATAATAATGTTCTCTCTCTTTTAACCACATTACGTTTGCATACATCTTTAATTGTAAAGTTATAATTATGATATGCTGCTTTAGCTACAGCCTACTGGAGTGTTATGGGCTGATTGTGTATGATATGCTGCTTTAGCTACAGCCTACTGGAGTGTTATGGGCTGATTGTGTATGATATGCTGCTTTAGCTACAGCCTACTGGAGTGTTATGGGCTGATTGTGTATGAGAACCGACGGGCGCAATGGCCTAGTGGATGAGGCGCCCGTCTGGGTTCGAATCGCGGTCGCGCCTGGTGGGATTAGGGGGGTGATTTTTCCAATCTCCCAGGTCAACTGATGTGCAGACCTGGAAGAGCCTTATACCCCTTGTGTGTACACCCAAGCACAAGACCGAGTGCGCATGGAAAAGATCCTGTAATCCTGGTCAGAGTTCAGTGGGTTATAGAAACACGAAAAACACAAGCATGCATCCCCTGAAAGCAGCGTTTGGCCGCCTAACTGGCCAGGTAAAGACGGCCATACACGTAAAAACTGTGGGAGTTTCAGCCCACGAACCAAGAAGTATGAGAACAGTTTGTTATTCTTCAGAGCAACAGGTACACTGCTTGTCTCTCCTGCTTTTTCTCATAAACAGTTACAATCGACGAACCTGAAAAACCTGAAAAAGCTGGAAAGAAAGGGAAAAAGGGAAAGAAGGATGGTGATGGTAATTGCGACAGGATAGAATGCATGATGTTCCTGGCCAGTCTTTTGACGGGTCTTCACATTTGTTGTTTCCTTGTTATGCATACAACGTTACAAGTTTGGTTGTTTTCTGTGGCATGTGCGACATGCAGTTCATAATGTCAAGAGGTTCTGCATTTAACTGTTTACAGAATTTATGTTTGATACTTCATGTTAAAGCATGACCTGTTTTGTTTTATTTTTATCCTGACATCTTTGTTTAAAACTTTATAACAATTTGATTTACTGAAAAACAAAAATGCGCAAGAAATGTTTTAGAGATAAATTGAAAACTCTTTATTGATTTGACAACTGCTTTTTGTATCATATGATTAAGATAAATTCTTACCTGTCGTTGAAAACACTTTGGTGATCCCACTTTTTCAATACAATTTTGTGTGCTTTCATGATAACCAATTCTGAATTTCTTATGTGTACTTATTCTTCTTCTTCTTGTCGATCACATGTTATTTGTACTCATATCTTTACCTTGTTTGAAGACTGTAAGCTAGTTTGGATAGCTGCATAAGCCACAAAACAAGCTCCAGTCATTTCACATTGCCTATTGTGTCCTTCAGCTTGACTCTCCTTGTTGGTGATGGGAGACTCTGGACAATACCCTTACCAATAGGCAAATTTCAAAAATAACTCCGTCGGGTTGGTATGTGTTGCGGAAAAGTGACCTTTTCTTGCAAAACCTCTGCCAAACATTGGAGGGGCCAACCATTGGCCACGGGAGTGTCGGAAACACATGCCCCCGACCACACACCCCTTGCTAGTGATTGGCCCCTCCAATGTTTGGCAGAGGTTTTGCAAGAAAAGGTCACTCTTTCACAACCTATACAAACCCGATGGAGTTATTTTCGAAAATCGTCTATAAGCCCAACTGTGTAAATGACAGTACTGAAAAACTTGCCCTCTTCCCATATGAGAATGCACTTCTATTACCTAGTTTGGGATTTTCTGCACCATTCTTACAGTCTCAAACTGTGAACTTTTTTCTCCCTTGAAGGGTCATCACCAAAGTCTCAGAAGGGTCACAAGGGGTCAAGCAAGAAGGGCAAGACCCCAGAGCCAGAGCCGGATCTGGAACCAGAAGAGCCGACAGGACCCCCACCGCCTCAGCCGGGTGACGAGGAGTGGGACTTTGTCGACCTGAATGTTGAGCCGGTGAGGAATAATTTCTGCATGTCTATGTATGTTTTTGTATCGCTTCTGTCTCTCTTTCTTATGGTTGAGTGTTCTTGTGTGTGTGTGTCTCTTGATTCTGTGTTGATAATTCGACTGCATTCTTTTGTTTCTGTCTGTCTATCTCTGCACCTGTGACTGTTGTTTTTTTTTACCTGCTAAGTCGGAACAGTCTCAGCTTGTGTATCGTTGCTTTCATTTCGGACCTCAGATTGGACGAGATAACCCTCTGAATTTAAAAGGATCCGACACAGATCAATGCACAGCGTAGTGACGATTGCGAACAAGTTCCGTAACTCTTATCTTCCGGGCCTTACCTCCCCCTGTTTTCATGATCCCTAAAATAAATGAGTTTGCTTGCCCTCGTGTCCTTCGTCTTTTTCTTTCGCTCCTGTGTCATTATGACGTCAAACCTACAATAACGTCACGGAACACGTAAAAGAAAGTCCATGTTTCTGGTCCAAGACGTTCCACTTATTACAAGTCTCGGTTACTATGCTTGCCAATAATCTTTCATTCTTTGTGCGTGGTTGTGAGTGCGTGTTCGTTTCTGTGTATGTGTGTGTGTGTGTGTGTGTGTTTGTGTGTGTGTGTGTGTGTGTTTGTTTGTGTGTATGTGTGTGATGGTGTGTGTGGGTGTCTGAATGTGTATATGTATGTTTGTGTGTGAGTATGTGTATATGTGTGTGATTGTGCGTGTGCGTGCGCGCGCACATGTGTATGTGTGTGTGTGTGTGTGTGTGTGTGTGTGTGTGTGTGTGTGTGTGTGTGTGTGTGTGTGTGTGTGTGTGTGTGTGTGTGTGTAATAAATACATGTGATGAGCGTATCTTTTATGACACAAAAAGAAATAATTAAGAACTGACTGTTTAAGCAAATTGCTGTAAAGTTTTTCGGAAAAAAACCGGGTACAGCTAATCTGATGTATAAAGCTAGTTGCTGTTTATGTGTGTACGTTTGTGTGGTGGATATGATTACGATATGCTCCGAAACGACTGCATCGATTTTGACGAGAATTGCAGAGTATGTTCTCTCTCTCTCTCTCTCTCTCTCTCTCGTTTTTCACCAGTACACGATCTGGTCGTCATCCAACTATGTTCAATAACGAGTTCAGGAATGATCATTTTCAAAATATTCTTTGTCGTTTTTACATTTAGTCAAGTTTTGACTAAATGAGGGTCGTGGTGTATGTGTGTGTGTGTCTGTCTGTGCGTGTGTGTGTGTAGAGCAATTCAGACTAAACTACTGGACCGATCTTTATGAAATTTGACATGAGAGTTCCTGGGAATGATGTCCCTGGACGTTTTTTTCATTTTTTCGATAAATATCTTTGATGACGTCATATCCGGCTTTTTGTAAAAGTTGAGGCAGCACTGTCACTCCTTCATTTTTCAATCAAATTGATTGACATTTTGGCAAAGCAATCTTCGACAAAGGCTGGACTTTGGTATTGCATTTCAGCTTGGTGGCTTAAAAACTAATGAATGAGTTTGGTCATTAAAAATCGGAAACTTGTAATTAAAATTATTTTTTTATTAAACGATCAAAAAATAATTACATCTTATTCTTCGTCATTTTCTGATTCCAAAAACATATACATTTGTCATCATTTTCACGAGTTTTCATTCACAAATACCTGGGAAATAAAATGTTCCCTTTGCAATAAATCCCCGGTTACCATAGTTGCAGGAAGCAGGTTATACATGGATAATCAAAAGCAAACCCAATGTAAGAGGTTCACATTTACATGTGTACATGATACTGTTTAAATTTTGAGATGTATTTTTATTTATTCCAGTGGTGCAGTCACTTTGTAAAGAGAGTCCCTTAAATCAAAATTTTGATTATCTCCCCTGCACTACTCCTTAGTCTAGACTTCTGTGTTGAGGATAACTCTGGTGTGACCAGTGTGCTTGTCTTCCCCTGCCCCTGAAAATGTCTGTCTTGTGTAGGGATACAAACAATTTATAAGCAATAATGTACTTTTTGTATTAAAATATTTAAAGTTAATATTTTGGAATCTTCTCCTATGTTATTAATGAATATTTATAGTATTTTGAGGCACTGAAAGTAGTTGAGTGCAAAGAACTAGTGTCCGACCTGGCTATCAATCAATCAATGAGGCTTATATCGCGCATATTCCGTGGGTACAGTTCTAGGCGCTCTGCAGTGATGCCGTGTGAGATGAAATTTTATACGGCCAGTAGATTGCAGCCATGTCGGCGCATATTTACCTTTCACGGCCTTATTCCAAGTCACACGGGTATGGTAGACAATTATTAACTGTGCCTAAGCAATTTTGCCAGGAAAGACCCTTTTGTCAATCGTGGGATCTTTAACGTGCACACCCAATGTAGTATACACGGGGGGTGGTTCGGACACCGAAGAGAGTCTGCACACAAAGTTGACTCTGTGAAATAAATTTCCGCCGAACCTGGGATCGAACTCGCGCTGACAGCGGCCAACTGAATACAAATCCAGCGCGCTACCAACTGAGCTATATCCCCGCCCAGGCTACAGGACAAGACAGTGCTTATCCTGCAATTCTGCAACTTTTCCCCTCCATTTTCGGCCATTTTTCCCTTTGACTCCAAGAGAGGAGCATGGTTTAGTGATGAAGCTGTACGGTTGTCAATTGCTGTCATGTGGCTGAGGCCATAGCTGACGAGGCTGGCGTTGCCTAAATTGCCTTGAGGTTTTTGGTTACTGAGGTGTTATCCTGAGTGCATCCTAAATAAACTACTGTGACTTGAAATGGTGTCTTGTGACCCGTTGGATGGATGTTTCACACCAATAAAAATGCTCGATGATTCTTTGGCTAGACTTTTCATTGGTGTTTCCCTAGACCTAGACAGACGACACTGCTTTGCAAAGTTCCAAAAACGAACTGGCAAACTGCCACAAATAAACAAAAAACAAAACTACTTCATTAAAGGTCATACATTCATCACAAACAAATGAAACCTAGCAATATGTTTTGTGTTCTTACAAAGTCATGGAGTGCGTGTATCTGTGTTTCGATACGCAGACATTCGGAGAAACACGAACGTCAAGTTCAAGTCAAACCAATTGACCCCTGACACATAAATTTTGACCCGTGCACAAGACGTTGTATCGCTAAACGAAGCGCAAATAAGAAATAATAATAAAAACAAAGAACATAGCAACAAGATATACAAACATCTAACAAAGCCGAGCAAGCAGAATGACAGGTCTAATGAAAAACAAAGAGGCAATGAGTCAGAAACAAGATCGCGATTCTTTCCTTCGCTGCACAACACAAATCTTCTGTGACCTTTGACCCAACGTGCCTTGCTGCACGATGCAAATCTTCTGTGACCTTTGACCCAACGTAGCTTCCACATTTAATCACTAAGCTTAATATTTACAAATGAAAACCGAGGGGGTGGAATACTGAGAGAAACCTACAGAACTGTGCATCCTCAAACCTGACATACAGTGGAGTCCGGGTACAACGAATCTCAAGGGAGATACATTAGCCTTGTGACTTTTTAGAGCACAGTCATAGCTTAGCAGCTGATTGGAATAGTGAAAACACAGCGGCGGTGGCGGTTCCGTGCACCTCCCGCTGTTTGTTCCGAGTTCGCTCATCACGCGATGTGCACTTGTGTTTGTGTATTTTTGTGTATTTTTGTCTTTGGAGACAATTATTGACATCAGTTCGTTGTAGCCTTGTGACTTTTAGAGACAAAACGGCTCTGGGGCGATGAAAACGTGTTTGTTATAAGAGGGGTTCGTTATGCAAATGAGTTCAAAAGGTTCGTTGTAGCCGGAAAGTAACAAGTAAGAAATAGAAGGCTGTCTGCCGGGAAATCAATGGCAGTTCGTTAAAAGGGGGATTTCGTTATACCCAGGTTTGTTATAACTGGACTCCACTGTACTTATCCCAACATGTTATGAACTCAAAACACAGAAAGTTGCTTTCACACGCCAGCTTTCATTGCAACAACGTGCTTGGACACCAAAACATGTATTATCAAAACGGAACTTGTGTTTCAAAGCATGGCTCCCTGTGATGATTTGGCACTTATTTTCTCACTACCAAAATTATGACAAAAACGATGTTTGGTGGTTTGTTGTCAGACCAGCTTTTTTGTCGGTCCTCAGGGGGCATATCGACTTTTGTTTCATTATTATTGACCGCGGCCTTCGGCTATGGTCAATGAATATGAAACAAAAGACGATATGCTCCCCCTCGGACCGACAAAAAAGCTGGTCTGTCAACAACCCATCAAACATCTTATAATGTTATATTTGGATTACAAACTAGCTCTGAAAATTAAAAATATGAAAATTATAATTAAAATTAATTTTCCGAAATCGATTTAAAAACAATTTCATCTTATTCCGTGTTGGTCCCTGATTCCAAAAACATATAGATATGAATTGTTTGGATTAAAAACAAACTCAGTAAGCTAAAAAGAATAGACATACATAAAAGCGTGTTATCCTGCTCAGCGCGACCACTACCACACTATTCTGCATGGCTTGTCGATTTCACTGCCTTTGCCACGAGCGGTGGACTGACGAAACTATGAACATGTGGTCTTGGTGAAAAAAGCAGTGCGTTCAGTTTCATTCTGTGAGTTCGACAGCTTGACTAAATGTTGTTATTTCGCCTTACGCGACTTGTTTTATATGCTGACGTGGATTTTCGTTCCTTTTAGCCTGTCATTGAACATTGTATAGCAAGTCACCCGAACACAGGTAAGAAGTCTTACCTAAGAAAAAAGTTTTCCTATTGTTCCCAAGCAAATAAGCGAAGGAAGAAAAAAGATCCTGGTCACTGAAAACCAAACATTAAACTGGTAATTCATGATGAAGATGACATAACCGATAAACGCGGAGCTGAAGAGGTCACACAGACAACACAACAACAGTCCGATCTCGAAATAGAAAGTTATGATGGTTTCCTTTTTGAGCAAATCTCACACATGATTATTGAACTCATCGCTACGCGCTTCGTTCAATAATGTATTTTCTCGGTTTGCTCAATAAATCTCTTAGCGCACTGTCTCAATAAATATAATGATAATGATAATAATAATGTCGCCCTGATAAGTCGAACGCCTTACGCTAGCGTGAGAGGTAAGCACTCTAATTTCTAGGGCTGCATCCGTACGCTGTTATGGAACACTGTGCTTGGGTCTAAAAATCTCTCGCTGCGCTCAGAGATAAAGCGGTCACCCATGCTTTATTTCAGTTGGAACTCCATCTACTTCTTCTTCTTCTTCTGCGTTCGTGGGCTGAAACTCCCACGTACACTCGTGTTTTTTGCACGAGTGGAATTTTACGTGTATGACCATTTTTTACCCCGCCATTTAGGCAGCCATACGCCGTTTTCGGAGGAAGCATGCTGGGTATTTTCGTGTTTCTATAACCCACCGAACTCTGACATCGATTACAGGATCTTTTTCGTGCGCACTTGGTCTTGTGCTTGCGTGTACACACGGGGGTGTTTGGACACCGAGGAGAGTCTGCACACAAAGTTGACTCTGAAAAATAAATCTCTCGCCGAACGTGGGGACGAACTCACGCTGACAGCGGCCAACTGGATACAAATCCAGCGCGCTACCGACTGAGCTACATCCCCGCCCATCTCCATTTACTAAGAAGCGATGTTTTTGAAGTGCTGCACCAGTTTAAGCATCAGCATATCCACGTTCACACGAAATTGGTGGTGAATCGGTCAAGAAACGCTGGAGGTATAGGCAAAGGAAATGACGTGTGAGCGCTAAACCGTGTGAAACCTTGGTATTCGCGAAGCGATTGGCTAGAAATGGTAACCACAGATATGCCATAACAATGGTATATGTCATTCCAAATTTGAAGACAACGGGCCCATAAACACAGGAGTTATTAGCGGTCCAAAGTGTAACGGATAGACGGACGGACAGACGAACAGACTGACGGACGGAAACACGGACAGAGGCCTTACAATATTAATTTGATGTAACCCGCACTGAACATATAACAGGAAAAAAATCATTAGATTTAACCATATTTTTCATTTACAACGAGTGTCATAATGTTTACCTTTCTTTATACCAAAATTCAAAATGGGGTTAGGGGTTTTGTAAACTTGTGCACACATTTAACGATCGATTTTTATTCTTTTTTGATATCTTATTGTGTAGACCCAGGTTTATTTTATGTCAACTTTTTTGGAAAATGTAATGGTTCTATTAGCAAATATATTCAGTTGAAGTGAGCAGCTGGTCTAATTTTAGCACGTAAAACGTCATGTACATTAACGAATATTAGCCATTTCACAAAGAATGGTAACACTTATTCATAACAAAAACCATGATTTGTATGTGCACCAAGTCGGTATTTACGCCACACACAAAAAAAAGTAGTTGTGATTTAATTAATCGGTTAGATACCAGCCTACCCTGATTTACCAAAAAACCGTGAAAAGTCAACATATTCAGGATTTCTCTGATTTTAACACATTTGTTTTGTCAGACTTTAAACATACATCAGGAAAAAAATTAACGATTTTTAATGGTTGTTTAATTGGTGTCGGATGTCTTTAAGCGCATGTGTGCATATGCATGTGTATGTGTGTGTTTGTTTGTGTGTGTGTGTGGATGTGTGAGCGTGCATTGCGTGCGTGCATGTGTGTGTGTGTGTGTGTGTGTGTGTGTGTGTGTGTGTGTGTGTGTGTTTGTGTGTGTGGCTGCTTGCGTGTGTGCATGTGTGCTTGTGTGTGTGTGTGTGTGTGTGTGTGTGTGCGCATACTTGCGTGTGTGCATGTGCGCGTGTCTGTCTGAGTGTCTGTCTGTTCCCCCTTTCCCCCCGCTGTATAAATTGTGAAATCAACATATCACATTAGGTGGAAGACAAATTTACGTAATGTTATTGTTAACCTCAGACACTCTTCAAAACCCTCCAGTTTAAGACTCCCTCCTTTTTAAGACCTTGCTCTTCCAGATGTCCTGTTCATAACCTGTGTACTGGGTGGCCGAGTGGTAACGCACTTGCGCTCGGAAGCGAGAGGTTGCGAGTTCGACCCTGGGTCAGGGCATTAGCAATTTTCTCCCCCCTTTCCTAACCTAGGTGGTGGGTTCAAGTGCTTGTCTTTCGGATGAGACGAAAAACCGAGCTCCCTTTGTGTACACTACATTGGGGTGGGCACGTTAAAGATCCCACGATTGACAAAAGGGTCTTTCCTGGCAAAATTGGTTAGGCATAGATAAAAAAAATGTCCACCAAAATACCCGTGTGACTTGGAATAATAGGCCGTGAAAAGTAGGATATGCGCCGAAATGGCTGCGATCTGCTGGTCGATGTGAATGCGTGATGTATTGTGTAAAAAAATTCCATCTCACACGGCATAAATAGATCCCTGCGCCTTGAGTCCGAGTCTGGAGGTATACGCGCGCGATATAAGATTTCATATAACAAATTTAACCTCCATGTAAAGACTCCCTCCTTTCTGAGACCTGATATTCTCAGAGTTTTTAAAGGTCTTATAAGTGCAGGGTCCCACTGTATTTTTCCTCCCTTGCAGCCTCTAGCAGAAGTGCTGTCCACTCAGTGGGATGGTGTGGAGAAGGCATATGTGTCCAACTGCAAGCATGTGTTCCGTAACGTCAGGCATGAGCGAGAGAACATCTACCGGTACTACTACCAGATCAGGTGAGTCACTCATCATCGTTATGCGTGGATAGTGCTATCAAATGTTGAGCCTTGCATGTGGTTGGAAGAGATTACACATGATGATAACGTGTTTTTGAGTCACTTGAGAAAAAGTGACTCTATGTAATCGGTCAGTGTTAGTCTGTCTGGCCGGCCGTCCATAGACACCACCTTAACGTTGGACTTTTCTCGGAAACTATCAAAGCGATCGGGCTCATATTTTGTTTAGTCGTGACCTCCAATGACCTCTACACTTTAACGATGGTTTCGTTGACCTTTGACCTTTTTCAAGGTCACAGGTCAGCGTCAAAGGAAAAATTAGACATTTTATATCTTTGACAAAGTTCATCGGATGTGATTGAAACTTTGTAGGATTATTCT
Source organism: Littorina saxatilis (assembly GCF_037325665.1). Taxonomy (NCBI): domain Eukaryota; kingdom Metazoa; phylum Mollusca; class Gastropoda; order Littorinimorpha; family Littorinidae; genus Littorina; species Littorina saxatilis. The sequence continues at coordinate 17,192,784 of NC_090249.1, forward strand.
TTACATCAAAGTATTTACATCTGTAGCCTTTTACGAACGTTATCAGAAAAACAAGGGAGATAACTAGCCTTTTCTGTTCGGCAACACACAACTTAACGTTGGGCTTTTCTCGGAAACTATAAAAGTGACCGGGCTCAAATTTTATGTGAACGTGACTCATTGTGTTGTGAATAGCAATTTCTTCCTGTCCATCTGATGCCTCATATAATATTCAGAACTGCGAAAGTGACTCGATCGAGCGTTTGCTCTTCTTGTTAACACCCTGGGGCATGTTTCCGGGGGTATTCTCGACTTTAGATGGTTAAAAAAAAAACAACGGAGGTAAAACAAGGCAAACGCAAGGGAGGGATGGTTATCATTAGATTAATTTAGATTACAGAGCTTTTTTTCCCCTCTAAATAGGTCATTATTCCGATTTAGCCCAGTGTGAGCGAGGTTCATGGTCCCGCTGAGTGAATCACAAACAGTCGCTTTTCTTTCAGTATGTGATGTCACTTCCTTAAGGTTAATTAGCCACTATGCAAATAGAATTTTAGGGTTTTAGTGCCCTTGAAGATGGAATCTGGGTGACAGAATTGTAGAGTTGAGAGAATAGTTTTCTTAATTGATGAATACATTTTTGTCTAAAAACCACACACACATTAATACTCACACACACACACACAAAACCCATATGAATGAATGATTCAGAGAAGAAAAGCAAAATCACCCGCACCTACTTTCCATTTTCAGGAAAGATTTCCTATCTTACCTGAGGCGGCCGGACCACAAGCAGGAGTTTGTGGACCAATGGCAGAAAGATTACAACGCGGTGCCAGACGACATGCGTGAGGATGAAGAGACCAGGGGCGAGCTACACCAGAGGGTTGACGATCTTCGCGAACGACTCTGGAACATTTGCGACGAGCGTAAGGAGCAGGCGGAGCGAGAAAGGGAGACCATCATGAATGACGGCTGGCTGGACGACCGGCTGGGTGTTTTGAGCAACCATTATATCACCACCATGCAGGTCAGTCCAACATACTAGCTTGTTCTTCTGGTGGCTTGTTTTTTTTTGTGGCAGGGGTTGACATGAAAATGTTGACACCTAGACAGACAGAGACAGACAGACAGAGACAGACAGACAGAGACAGACAGACAGACAGACAGACAGAGAGAGACAGACAGACAGAGACAGAAAGATTTACAGAGACAGACAGACAAGACAGACAGAGGCACACGTATGCACGCACGCACGCACGCACACACACACACAAATTCACACACACACAAACACACACACACACACACACACACACAAACACACACATTCACACACATTCACACACACACACACACACACACAGATACACACACACACTCACACACACACTCACACAGACAAAGGCAGTCATGTACGCACACACGCACTAGCATGTACAAACTCAATCCACATTTAGCTAGGAAATCAGCCAGCATTCATACATCCAATCAAAATGTTATCTATATATATATACGACTAGTGTCTGTCTGTCTGTCTGTCTGTCTGTCTGTTCGCGATGCACGGCCAAAGTTCTCGGTGGATCTTTTTCAAATTTGGACACCGTATTCAGCTCCACCCCGGACACAACCTCATCGATGAGATATTTCAACACGTGCTCTCAGCTCTGTGCGCGCTGAACCGATTTTTGTTTTTGTTTTTGTTTTTGTCGGGATCCACTACCAGTAACTCTTCCTTATCTTCTCCAGTGTTTTCAGCCGCGATTATCTCCCTTCCTCCGTGTGGCGTCAATCCATATTCCCGTTACTACGTTACTATTTTTAGAAGGTCACTGCACGTTACTATTTTTAGAAGTTCTCCAGTGTTTTGCGCGTTTATCTCCTTTCCTTCGTGCACCGGCGAAGCCGGCGTACACGCGGCAGAGCCGGGTCCCAGGCACAGCCTGGTATTCGGCTCTACTTCTTCCCGGCGAAGCCGGTACCCGGCGAAGCGGGTAATCATCTAGTCTATATATATATACGACTAGTGTCTGTCTGTCTGTCTGTTTGTCTGTCTGTTCGCGATGCACGGCCAAAGTTCTCGGTGGATCTTTTTCAAATTTGGACACCGTATTCAGCTCCACCCCGGACACAACCTCATCGATGAGATATTTCAACACGGGCTCTCAGCGCGCAGCGCTGTGCGCGCTGAACCGATTTTTTGACTCACATGCGAAGCAAAAGTGAGTCTATGTACTCACCCGAGTCGTCCGTCCGTCCGGAAAACTTTAACGTTGGATTTTCTTGGACACTATTAAGTCTATCAACACCTGATGTGGCCTGATGGTGTATGGTTACAAGATCTCAAAAAACATGTGCGGCAACTTGACCTCACTTCAAGTTCAAGGTCACAGGGGCCGTAATTGTTGTCTTAAAAACGACCATTTTTCACATTTTCGCATTTTCTCTGAAGTTTTTGAGATTTAATACCTCACCTATATATGATATATAGGGCAAAGTAAGCCCCATCTTTTGATACCAGTTTGGTTTACCTTGCTTCAAGGTCAAGGTCACAGGAGCTCTTCAAAGTTGGATTGTATACATATTTTGAAGTGACCTTGACCCTGAACTATGGAAGATAACTGTTTCAAACTTAAAAATTATGTGGGGCACATGTTATGCTTTCATCATGAGACACATTTGGTCACATATGATCAAGGTCAAGGTCACTTTGACCCTTATGAAATGTGACCAAAATAAGGTAGTGAACCACTAAAAGTGACCATATCTCATGGTAGAAAGAGCCAATAAGCACCATTGTACTTCCTATGTCTTGAATTAACAGCTTTGTGTTGCATGACCTTGGATGACCTTGACCTTGGGTCAAGGTCACATGTATTTTGGTAGGAAAAATGTGTAAAGCAGTTCTTAGTGTATGATGTCATTGCTAGGTTTAGTTATTTGACCTTGACCCTGAAGGTCAAGGTCATGTAAAGGTCAAGGTCAAGCATGTGAGTCGTATGGGCTTTGCCCTTCTTGTTTGTTTTTGGTTTTGTTGTTGTCGGGATCCACTACCAGTAACTCTTCCTTATCTTCTCCAGTGTTTTCAGCCGCGATGATCTCCCTTCCTCCGTGTGGCTTCAATCCATATTCCCGTTACTACGTTACTATTTTTAGAAGGTCACTGCACGTTACTATTTTTAGAAGGTCTCCAGTGTTTTGCGCGTTTATCTCCTTTCCTTCGTGCACTGGCGAAGCCGGGGTATTCGGCTCTACTTCTTCCCGGCGAAGCCGGTACCCGGCGAAGCGGGTAATCATCTAGTTACATATATAGCAGTACAAAAAAACACGATCAATTGAGTACATAAACACATCGTCGACAACACATCATCTGATCTATTTGATCTTTTCAAACCCACATTTGTATTAATTTTATTTATCCTGAACTTGTTTGAAACAGTCTGAGCTGGATCGGTACCAAGACACAGTGCGTCTGCTGAAGGATTACTACAAGGGAATGGATGGACAGATTCCTGATGCACTCAACATCAATTACGAGAGAATTCCTCTCATTGAGGTAAGGAGTCATGAGTCAAGGTTTTGTTGAACTGGTTTTCTGTGCTCTTTGCGTCAGTCACTAGCTTTTTACTGCATGGCATTGGCAGAGAAGTTGCATTTCTCTTTCGTCTGAGTGGTTCATTCTCTCATCTTCTTATGCAGGGGGGGGGGGGGGGGGGGGAGGGGGGGGGGGGGGGGTTGTATGTGTGTGTGTGGAAAAACTCAAAGTTATCACTACGAGGACACAGGAATAATCTCATACTTGAACGATCACTGCTTATGCAAAACCCAAGGTTTTGAAAGTACTTGGAGTTATTATAGTTCAGATTCCTACTATCTCAACTGTCCAAAGCCGGGTGTCACTTCTCAGACAACAACAACAAAATCTTACACTTCAGCGATGCATTAAGTCAAAACTGAACGGTGGATGTGTAGATCAACAAATTGCACAAGCTGGACTGAGAAAGAGTGACAAGATATGTGTTTCTGAAGGTGCACTTAATCCTTTCACAGCTACCAGTGGAGAGGCCTGAAACTCCAGAGAAAGCAGAATCCGAGACGGCGGCCGTTTCGATATCTGACGATCACCCGGGTACGGCCAAGTCGGACCGCTCCAAGTCGCCCAAGGGAAAGTCACCCAAGGATAAGGATAAGGATCGTTCCAAGTCCCCCAAAGACCGGGGCAAGTCCCCCAAAGACCGGGGCAAGTCGCCGAAGGAGGAAAAAGGTGGGAGGAAGTCTCAAACGCCCTCTGCCAAGGGGAAGCGCAATCGCAGCAAGGACAAGGACTCTCCTGCTGAAGAATCCCCACCATCGGATGGAGCCGGGCTTCGGATTAAGTGAGTGCACATTTAGGCCTGAACAAGATAAACGTGGATGATTGATGGCAAAAAGAGAAACATTGATGATTGATCGCAAAAAGAGAAACATTGATGATTGATGGCAAAAAGAGAAACATTGATGATTGATGGCAAAAAGAGAAACCTCGATGATTGATAACAAAAACAAAAGCAATATCTGCATGGTCAAGCACTCAGAGGTACAATAAGTCAATATAATTGTACTTTTACAAGTATGTACACATTAATATACCTTCACAGATGAGTGATTTTTAACTACAGTGGAACCCTCCTTTTAACCCTTAGGCTGGTTGTTGCGACATATTTCGCGCTACTTTACGTATACTGTCACCTGGTTATCACGACATATGTCACGCTACTGGCTCAGTCTGTTTGGTCGGTTCCGATTACCTCCCATGGATGCGAAAACCTATAGGACCGTTTTTCTTTATTTTTCTCTCTGTTAATTCACCAGTGGCTATGTAACATGTGTTACAGAATTGCACCAGTGGAAGGGTTAAGACCTAAGTATTTGGGAAAATTAAGTCTCAAAAGAAAGGGAGTCATAAAACAAGAGATACATTTACAGGGGTTATAAACCAAAAATGAGAAAAAACCAGTCTTAAACAGGGCATAGACCAAATAGCCTGGACCGCCAACTCGTCACGTGACCCTTCGAGGTTACGACTCTCGACTTTCAGGGGCGCGTCGCGTCCGGTTTGAAAGGCCAGCGATTCGAAGACAGTGAAAAGAAAGCACGCTCCAGTTATTTGTGACAATGGGAGGTGACAATGAACTGGATTTTCCAAAACTCCAAACTAAACTTAACAAAACTAATCGAAAAACATGTTCCATATGCACTTTTGCTGAGTTTATTTTAGCATTTTCAGAACTTACCTCGGCAACTTCGTCCATGTTTACAATCGACACCGGATATCATGTCCCCCTGATTTCTGAAAGGCTTGTAAGCGTAGGTTCCTAAATGCGAGAGGCCGCTACCTCGTAATAGAGAGAAAGAGCGGAGAGAGAGCTAGTTGGCGGTCCAGGATAAATGGTCTATGAACAGGGGGAAGTCTTGAATTCGGGATCATGAAGGAGGGGTTCCACTGCAGACACACAAATGTGTGCCTGTAATGGAGGCAACATGCTTTTGAATCAGAATTAGTCTCATTTGCTCATTGCTCAACTTTGTTGTTGTTGTCGACTGTGAGCTTGTTCTTATCGCTATGTTGGGTTAATTTGCGTGTATTTTCTAATGTCATGATTTCTATATTGTGTGTGTGTGTGTGTGTGTGTGTGTGTGTGTGTGTGTGTGTGTGTGTGTGTGTGTGTGTGTGTGTGTGTGTGTGTGTGTGAGGTGTTTATTGGAATTGTAGCTTAGAGCTGTGAATCAGGACTTGCGCTATAGAAAAGTGATTGATTATTATTTTTATTGATATTATTATTATTATTATTATTATTATTAGGAATAAACCAATTCAGAATACAGGAGTACATCGTTCGCCCGACATAACAACATTTAAGATTGAGGCTTAAATGTCTTTATTATTCTCATCTGTGTTCAGAATCCCACTGGTGCCTCGCCGTCCCGTGTCACCGGACCCTGACACCAAGCCGGGCACGACCCCAGGCAAGGAGAAGAAGGATAAGAAGAAGGACAAGAAGGGGGCGGCTGACGAAGTGCCTGGCTTCGAGAGCCCCATGCCTCCGCAGGATCCCGATGAGAAGCTGCTGTTTGATGCCCACTGGTTTGCTACCTCTGCCATCGTACAGATGGTAAGTATAGCGCTTGTTTTGCCTACAGATGTTAAATTATGCAAGCTTTACCATACATTCCCGTTCCTCTGTTTGTGGTATTCTGTTGTTTGTGCTGATGTTACTTTGATTAAACAATATCACACACACACACATACACACACACACACACACACACACACACACACACACACACACACACACACACACACACACACACACACACACACACACATACACAAATTATGTAAGCTTTAAGCCTGTCCTTAATTGAGCCTAAAGTTGATTACGCGAAGACTTTGCAAAGTCTTTTTACCAAAAACGAGCATGGTAAAAACGCTCTGTGCGGCCAGCTTCGCAAAGTATACTTCGTGTAGTCGACTTTGCCCAGTTAAAGACAGGCTTTAATGAAGTGTAATGTTTTGGTTGAGGTATTCAGGCATTAGTGTCTTGTAAGTTCTGATGAGATGAAAAAGCTCAGTGTAATGATTCAGTGGCTTCATGAATATGGATGAAGAAGGATGATTGTCAGAACAAAATAGAAATTTCAGAGAGCAAGGGCTCAAAAAGGAGGAAGTCTTAAATTGGGAGGTCTTAAAAGGGGGGTTTCACTGTGCTGGTACCTTAACACACGTGTGACAGGGTGACGCAGTACTCTCCCTTCACATCATCCTCTTCAGAATTGTCTGCCAACAAAGAGAGAGACCGGCACGGTTGGCCTAGTGGTAAGGCGTCCGCCCCGTGACCGGGAGGTCGTGGGTTCAAACCCCGGCTGGGTGTCATACCTAAGACTTTAAAATTGGCAATCTAGTGGCTGTTCCGCCTGGCGCCTGGCATTATGGGGTTAGTGCTAGGACTGGTTGGTCCGGTGTCAGAATAATGTGACTGGGTGAGACATGAAGCCTGTGCTGCGACTTCTTGTGTCTTGTGTGTGGCGCACGTTATATGTCAAAGCAGCACCGCCCTGATATGGCCCTTCGTGGTCGGCTGGGCGTTAAGCAAGCAAACAAACAAACAAACAAACAAAGAGAGGGGGCTATTTATTGTAGCTTGACGTTTTTCCTACGTTGCTGGCTAGACACCTGTTAACCGTAAAGTTCTGTTCGTGATGGGGCCTGGGTGCTGCTGTCTCTTTTTATGCTCTTAGGAACCTATGCGTACCTATGGCAGTTTATAGGGCTATTAAGTTAGCTCTAAAAATCTCAACCCTGTTTGACCGGATTTGCCTCCAAAGGTGGTTGTTGTGCTTCGTGCACTCGGTTACACAAGTGCGGCTGTTTTTTGTTCAGATGAGCCAGGAGATGGCGGCCAAAGAGGCGGAGGAGGAGGCGAAGAGGATGCGGGATCTGGAGAAGGACAATGAGAAGAATAAAGGCAAGCCGGGCAAGAAGGGAGGCAAGAAGGGAGGCAAGAGCCGCAGCCCTTCGCCCAAGAAGGGCAAGAAGGACACTGATAGCACTGTTGCCGCTACACCTCCGTGTAAGTGTTTGGAAGATTTTGTCCATGCAGTTGAAGATGTCTATGGAGACCACTCAAATGTGTTAGACCCTTTGTCCCCAGCTGAATATAAGCCATTGCCGAAGTTTCTGCTTCACACTTAGGGAATGACCACGTAATACACACACACACATGCATGCATGCATGCGCACACACACACACACACACACACACATGCGTGCACACACACGTGAGCATACATGCACGCACGCACGCACACACGCACGCACACAAACAAACAAACAAACAAACAAACAAGCAAGCAAGCAAGCAAGCAAGCAAGCAAACAAACAAACAAACAAACAAACAAACAAACAAACACACACACACACACACACACACACACACACACACACACACACACACACACACACACACACACACACACACACACACACACAATGGGTCTAACAACTTTTACCATGTTTTTTAATCAAATGTTTCTCATTTGTGGGCATTAATTGTGTTGTTGCAGTAGAGGACCTGAGCGAAGAGGAGAAACTGAAGAAACTGACACGGGAGAGGATGCGCGAAGAGTACTACTTTGCCATCAAGGAGGAAGGTATGTCGACATGTTTGGGTTAGATTGGTAGAGGAGAGATGTAGTAGTCCCCTTTGACAGAGGCAGTTGCACTGCATTGATAGAGTTGTCTCCCTGCCAAAGCGAGAGCTATTTATAGTAGCTTGACATTTTTAGTAGGTCGGAAGAGCACCCCAGAAATCGGCGTATGTCTGCCTAAATAGCGGGATATAAACTATCACACACGTAAAACCCACCTGTGCAAAAAACACTAGTGTACATGGAAATTTCAAACCATGAACACAGAAGAAGAACAAGTCGCGTAAGGCGAAAATACAATATTTAGTCAAGTAGCTGTCGAACTCACAGAATGAAACTGAACGCAATGCCATTTTTCAGCAAGACCGTATACTCGTAGCATCGTCAGTCCACCGCTCATGGCAAAGGCAGTGAAATTGACAAGAAGAGCGGGGTAGTAGTTGCGCTAAGAAGGATAGCACGCTTTTCTGTACCTCTCTTTGTTTTAACTTTCTGAGTGTGTTTTTAATCCAAACATATCATATCTATATGTTTTTGGAATCAGGAACCGACAAGGAATAAGATGAAAGTGTTTTTAAATTGATTTGGACAATTTAATTTTGATAATAATTTTTATATATTTAATTTTCAGAGCTTGTTTTTAATCCGAATATAACATATTTATATGTTTTTGGAATCAGCAAATGATGGAGAATAAGATAAACGTAAATTTGGATCGTTTTATAAATTTTTATTTTTTTTTTACAATTTTCCGATTTTTAATGACCAAAGTCATTAATTAATTTTTAAGCCACCAAGCTGAAATGCAATACCAAAGTCCGGGCTTCGTCGAAGATTACTTGACCAAAATTTCAACCAATTTGGTTGAAAAATGAGGGCGTGACAGTGCCGCCTCAACTTTCACGAAAAGCCGGATATGACGTCATCAAAGACATTTATCAAAAAAATGAAAAAAACGTATGGGGATTTCATACCCAGGAACTCTCATGTCAAATTTCATAAAGATCGGTCCAGTAGTTTAGTCTGAATCGCTCTACACACACACACAGACACACACACGCACACACACACGCACATACACCACGACCCTCGTTTCGATTCCCCCTCGATGTTAAAATATTTAGTCAAAACTTGACTAAATATAAAAAGTAACTTCTTGCACACTTCATGCCCTCCAAAACTGACTTGATTTTTCATACAGAGACGGCATCGAAGATCCGCCTGGACCTGATCAAGGCCATCGCTATGGCCGTGCTGCAGGACCTGAAGATCAAGGCCGACAGCGCTTTCAAGGACATGAACGACTGGCTGGGAGCTCGCTTCCTCAAGGAGATGGAAAGGTCAGAATTGTTGTTTTCAAATTATGAGGGCTTCAAATCAATGACACAGAATTTAATGGAAAATGAATGCAATGGAGTGACAGAGCCTCTTAATTAATACAGTAAGACAGAAGAGGTCTTAGTCTACATTACCTGTAGGTGCACTTCTTGTAGGCATTCCCTGTACACAGGAAAAACACATACATGAAGCACACCTACATGGAATGCATAACTTTTGGTCGACACAGACTCCTTCTGCTACTCTAACTCTGTGGCTTTCAGGGACACCTCACACTAGCACACGTAGTCACTTCATCTGTGGCTTTCAGGGACACCTCACACTAGCACGCGTACACTTCATCTGTGACATTCCTTGCATGCATGCAAATGTGGGAAATCATCTCATGGCCAAAGACTTTTTATGTGTTTTCAGCATCGACACGATGTCGGAGGTGATGCGTCACGCCATTGAAGAGGCAAGGAGACTGAAGGAACAGGTCATTCTGCAACAAGAAGACTTCCTTGTCGACAGTGTATGTCGCCTCTTTTATTCTTGACTGGGATGTGTGTGGGGGGGGGGGGGGGATGTGTGTGTGTGGTGTGTCTGTGTGTGTGTGGTGTGTCTGTGTGTGTTTTTGCTCATGAGCATGTTAACTTTGTGTGTGTGTGTGGAGAGGGGAGGTGTGTGTCTGTCAATATAACACTTACCTCGACAGTACTATTCTTGCACATTATCTATTATAGGCCGAAAAAATTGGACAAAACGCTGAGTGGGTACAATTATCTCCCATAACCATGCGCCACCGTGGATCCCAAGCACTGTCCGAGTGCTTCCCCCTTACAGGATGTAGGTGGCGCGTCCTCTTTCTTTTTTCGCGCGTGTCAGACCGGCTGTGTTTCTGCTACGCTCCCGGATTATTTTGGACTAAGAGGCTTCTTTTCTGTGTGGACTATCACCTGTTGGATTATTGTGTGTTATTCCACTTCTGGCTTGAGGCTACGTTGTGTTTCCTTCAACTTGTGCCTCCGTTTTTGTGTGGCGGACTCGGCGTGCCTCCCGTCCTACTTCGTGGTGACCGGTCGTCTGCTTCTCGTTTCGCCGCATTCACTTGAGTATTGACCTAAATTTTCTTTGAATTTTGTTAATTCTCGGTCTTTAAGGGTACGTACAGGGCGAGGTAGGATGTCTCGTCCTGTTTTGGGCTCTGGTTCTACGGAACCAGAGTCTGCCGGGGGCAACCCTTCTCCGGGCGCCCAGCGTTATGTTTTACGCACGGAGAAGGGGATCTTTCGGCGCTCCGATTCTCCCTCCCCAAACGCTTTGCGTTTGCGGCGAGGGAGGGCGGAGAAAGCCTGTTTGAGCAAGCTCAATGCGAGCTTGCTCAAACAGGCTGGGCTTGAGCCTGGGACTTCGGGCGGGGCTGCGCCGTCGAAGGTTCGGGGAAGGTCGAGGGGAAAGAAAAAGCTTCTTTCTCCTTCTCCTTCAGTGGAACAGGCTTCCCCCCCTTCGACGCCGTTGTCCGGCCCTCAGTCTCAGGCTTCAGCTCCTCCCGGTTTCAAGCCTGGGGGGAAGGTTTCCTTCTCCTCCCTGGCTCGAATCCGGGGGCAGGTCGATTCCCAACCCTCTTTGGGGGTTGGTGAATCCGATCTAGGGGCTACTGGAGAGACTCAGGTTTTGACAGCCAACGGCCATACCACGTTGAAAACACCGGTTCTCGTCCGACCACCGAAGTTAAGCAACGTCGGGCCCGGTTAGTACTTGGATGGGTGACCGCCTGGGAACACCGGGTGCAGTTGGCATTAAAATCTTCCTTTTCCGGTGCCTCTCCTGTGCCCTCCTCGGTTTCCACCGCTGTGGAAGCCAGGAGGGACACGGGTCCTCCTCTGAACTCCCTCGCTGGGTCGTCTGCTGCTGTTTCAACAGTAGTTTCGGCCTCCTGGGGGGGGGAGATCGGAGGAGATGACGGGGTCTCTGAATTCCCTCCCCGCTGGGGTTGGGATGCGAATTGACCCCGTTCAGGGCGGTCCTGTGGGGGCAGGGGTTTCAGGCTTCGTGCCTACGACCACTGCTACTACGGTTCCCTCTGACGTCCGTGTGACTGGTGGCTGTCCCTCTTGTTAAGACGCTCCGGCCGACTAGTTACTGGACGTGGAGGTGTTCGACAGAACGTGGTACTTCTGTCGAATGGTCAGGGCGACGGGAACATTGTTTCTGTTGCTCAGACCGACACCTCCGACCGGACCGTCTTGACCCCACGCCATTCCTTAGCGTCTGGTGTTCGGGTGACGGATGGTCCGGACCAAGGGTCCGGAACGTTCCAGGCTTACGGGTCGGGATCGAACCGGACCCACGGGTCCCGACTGGACTTGACCTCCGGGTTTGGTCCGGACGGGACCCATGGTACGGGACCGTACCGGACCTTAGGGTCCGGTACGGGACAGTACCTCTGGCCCTTGCCGGACCCCCGGACCTACGGGTCCGGATGGTACGGTACGGGACCAGTGGTTCGGTCGGGACCGGACCACCCGACCACCTCTGTTGGTCTGGGTGGTCTGGCACCGAACCGGAACACACCGGACCACCGGACCTACGGGTCCGGATGGTACGGTACCGGACCAGTGGTCCGGTCGGGGCCGGACCACTCGACCACCTCTGTTGGTCCGGGTGGTCTGGCACCGAACCGGACCATGCCGGACCTACGGGTCCGGATGGTACGGTATGTCCACGTCCGACCGAGCCACCCGAACACTTCTGTGGGTACGGATGGTTCGGTACCGAACGGGACCTCCGGATGCTACGGGACCGGACCGAACCTACGGGTTCGGATGGTCCGGTACCGGACCAGTGGTCCGGTCCGAACCGGACCACCCGACCACCTCTGTTGGTCCGGATGGTCTGTCACCGAACCGGACCATACCGGACCACCGGACCTACGGGTCCGGATGGTACGGTAGGTCCACGTCCGGACCGAACCACCCGAACACTTCTGTGGGTACGGATGGTTCGGTGCCGTACGGGACCTCCGGATGGTACGGGACCGGACCACAGGACCGGAACATCGGACCACCCTATCGGATCGGTCCGGACCACCCGACCACCTCTGTTGGTCCGGATGGTCTGGCACCGAACCGGACCTACGGGTCCGGATGGTACGGTATGTCCACGTCGGGACCGAGCCACCCGAACACTTCTGTGGGTACGGGTGGTTCGGTGCCGAACGGGACCTCCGGATGGTACGGGACCGGACCGGACCTACGGGTCTGGATGGTCCGGTGCTGGACCGGTGGTCCGGTCCGGACCGGACCACCCGACCACCTCTGTTGGTCCGGATGGTCTGGCACCGGACCACCGGACTTACGGGTCCGGATGGTGCGGTGTGTCCACGTCCGGACCGAACCACCCGAACACTTCTGTGGGTACGGATGGTTCGGTGCCGAACGGGACCTCCGGATGGTACGGGACCGGACCGGAACACCGGACCGGAACACCGGACCACCCTACCGGACCGGTCCGGACCACCCGACCACCTCTGTTGGTCCGGATGGTCTGGCACCGAACCGGACCTACGGGTCCGGATGGTACGGTACGTCCACGCCCGGACCGAGCCACCCGAACACTTCTGTGCGTACGGATGGTTCGGTGCCGAACAGGACCTCCGGATGGTACCGGACCTACGGGTCCGGACCTACGGGTCCGGATGGCCCGGTGCCGGACCACCCGACCACCTCTGTTGGTCTGGATGGTCTGGCACCGAACCGGGCCATACCGGACCACGGGTCCGGATGGTACGGTATGTCCACGTCCGGACCTAACCACCCGAACACTTCTGTGGGTACGATGGTTCGGTGCCGAACGGGACCTCCGGATGGTCCGGCACCGGACCGGAACACCGGACCACCCTACCGGACCGGATCGGCACCCCCGACCGGACCGGACCATTTCTTTTCTGATCAGACCCGATGGGTTCCTGTTCAGTCTATAAATGGCGGGGGTTCGTTGGCTGGGCTGACCCAACAGTCGCAGGGTTGTTGTTTTTCTCCTCCTTCGGCTGCTGGAGACGTTTCGTCGTTGGGGCAGGGGTCTTCGCGGCCTCTTGCTTCTGTGGGCGTTTCTTCACAGCCTGCTTCATCGCTTTCGGCTCTTCCCCCTCAAGCTCCCTACACTCCTGCTTTTGAGGAGTTGTCGGGAAGTGAAGAGGAGAGTGAGTCGGAGGACGATAGGGAGGAGGATCAGGGTCGCCCTGAGGTTAACACTGATCCTCTACCCTTGCCGGTTTCTGATGGAACTTCCGAAGCTATGCTTCGTACTTTCCAACAGTACATGACAGACATCACGCGGCGTCTTGACGTCACGGATGCCTCTCTTAAGCGTCTGTCGTCTAGTGTTGACACACAGGACCTGGACCCGGGGTCTGAGGACGAGAGGCAGGAGGCTCGTCCTCGCACAGCTAGAAGGACGTTTGAACAGTTTCAGGACGTCCTTCCCTGAGACGCCCTCTCGTCCTTTGAGTCCGCTTCGGCCCGGGCGCGGGAGGCTCACGCCGCGTCTGCCGGCGGCTCGTTTTATGAACGATCCGTCCGCCGGCAATTCGCGTTCCACCCTAGTCTTAGTGCCACGGTGGAAGCGGCAGCACATCGCCTGAGGAGTACAGATTCACGTGCTAACACGACCTATGTTCCTCGGGAGGACGCGGGTTCAGTGCCATGCTTTCCTTCGGGAGGCGCACCTCCACTGTTTCCTCGTGTCCAATCTGTTTCGTCCCTCCCTTTTCCCTTTGACTCTCGAACTCTCCCTTTCCAGACTTCGAGTGTTTAGGGTGGGGCTGACGGTGATGTGTTCGTTGGGGAGGTGCCTTCGGTCAAGAAGGTGGAACTGAGCTCTGCTTCGTTCCACAATCTTGAGGCCACCGTTTCTTCCACAGTCGAGGCCCAATCACAGGCCTTGACATGGATGAGCACGCTGTCCACACTGTTGGACCCTCCCGATCGGGCAGAGTCCGATTCCACTCGGGTCCTTGACACGGTTCGAGTGGATCGGGCTTTGCATGCCGTGCGATCGTGCGTGACGTCTGCGGCAGAATTGGCCATTGGAACACGGGTCCACTTTATTGGCCCTGTTCCGTGATCATTTTCTGCCTACTTCTATAGTGCCTCCGGATATGAGGAAGAGTCTGAGGAACACGTTTCCTCAGCCTTCTTCCCTCTTTCATCCGGACACTGTTCGTTCTGTGGTGGAGTCCACACGCCAGAGGAACACTGATTCTCTGATGGTTGGCCTCGCTGCTTCGGCGACGGCGGCGGGGAGTAAGAGAAGTGCTACAGTTACCTCCAGCTCCCAGCCTCAGAAGAAGAAGAAGAAGCCAGTTTCACTGCCTCCTTCTTCCTCCTCTTAGGCGCCTGTTGCGTTCCCAAGCAAGACGAAGGGTGCTCAGACAGGTAAGGGGAAGCAGCACCACCAGGGGGGGTGGTCGCAAGCCTGCGCCTGCCCGCCAGCAGAATTTTCAGTGAGTCCCGGCCCTACGTTGACGCCCCCTCAAGTTGCCCCTCTTTCGTCCGTCGGTTCCCTTTTTCGGGCCCGCGGCATGTGGGGCAGACTGGTCTCCAACCAGTTTTTCTTGAGGGTGGTGTGGTCGGGGTTTTCTCTACCGCTGTCGTCACAACCTCCATTGTCCGCTCTAACCTGGACGTTCCCCCCTCCTCGAGACCCTGCCAGATGGCAGGCTCTTCAGGACGAGGTGAACTCGTTGGTCGAGAAGAAGGCGGTCTACCCCCTTTCTCAGCCTTCTCCGGGGTTCTGCTCCCGCCTGTTCACCGTCCCCAAAAAGGACGGCCGGTTCAGGCCGGTGTTGGACCTCTCCACCTTGAACTTGTACCTTCACAGGTGCAAGTTCAAGATGGAAACCCCTTCGTCGGTCCGGTTGGCCATCCGGCCAAACGATTGGGCCATTTTTGGGACCTCCAGGATGCTTACTTCCACACCCTGGTGGCCCCGGGGTACCGACATCTGCTCTGGTTCATTTGGGAGGGCACAGTGTTCGAGTTTCGGGCCCTCCCATTCGGCCTGTCCTTGGCCCCTCTGATTTTCAACGGGGACAACAACACCACATGCTTAGCTTACCTTCGCCACCAGGGGGGCACCAATTCTCGGTCCCTCTCCCTGTTGGCGGAGGAGATTCTGCTCTGGTGCCAGACCAATCAGGTCCGGATGTCAGTCCAGTTCGTTCCGGGGAAACTGAACGCCCTGGCCGACATTCTCAGTCGGGGCGATCAGGTTCTCTCCACAGAATGGACCATCGCTCACAACGTTCTACAGCGTCTGTGGGCAAGGTGGGACCGTCCTCTGATCGATCGGTT
>NC_090249.1:17213622-17265097 GCF_037325665.1 Littorina saxatilis
GTTTTTGAAGCTTGCAGTAAATTGAGTTGTTTCCCTTGATACACGTGGTTTTCTCTTCCGGCTTGATCAAATTAGTGCAGATTTGCGTGGTGTTTTCGAACAAAAAAAATGAATCGAAGGCGAGCCTTGTCACGGGAGGAGATTCTCCGGATGTTGGATCTTGAGGATCTTGTAGATCATGATACATCGTGTCGTTTTAGCCTCAAGAAAGCGATAATAGCAGTGATATTGAGGAAGAAACAGTCCCGTTGTTGCTAGTACGTGGTAGGGGGTGATACTGCTAGACGAACATGTATCTCGGAATCGTGCAGGAGCTATGGGGGCGTGGCAGCACTGATAACAATGGATGGCTGGAGCCTTCAAATCCTTTTGGAATTGTTCATAGGTGTACAGTTGGTACTTTGTTGTGAAAATGTGACTTATATTCAATATGGATTACCTAGACATCATTTGGTGAGTGTTACAGTTTTGTTTCATTTGAGTCAGGATGCTGTGAGTGAATGCGTGATTTGCTTGTTTTTTTCTTTGTACTGTCTCCTTATTTCTGTGTACAATGTTAACAATATTTCAGCTAATTCATAGGTTTTACACCTTGTTTGGTTATAACATTATTTATAATACTTTCTGTTAAAAAATAACTTTTAAAAAAAGCAGTGGAAAATAAAACACACACAAAAAACCGTTAAAAAACACAAATTATCCCCCTTTCACCCCCCTTTCACCCCCCTTTGCTAAAACAAATCGCGTGACAAACTTATAAATAGCACGACTGAACTGGGCATCCATTTTTGAATTAGTACACAAAATTTGGTGGTGATTGGACTTAATTCAAGCTTGCTAGACAGATTTCTTTACAGTTACTGATTTTTGGGAAGTTTCTTGGTGGCAAGCTTGGGCAGGCAGGACGTTAACGCCGTGGCAGTGCTAGTCACAATAGTGTTAAGATGGTTGAACTCTTATCACCCGAACGGTTTTCACTTTCAGATGGACCTTTGGTTTAAAACTGGCGACAACAGCTCAGACTCCTATGACCGCAAGACCAGCCTGAAGAAAATCCTCTTTGACATTTTCGCTGACCACAGAGAATTTCCTTCAAAGTTGAACTACCTTAGCATGGTCAGTAAAAAATATTGTTATATTACAATAATGAGGTATAACCAATATTTTAATCATGAGACATAAATGATATTTTTTGATGACCAAACAGCTATTTTCATTTTCATTTCATTTCATTTCATTTCATTTTCATTTCATTACTTTATTGTCCCATCGCTGGGAAATTCGGGTCGCTTCCTCCCAGTGGAAAGCTAGCAGCAACGGAGTCGCGCTACCCAGGTGTCTGCGTGTTTAGGTGTATTCAGCCACCTGCACTTATGGCAGAATGACCAAGGTCTTTTACGTGCCATTGTGATGACACGGGGGTGGGACATGGCTTCCGTCTCTGGGTCTGCACATAAAGTTGACCCGTGTCCGTCCCGGCCCGAATTCGAACCTGCGACCTTTCGATCACAAGTCCAGTGCTCTACCAACTGAGCTACCGTTTCTAACATTTATGGTCAGAAGGGGATTCAAATAAAGGATACAGAAGTTGAATGTTGTTTGAAATTGGAAGAGGAGAGACTTGGTGTGATTTCCATGTCACAGTTCCCTACTTGGAAATCTCTTGAATGCAGAGGATGTCCATGCCTTTGCCTGAAATGTTCTTCTCATTTGATTTGGAAAGTTTCAAAATGTATTGCTGAAACGTGACAGTGAAATATGAACACCCATCTCTGTTTCTAGGGGTGCTACATTGTGTTTAGAGAAGAAACGAGTAACAGCGGGAGAAATGAAAGCGATGTATGCATTTTTGGGCTTGGGGAGGGACGATTGCGAATTTGACTCCGCAATTCTTGTCATTTATGTATGCCTGCTGTTGCTTCTGAAATCTGCAAAGTGCCTTTTCTTTGTTTGACAGCTGATGTACTTCAGCGCAGTGCCAAACTCACATGAAGGGTTCCTGCGAGCATTGAGTGTGGTGTCTAACACACACATGCCGCGCTTGCAGAAGCCTCTACCAGGTACTGCTGCTCCCGAAGAGCGCGTCACCAGCACTGTGGACAGGTAAAGAGTTTGAAGTTTTTGTGTGTGCAAAACGTTTTATTTTGTTAATTTTTGTTTTTTAATTTGTGTGTGTGTGTGTGTGTGTGTGTGTGTGTGTGTGTGTGTGTGTGTGTGTGTGTGTGCAAAATGTTCTTTTCAGAGATTCCTCCAAAATAAAAAAAAATTTATTGATAAGTTCTTCAAAGAAAAAGTTAAGGCGAGTTTAATCTCTTTTCTGTGGTTTATTATGCTTTTTCACATCATTAACTTTTGTAGTGTGCTAAATTAAATAAAAAGTTTTGTTGAGAATGCCAAATAAGTCACCAAATTTGTAAAAAAATAAGAGCCCGCACGGTTAACTCCATTTATAAAAGAAACTGGCTATTCTTGGTTGTGACAAGTTATATTTTTAGAACATTTATTAAACAATGATGCTGAAAGAAAATGTGCTATTTCTTGTTTAAGATTAGTTTAATCCAGCTTTCCTGTAGTGTAATACCTTGCTTCATATCAACCCAACACAGATTTTATCATGTGGAAAACACACTTTATGAGATAAGACATCGACTAAAGAAACTAAGACGTCTCGTTTGACCCTTACTTCCAAAGTGAAGTTTCTGACGTCAAAAGCCAAACAATTTAAACAGTGGCGTCACAAAATAATTCAGTCACTTCTCATCATTGTGTCTCGGAGAAATGAGAAAGAGTTTCCAGGATGAAGTTTGTCTTGGTGACTTTTTCGTACCAGCAGTGGAAAGTTTCTTGTAAGTTCATCGGTATCATATCTCATTAACTATTCAAAATTCTGTAGTGGACTGATATGTGAATGGTGTTTGATGATGTGTGTAGCATCAATCTGGAAGCCAACGAGGAGGAGCGGGAGGACAAAGCAGCAGTGGAACCCTCCATGACTGCCGACAAGATCCCCCCTGAGGCAGTTGATGCTGTCGTGCCTCTGGACTCTCTCTACAGGGTATGCACAACTGACACCTGTATCTTTCACGCGACAACGGCTTGCGGCTAGCCTCTCGCTAAAAAAGACAGCAAGAGTGAATATGAAACGGTTTGATGGCTAGCTATGCAAGAATTGAACACCATTGGTTGATACAGAAAATTTCGTCAAATCATAGCGTTCCTCTGTTGAGATTTGCCCAAGAAACGCTATTTCCTCGCCAATTCTCTAGTAAACAAAACAGGGGACTGTGTAGGCGTTTTGCTGAACAAATTGTGCATTTGAGGTCCCAATCGGAATCCTGAAAGTGTCCCTGCAAATGCAGAAGGAAGGGAGATGTAAGTTGAAAGAGAATGGAAAAGAAAGACTGGCAGACAGAAAATTCTAAAGTTCAACAGGTGCAAAACTCAATTAGACCATGCCAATGTTGGCAATATTTTGCATATACGAAAGAAGAAAAACTATTAAAAGGCTAACGACAACAACTACAACAACAGATCAGGGATTGCTGTGATGACCAATCAAATTATAACCCCTCCCCCAGACTGCGCATGTAAATTGGTACTGCAGTGGTACCTGTGATGAAAGGACACCCTTGAAACCACCGGAAAGTGTTCCTGCTTTGCAGGTGGCCTGTTATGATAGGTGTATTTTAGTCATCATAGACGAAGGGACAACAGAAGGTGTCCTCTCATCAGAGGGTCCTCTTATTACAGGTACCGCTGTACTACATATAGGTTCCTGGAGGGGTAAATAGACTGGGGTACGTCAGGCCAGCATTTGATGCAAGGAAGAGAGAGATGGTGAAGAAAAGTGAACAGAAATGTGGGTTGGAATTTGGTAAGGAAAAACAGTTATGAGAACAGTGTGTGTTGTTAAAAATGATCCAGCTGTGAATGACTTTAGTAAAACACAACATAATTATATAATTTGGAATCATGTGTTTGTGTCTGTGACAAACAATTCTGTTTTGTGCAGGTGTTCCACCACAGTGAAATAGCCAGCGGAGACAGTCACCGCTTCAGTGTATCCGTGGATCCTGAGGATGCTACTTCAAAGGTAGGGGTGGCTTGAAGCTTTTCATTCACACCTAAAACTGCTCCTGGATTTTAAAATGAGAATTGGACTCTTAAACTCTTTCACCGAAGCTTCCATATGGAAGGTCGCGGGTTTCAATCAAGGTCGCGTTTGGTGGGTTCAGGGTGGAGTTTATTTCGATCTCCCAGGCCAATTTATGTGCAGACCTGCTAGTGCCTTATCTCCCTTTGTGTGTACACTCAAGCACAAGACCAAGTGCGCACGGAAAAGATCCTGTCAGAGTTTGGTGGGTTAGAGAAACATAAAAATACACTGCATGCTTCCCCCAAACGCGGTGTATGGCTTGCTGAATGGCGGGGTAAAAACGGTCATACACGTGAAAGGTTGGGGAGTTATAACCAATGAACAAAGAAGAAGAATTAAGACAAATTGTTACTTGCAAGACTTAAATGATTGTGCAGATATTATTAAGATGAGTTGTTGCTCACAAGACTTGTTTGATTGTGCAGGAAAAGCTGTCCGTGGTGTATGTCGAGCTGGGTGATGAGAGTTTAAAGCCTGTGCTGTACCGAGTCCTCATCGAACATCCCCTCATCCAAGACATTGTGGTGGCATGCAAGTCTTTCAAGGCGCTGGTCAGTACAAATCTTTAGGTTGATAACGTTTTAACTTGCACCCCTTGGTGTTTGTGCTGCTAGGAAAATCATGGTGTTGAAGGTATGGTCTGGTCTTGGTTTGTTGAAGTTTAGATTCCGGCCTACATGTATTTGTATGCTGTTTAGTGCAGTTTGTTCAAAAGAATGGTTTCATGTGTGTCTGTGGCTAAAGTTTAGATTCCGGCCTATATATATTTATGCTGTTTAGTGCAGTGTGTTCAAAAGAATGGTTTCATGTGTGTCTGTGGCTAGTTTAGATTCAGGCCTATTATATGCTGTAATTTGCAGTGTGTTCAAAAGAATGCTTTCAAGTGTATGGCTAGTTTCCTAGCCTTTGAAGCCATAGGACATGTTAACTGATAACATTTCTTTACTGAGAACATTCTGCAAGATGGCTGGTTTTGATGACAACTGTAACTAACAGCAAGAACCGATTCCTTTTGCTCATAAGGTGGTAAAATGTCCTCTGTACCATTTACAAGTTTGAACCCATCTTTCACAGGACCTGAAAGGAATACTATCCAGCTCCACAGATCACGCTGAACTCAACAGCCTGAAGACCATGGACTAAATCATCGCCTGAAGATGGAATGCAGCTCCCTGAACTGATCATGCTGCTTTGCATCACAAGCAGAAAGACTGTCATTTTAACGGACTATTTGATTTTGCCTTATTGCTGAATGTAGTTGAAATGATGAGATGGAAAGAACATTTTCTTTTTACTCATCATTGTTACCCATTCCATTCAACTTTAGCATTTACAAAAAATCAGTGCTTGTGAATATATAAATTGTATTTAAATGGGGCCAGCAACGTCGCTGCAGCGGACTTCACCCTGCAGACTGAATTAAAGTTTTAGCATGGCTGGGAACGCAGAAAAAAAAGATGTATTTAGTTGTCTTAATATAAATGGAATGAAGCGAAACAAATAGACGGATGCACACTTAACATTATTTTACTATTATGTATGGACTGAAGTGATATTGGCAAAGGATTCATGTGACATTTATCTCATGTTATTGGAAATGTTTTGACACCAAATTGGAACGGAAGAGAAAAGAAAAACACTAAATGAACATCAGTTTGTTGTGAAAGAAGGAGAACAGTGTGCTTGTGTACAGTTTTATTTTCAAACCTGCATGCAGCTGCAATGTGTGTGTGTTACATGAAGAGCGAGTCAGATATAGTGGATTGCCACATTTCATGGTGTGGAGGAATTACAAACACGCACACAAGCAGCCTCCGCCCAAAAAATAACAAAGAAACACATCAAAACACCCACTGACACACACCAATAATAACGATAAGTTGAAAACATGAAAAGTTTATTCACATTTCCGTAGGTTTTGCAAGTGGCAATGCTTAGCTCGTAATGTGAACCCTACCCCCTAAAACATGTCGACAGCAAGAACTTTTCACAATACCAACAACGCATTTAATTGAGCTCTAAATAGACACATTTCTGGCAGAAAGCATTCCACTTTGCACATTTGAAGTATCCATACGCTAGCTCACAAACTTTCATTCATTCACATTCTTCCAGCTTAAAAAATTCTGCATTGCAGCTGAACACTTTCAGTGCCACATGGGCACCACTGAATAGACTTGTTTTACTCTGCCTTACACACTCAAACACAACACTGGTTGTTCCAAGTCTCCATGCACTCCCACTTACTAGTCTCTCTCTCTACAAATAGTAACAGACTTAATAGTGGATTGCCACATTTACAGTCCAATGATAAACATTGATTAAAAAGTTTCAAATTTGTTGCTGCTTCTCTGCACTCTCCTCCGTATTCAAGAAAACCCGAGGGTCACGGTCAAACGTCCATCTTCTCAAGCTCTTTTGGGGTCGAATCCGTCTCCATCGGCTCAGCCGTCGAATCTGGTTTTGTAGCAGGAGCATCTGCACAAAATTTAGAATGCAAGTTTAGTCCGAGTATGGACAGCAAGCATGCAAACACTTTCAAAGCTCAGGTAAACTTTATACTGTAATTCACAGCTGCTAAACAAAGCCATAGCTGCAAAGCTTACTGTAACAAAGCCATAGCTGCAAAGCCTACTGTAAGACTAATGATGCTGTTAGACAGCTTGATTTTTGGACATTTTCAAACAGCGCACCAGCTCTTGAAAACTCAAAAAATCTGACTTTGGTACATCCCTCTAGCCAGAGGAGCTCAAACTATGGACAACATGAGGAAGCGACAGTTATGCAGAAACAATCTCCCGAGGAGCGTCTTTGTGTGCTGTCAAAAGCTAGTTAGACAATAATCTCGTTAGAAAAAACACCCATCCGAACTAAAATAATCTCGTTAGAAAAAGGCCAAATATGCAACACTTGTAACCTATAGATTGCTTTCAAAGCACACTCATGAAGAGTCTTACCCAAGTGGACCCTACTTATGACCAAAAAACTTGCTGTATGCATGAGTCTGCACAACTTTCGCTTTCCCAAAACCAGCCCATAACGTTCAGCTAGATTTGAAAATCTAAAGATGTGACATCAGTACTGCCCACCTGGACCATTATGAAAACAAAAAACGTTGTACCTTTCTTGTCAGCTGTAGCGGCACTCTCGGCTTTCTCCTTTGAGTCACTGGAGAGAAAAAATCAAACGGTCAACACTAGAATATTCAAAATCTACCAATCTAATTACATGCAAATGAAAGGAAACAGCAAATGACAGCTGTTCAGAAATTCTATGCCTCACTCAAATCATTCATTCCAAAAAAGTCGTAAAAAAGCACAAGACATTTTTGTTTTTGTTTTGTTTGTTTGTTTGCTTAACGCCCAGCCGACCACGAAGAGCCATATCAGGACGGCGCTGCTTTGACATATAACGTGCGCCACACACAAAGACAGAAGTCGCAGCACAGGCTTCAGGGGCGGATCAGTTCATTTTATGGGGGGGGGGGGGGGGGGTTTCCAAAAGTATATTGTGAAAATATGGGTGTGAAGGCGCGAAGTGCCGAGCTGACGGCGCAGCTGATGGCGCGAAGCGCCTAGCTTGCTAGGGGGGTACAGGGGCATGCCCCCCCGGAAAATTTTGAAAAAAAGGATGCAAAATGGTGCAATCTGGTGCATTCTGAGGATGATCATTACCAGTTTCAGGCAGCAGATTTTGTCACTGATTAATACCCCAAAAATTGAAACTCAACCCCCCCCCCAAAAAAAAATTTTTTAAATTTTTTTGGCTGGGGGGGGGGGGTTTCCGGAAACCCCAGAAACCCCCCCCCCCCCCCCTCATCCGCCCCTGGGCTTCATGTCTCGCCCAGTCACATTATTCTGACACCGGACCAACCAGTCCTAGCACTAACCCCATAATGCCAGACGCCAGGCGGAGCAGCCACTAGATTGCCAATTTTAAAGTCTTAGGTATGACCCGGCCGGGGTTCGAACCCACGACCTCCCGATCACGGGGCGGACGCCTTACCACTAGGCCAACCAGCACAAGACATACATGTATATATTAAATACTGAACCCATTGAAAAAGCAGCTAAAAATATTAACACACTCGGACTTGAAAACTTTATTACTGAAGGATTGTAGCCTTGCGTTCAAAAGGACCTTTCTTACGGCCAGCCCTTTTCTGTTATAACACTGAAACAACCTATACATCACCAAGAATCAGATCAGAAAAATTAGTGGTGCCTGATTTGACTGCTGTTAATGATTCTTAGAAGAAAGACCAGGACATAAACAGTTATGAAAGCATTTCTGATACAACAGAACCCCACGTTTAAGACACCCCCCCCCCCCCCCCCTTTTTAAGACATTGCTTTTTCCGAGTTTCTGTGCATAACCTCTGTAAATTTACCCCCATCCTTTATAACACCTGAATTTTTTTATATTTTTGGAGGTCTTAAAAGGGGGGGTTCACTGTACCAAAACATGGCACCATGCAGAAAGCCACGTGCCTCTGAGTCGTGAGAAATCAACATTCACAGTATATCATGTGTTGTGATACTGAACGTTAAAGGTTACCTGGCAGCTTCCGGTTTCTTCTCCTTTTCCACGGTGTCCATTTTGGCCTCTTTCTTCTCCTCTTTCACTTCTGGAAACAAATCCTAGGTTTAAAACACAATGTCAGAAAACAGCAGCATTACAACACAGCACACAAAATATGGGTACATGCTATTTTGTGATTTATTGGGGTATGCACGTTAAAGATCCCACGATTGACAAAAGGGTCTTTCCTGGCAAAATTGTATAGGTGTAGATAAAAATGTCCACCAAGATACCCGTGTGACCTGGAATAATAGGCTGTGAAAGGTGGATGCAGCGCCTATAGGCTGTTGATCTACTGGCCGATGTGAATGCGTGATATATTGTGTAAAAATTTCCATCTCACACGGCATTAATAGGTAACATGCGCCGTGAGTCGCCGTGTGTGTTGATACGTGCGCGATATATAAATCCTCGTAAATAAAAATAAAATAAATGATGTTACAAATTTGTACAGGAGGGGAGTAAGAGAGAGAGAGAGTGTGTGTGTTTGTGTGTAATGGTCTGGAGTACATTGGATGTGATTATGTCTTGGTTGTTTATATCTATTTCAATCCAGAGAAGCCAAGGCACAATTTCCCATTGTATTTGTATGGACAATAAATATTTGTTATTCTAAGGTCTCAAGATTCTAAATCATCTTCTTCTTCTTCTCATTCGCTTCTTCAGTCGTCCACTCCTGAGGCGCATACAAATGTCGCTGTCTAAATCCTAATACCACCCCCCCCCCCCAAAAAAAACAAAACCCACCCCAAGAAGGCAAATGATGAATCTCACCCTTTTCTCCCTCCTTCTTCTCCTCCTCTGTCTTGGCTTTCTTGGTCTTGGGTTTGAAGCTGGCACGATCCCGCCGACCTCCTTCCCCTTCATCCTCACTGTCTGAGAATTCCTCTTCACAGGCGATGCGCTTGTCACTCGCTCGGACTGTTCAAATGATATCAAAGCAAATATTATATTAAAAGTTAAGATTTTAGGGGCTACAAACATGAAAAGAGGATACTATTAATGTGTGCGTCTCTCCGTTGTATAGCAGCCTGGAGTTCCCTAAAGAAACTGTCTACACTTACAGTGTAAAAAAAAATAAATAAAAATAAACGCGCAACCCTCATGACAACTTCTCCAGCTACACGCTTTCAACTTTTCCTTGCACTATGGTGACGATCCGATCAGGTGTGCAATTCAACACAATAAAACCTCATTATCTGAATGCGGTTAACAAACCGAAATTTACAAACAGACATATCATCAACCAGTGATTTACTGTACTTCATCTTTTGACCAGCTCAACATTATGAGATGTGTTGACTCATCACCACGCCAAACCATTTTTGACTAGAGCAAAGAAATCACGCTTGGCAGGGAACACAGATTTGACAAGAGTGGGCAAAGAGCAAAGACCCACGCCTGTCAGTAAATACGGATTTGACAATAGCAAAGATAGATGCTTGTCAGTGAATACAAATAAACAGTGTAGGTAGCAGAATAATTCTTTCATTACTTACTGGAGAGGCGTTTGTCAGGGTTCTCCCTGTCTTCATCATCACTCTCATCCTGGATTGCATCTTCAGGAATGGCTGCAAATAACACAAGACAATCATTTCACTGAACAGTTCAAACATATCAATATACAAGGTCAAGGGAGTTCCAGAGCCCACTCACAATCATAAAACCACCCCCAACAAAGCAATAAATAACAACACAGCAACCAAATACCGAGTTAGATGGGCGCAGTGGCCTGGTAGATAATTACCTTGCATCTGAACACCTGGTGCGTGGGGCAGCATCCTGAGATTCTCAAACAGCCTGGACCTGAAAGTAATGGAAACAGAAAAGGATGAACGGTTGGAGCTCATGCTAAACTCACTTGTGTGAAAGTTGTTTTAAAAGTGCCATTGCTGAACAGTTGCCAGACATGCAAGTTTCTTGAGTTTTGGTTCACGCGTACAAGGTTCTTTCTTTTCTTCACAAAAACAATATACGGCAATAGTAAGTACAGTTGAACCTGTATATAACGACCCAAAGGACCAACCAAATTGGTCGCTGTTGAGAGGTGGTCGCTATGAAAAGGTGATGTACACAGGGAGAAACAAAATGGGGGAGCCTTTGGGGTGGTCGTAATGGGCGGGTGGTCGTTAGTATGTTACCGAGAGGTGGTCGCGAGAGCAGGTTCGACAGTATGATGCAAATGTATAGATATGTTTAGAACTACTGTGGCCCATCTGCCAACAGAACATCAGTAGGCTAACAGAGTTGGTCAGCAAAAGCGTCTTCAGAAGAACACAGCTCTAAAAACGAAAAAGAATCTCCGCGAGAACTGAGACTGTGAAAAGAGCAAAGCTTATTCATAAAGATCATATAAATGAAAGTTTTTACTGAACTCACTTGATTTTCTCCATGTACTCAGACGTGTTCTGGTTAGCCATGTTGGAAGGACTGATGTGAAGCTTGAAGTCGGGACCATAGTACTCAAAGTAGTCATTGTAGGGTAGCTCTGAAACAGGGACAAACAAGAGTGAAGGTACCACATGAGGTATGTACATCTTGACTGCAGAGCCTGAAGCAGATTTCATGGTTATTCCAAAAAGCAGCTCTTTCAGAACTTATTGACACTTACAGACACACAAGATTGAGCAAGTAAAGGATGCAAGATAGAAGCACTCAGTCATCTAAGCTTGATGTTTCCCCTCCCTATACTGTACTGTGTCATCCATTTAAAACAGGTTTTCTGACCTACCAACCTCTTGTACAGTTGTAGAGAACGCAATGTTTAGCACACACACACCTGCAATGGACAACAAGCAAAAAAGGACCAACACTGATCAGGAAAGAGAGGGAAGATTAGTATGAGTCTGTAAAAGGACCCGAAAGTGACAAAGCACACACAGCCTCCCTTACCTCATTGTATTCCATATTAGACAAATCACCACACTCACCATTAGCCACCTCAACCCCTAGAGCTATGGAGGTCTCGTATGTCCAGCAGCGCGCTACGTTCCTGATGGTGTAGCCGCCACCCCCAAGCAGCAACAATGGCAGGTTCCACTTCTTCATGAACTCCACGCACTTGCCGTGACCTTTCAAGGTCAGGTTGAAGCAGCCAAGACGATCGCCGGAGAGAGAGTCTGCCCCGCACTGCAAGACCACTGCGCTGGGTTGGTATGTGTCCATCACTTTGGTCATCACCTACAAAACAAGCAGAACATGAAATCAGTGTGTTTTGAAACAACCCCCACAACTTTATATGTATACTAACAACACGGAAACTTGCTTCTGATGCAAAATAAATCACATTACAGGAAAAGTGTGAGAAGAATGAGAGTTAAAGTATTCAAATTATGCCTTGACCTTGAGGATGGTAAAATAAAAAGGCACATGTTCTACCATGCACGTAACAAACACACAAAGAAAGTATGTGTAATAACACAGCCCAATCCGTCTTAAGTATAAACACAACTTACAGGCTTGAAGATGCTTTCGTATGAGTCGTCGTCAATGCCATCTCTCAGTGGGTAGTTCACTGCGTAGTACCTGCCCTTTCCTGCACCAATGTCCTATAAAACAGACCAAAGAAACAAATGAATATCTTCAATCAATCAATCAATGAGTCTTATATCGCGCATATTCCGTGGGTACAGTTCTAGGCGCTCTGCAGTAATGCCGTGTGAGATGAAATTTTATACGGCCAGTAGATTGCAGCCATTTCGGCGCATATTTACCTTTCACGGCCTATTATTCCAAGTCACACGGGTATAGGTAGACAATTATTAACTGTGCCTAAGCAATTTTGCCAGGAAAGACCCTTTTGTCAATCGTGGGATCTTTAACGTGCACACCCAATGTAGTGTACACGGGGGGAGGTTCGGACACCGAAGAGAGTCTGCACACAAAGTTGACTCTGTGAAATAAATTTCCGCCGAACCTGGGATCGAACTCACGCTGACAGCGGCCAACTGAATACAAATCCAGCGCGCTACCAACTGAGCTATATCCCCGCAGGAACACAAGCAATTATACAAAGAAGGAAACATCAAAACAAAAACAAAACACAACAGAAACCAGTTTTGGTAATTCTTCATCAAATTTTTGTCAGCCTGTCAGTGTCACCGACTTCTTTAGGATGGTAAGGCCAAAAAAAAAAGAGAGGTCTGTTTGCGGTAACATAGGCCCAAAAAATAGGGTCGGTAGGTCAGGATTTTTTTTTCTTTTCCAAAAAAACATATTTTTACGTTATTTTGCCAAAAAAACAAGATTTTTTTTTTCTTTTTTTTTCTCTCCCCCAAATGCCAAAAAAAAGTCTAGGGTCGCGCGAAAAAACTAGGGTCGGTCGGGTTACCGTAAACAGACCTATTTTTTGTGTGTGCCTAATACGTAAGGAATGACGGCTCATTATGTATCAAAGGAAGAAGGAAACAAAGAAGAAGAACAATAACAAGAAGCAAATGGAAACAGCAACAGGTTTCTCATGTAACTTGTGACAAAACATTCTGGAAAACCTGGGATTACAGCTAAACTTAATAAAAATAGTCTACATAAATCAGCGCATTAAACTAAAGAATCTAACCCAAAAAGCACACAGACTCACCCTCAAGTCACCAGTTCCAGGGAAGTATTCACCATACTTGTGGAAAGACACAGTCATGACACGGTCTGTTGTGTAGAACGCCTCCTCCACTCCATCACCGTGGTGAATGTCAATGTCGATGTACAGAACACGCTGGTGGTATCTGGAAAAACACAATTATTTTTTTTTAGTTTTTAAGACTCGGTTTCACTTTCAATTATGAATATCCAAAAGAAACACCATTTACAGTATGTCACAGAGAAGAGCATTATATTTGAGACACTTTAAATCGGAATGTCATCAAACACTGCAGTAACACATAGCATTACATTTTTAGACACTTTAAATCGGAATGTCATCAAACACTGCAGTAACACAAAGCATTATATTTGACACTTTAAATCGGAATGTCTTCAAACACTGCAATAACATGTACTTAACTTTGGTGAAACTGCACCAGTCAGTAGTAAAAGAAGTTTCCTTGGTAAATAAAGAAGTCACGTCACAGTACAGTCGAAGCTACCCTTGAGACCACTTTTCAAAAGAGACCACCTGCCTAACAACCACACCAAAGGATCCCAGACAAAGTTTTTTTCTTTACAGGATTCACTTTTATATGGCCAGCACCCGTCTCTAAATCTAATGACCACTTTTGGGCTGTCCACAATGTGGTAGATATAGACATGTTCGACTGTATTGCAGAATGGAAAAAGCAGAAAACAGCACTGAAAGAAGGCATATGGTTATGTTTGCAACCTACTTGAGTAGTTCCAAAATGGCAAGAACAATGTCGTTTGTGTAGCAGAAACCAGAGGCCTCAGACTTCTTGGCGTGGTGAAGGCCACCCGCCCAGTTGACTGCAATGTCTGCTGCCTGTTTGTTCAGCTTCACTGCTCCAGCTGAGAAAATACGAGAACAACATCAGATACACATATTAAACTCATAACAGGTTTTGCGTAAATAACACTGTCACTGTCAGGGTTTTTATATGCTGTGGAAGAGTTGTATTTCTTGAAAGTGGGTTAGACTGGAACCAAGCCAATAGCAACACAGTGAACAATGAGCTCCAATTTTTTTTATGTTTACAATCAGATTCATGCCTCACCTTCAATAAATACAACTCTTCCACAGCTCACAAAAACCCAGCCAGCGTTATTTAAAAAAAATTGTATATGAAGGCTTCATCTTTTTTTACACGTCAAAACTTTCCGTCAGACCAGCAGACATTAAAAAGTATTGTATACAAGTCAAAACCAAGAAGGCAGATGAATTCTCTTTGGACAGGTACAAAAAAAGAGAAGTCAAGTAGAGAGGGTTTATTAAAATTAAAGTACATTTCTAGAAATGTACCAAAGCTCATGGTGGACAATAAAAAAAGAGCTGAACCAACAAAATAGTTGTTACACTTAAGTTAAAATGAAAATCTAACGGGTTCAAAATGTTCTACTTTTGAGTGGTAGGCATTAACTTAGCAAAAAGACAAGTTTGATAAAATGTACTCAGTGTTTGAATTACAATGCAACATGTTCAATATTGAAACAAAAGGAATGACACCAATTACTACACACAGACTCAACAATAAACAGGATTGATCAAGAGAGAAAATGCAATGCCCACAACTTACCCACTGAGCCTCCTGTTGACAGCTGACAAAACTCGTACATCCCATCAAACACAGGACAATCCTCACCAACATTGACTGTAAACATAAGACAATAGAATTACAAGTTAAATTAATGGAAGCAAAATCAGAATAAAAGGTTAAAATGAAAAAAAAAAAAAAATTCTGCATCAGTCACCATTTGGGATTATGAATGCCCCTCTCACTCCTGCGAAATACTAGAAGTCACATCTTTACTTTTCTCAGGATTTAACAGACTAACCAACATGTGCTGTACATAGTGCCTCGAAATCTAATGCTGTAAACTTAATACTGGCTAATATCCAGAGCTGTCTCACAGAAGGTTCCGAAAAGTAACACCCAAAGGCAAGTGTGTGTAACTATAAGTGTAAGACTCTGCTGTTAACATACTGATGACACAAAGAATAAGAGTTCCCTATAAAAGCAAGGCCGTTACACAATTAAGCACTGACTGCGGTGTATTACCTTCATCAGTGCACCGTTCAAACTCATGTCACATTCACAACTTCAAGTCTTTATTAAAAAAGTGTCTTTCCCTCAAGAAGCTATGAAATACTCACATCTCTGCATCTGCTTGTTGTACTCTGACATGTTGTCTGGTCTGATACTGCGTAGAAACTTGATGTAGTCATCACTGTGGAATTTGGTCATTTCTTCTGCAGTTGCTTTGTGTGGGCGCTGTAACAAAAAAGTAAAAAAATAAAAACAAAGAAATCATAATTTGTAATATAGCCCTAACAACTTGACTGCGCTGCGAAGGGGCATGTGTAAGTAAAATGAATCAGGGTACGCAGGGACAAAAATTCCAACAGAAACACAAACCGAGTAAATAATCTTGCCACTTTTTTTTCTCCCCATTTCTTCTTCAGTTCAGCGTTCCAGAATTTTCTGGTTACGTGTGAGCTCGTTTGCCCATTTGAGTTCCCCACGCTATACTCTGAGAGCATAGTTAGCTCACTCCGCTTTCGTTGAGTAGTCATGCTGAGTATTTTCGTGTTTCCATAACTCACCGAACTCTGACATGAATTACATGATCTTTTCCGTGCGCACTTGGTCTTGTGCTTGCGTGTACACACGAAGGGGGTTAAGTCACTAGCAGGTCTGCACATAAGTTGACCTGGGAGATCGGAAAAATCTCCACTCTTAACCCACCAGGCGGCAGCGACCGGGATTCGAACACACGACCTTCCGATTAGGAGGCCGACGTCTTACTACCACGCCACTGCGCCCGTCTCTCCCCATTTCAACATTTGAGACAATATACTAATTCCTAACTAACATCCAGTACCCCCCAAAAAATCAAAAGAAAACTCACATAGATTTCCATCTTTCTGTACAGGCCATAGTTCAGAATGAGGTTGTGTGTCATGCGTATCCTGTGGGGCTTCATGGGGTGACCTTGGCCATAATAGTAGTTTCCGATGTCACCTGCAAACAAATACATATTCTAAGTTTAATTCCATGCATCAAATTCAGATGCAACACAAACCATGTGATCAGTATCAAGTTAAAACAAAAACAGATATATATTCTGAACTTCTTGTGTAAACAACAAACCAAACAAATGAAGATAGCAAGGATCTGAGAAAAAGACAAGTACAAAATGTATATATATATATAGACTTTATACTGCAGTGTGTTCATTACTTCATACTCATCATATTCTAAGTGTTTTTTTAAAAACAAAACAAATCAATCCACACATTGTGATCTAGCAGTTAAAAGTAACAAAACACAGGAAATATCAAACACTGTGAGAAAAGGAATTAGAAACACAACCACTTTGTCCCATCTTCAGTCGAACATCATGTAATTTGACACGGTTGGCCTACCATACTTTCAATGACCCTTGTAAAAATCACCAATTTTATGAAGCAAACTTTTATCAGGACACCAGACGAGGCAGTTTGGACGAGCATACAGTAAGCTTATGATGGCGAGAAGATTCCCAATCTGACATAATCACAGAGATTGTATATAATACATAAAACGGTTTCTAAAGAGAGTCGAAAAAATGCAAACCGGTACGCCATTCACAAGTCATAATTTTGGCCAACCATACGATGCGCTCCGCATTGTCAGGTGCTTGTTAGCGTGGCTTTTCATGATAAGACTGGACAGTCATAGCGAAATCTAGCAGTAGCCACAACTTTTTTTGAGTCAATACGGGAAAAAACCCACGTACACACGTCCTTTCCAGTCGGTTGTACTTGTGTTCACCGGCTTTTGTTTTCAGAGCGCAACCCGATCGGCCAACCATTTTCTTTGTGATTCAGTTAGATTCGACAACCGATTTCACATACAGTACTAACGCTATTGCAATGCATATCCAACGAACAAGACGAACTGCTGAACCTTACCGTCATAGTAGTAGCAAATCTTCTTCTTGTAAGCTGGTGTTGATGTCATGATTTTGATTTTAGTTCAAGCGTGCTTTGGAGCGAAAATCCCTCCGTGTAGGTTTTTTCCTCGATTGATGACGTAGGACGCGCCACCTTGCGGGGATTCCCTGAGGAGACATGAGAATTACTCGCCCTTGGTCATTAGCATTTTCGTCTGCAATCTGTTTTACGGATTTCTGTAGTGCAGTGAGTTTCGTCTGTAGCCGACATAAATTATACACATTTTCAACACTAACGTGCAGTAATAATCTGAAGCGCAAATACGTGTTTTAACATTTTAACATTTCTCGACCAGTCTCTCAAATAACAATCCCGGCGGAAGGACATCGCATACGTAGCCAGTTCCGATTCACTGAACTTGTGAGCTCTGTTTTGAACGAGCCTCGAATCCAGACAAATGAAAACAATACTAATCGATATAATTCAATTGAGGGAACTTCACATTTTAAAGGATTCTTACTCAAATGTTAGGTAATGTAAATAGAAATTTTCAGACGGCCCCTAAAGGTTTCAGTTCAGAACTTGTCTTACCTGATGTTTCTTTGACAGTAATAATTTAACGTTGGTGCCATAAGTGCACACAAATTAAAGGAAGAAAGGAATAAAGAAAGAAAGAAAGAACGAAAGAATGAAAGGAAGAAAGAAAGAAAGAAATACAAAGCAACAAAAAAAAGCAACTCAGTTGTGAGCGGGGTGCGTGTAAAAGAAGCTTTTTCCGACGGGTGAGCTCAATCAAATGGAACCTCACTCCTTTTTTTTTGGCAATCGTTTGAAAGCTTTGCAGCTTCTATTTGATCACGATAGCAAGTCTTGGAACAAGTGATAATTTGCAATACCCTCCCCTCCCCCCCCCCCAAAAAAAAAATAGTAAGAAGAAAACGAGAAAAAAAGTCTGCTTCTGTTTTCAAAGTAAGGAACTAAAAAAAATTTAAAAAAAAACTGGGAAAGACACAAACTGTTATGTATAGTACTTTGTTTGTGGAAGATAGTTAGGCGTTTGGTTGGAAGAGAAAATGGAATATTGACAGACACAAAACTTGATTATTACTATCAGCTTAAAAAAAAAACTAAAAAAAACCCACCCCACATCATTTTATTCAGCTACAAAAACATAACCATGCATGTCGTCTTGAATATAGGTACAAACGTGCCATACATTTCATTATTTATTTATAACTGAATCTTGTGCACTGATACGGATGGCACACCTGTCCCACTCAGTGCACCACTGATCCGCGGCACCATCATGTGCCAAATCTTCAAGCGGACGGTTACCACTGACGCACAAAATCAATGAGATTCATGGTCTCATTACTTTCTGTGTTGTTTTTGTTGAAGATGTTGAGTTTTGATCTGTTTTATCCGGGAATAGACTACTTCCAATTCAGTAGGGGGGCGACTATCCTCAACCCGGCGGGTCCCCAGGTGGCGGATAGGGGAACGGCCCCCAGATATGGGGGCCAGCTGCGAATATAGAATAAGCAGTCCCGGACCAACTAGCGGTGTCTCTACCAGGACGGGGTGGGTTGGCAGATGGCACTGACTACCCTATAGGTGCCCTACGTGTCCGATGACGGTTACACCATGTGGGTAAGAGCCGCATTAAAAGCTCTAGCCCCGGGGTGGGACCCCCGGTAAGAAATCCCCCATGTGTTCCCAGGGTTAGGTTTTTGAGCCAGGAACTAAGGGCGGGGTAACCCCGAAAGAAACCTAAGGGCTGAAGTCGGAGGATCTGGGCCAACAGGCGCACCTTAACCAACCACAGATCCACGCAAAAACGCAAAATGAAATGTCGACAACATTAACAGCGAACGACAAGAAGAAGAAGATCTGTTTTATTACAAATTCAATGACGGAAAAAGAGAAAACAATAAGCCAATATCTACTTTTGTGACTTTTGATAGTCGCACGGTAATGAGTTTCGAACCCTTCCATGTCTTTCTTTCTTTCTTTATTTGGTGTTTAACGTCGTTTTCAACCACGAAGGTTATATCGCGACGGGGAAAAGGGGGGAGGGGGGGATGGGATAGAGCCACTTGTTAATTGTTTCTTGTTCACAAAAGCACTAATCAAAAATTTGCTCCAGGGGCTTGCAACGTAGTACAATGTATTACCTTACTGGGAGAATGCAAGTTTCCAGTACAAAGGACTTAACATTTCTTACATACCCTTCCCTTCCATGTCAATTATAACTCAAATTGTAGTAAATCAACAATGACCAACTATTCTGAATCAAGGAAAGTCTGAAAGAAAAATGAACAAGGTTTTTGCTGATTCTCTTTGTTTTATGATTGTTGAATTAAGCAAAAAAATGAAGGCAAGAGAAACACAGTGTATACTATCGTTTGCTGGGAAGCATTGACATTGTCTCGGGAACAGATATATATGCGGGAGTGGACTCAACACACTCAATGCACAAAGTTAATTTTTAGAATCATCTCCCTTGGACCGTGGCAGACGACAAGTGTGCGGCTTCTCTTCATGGGTGCCACAATGCTTTAACTTATTGTCATTTCTAAAACAATGGATATGGGTGTATTCGGGATGCAATGCGTCGTCAAAGTGAGAAAAAAAAGTTTCAGAAACTTTATTGGACTTAGCATGAAGAAATCCTGATGGTTAGTATCAAGTGGACTGACCTAGACTGAGTCAGTATGAGAGCTTCCAAAATGAGTCAGAGGTACGTGACAGCATGAGGGGCTCAGCAGGCGAGGCCAAGACGCTGTTAACATTCACAGTTTAGCATTTTGGGTATCTTCTTGAGAGAGAAAAACAAGTCGCGTAAGGCGAAAATACAACATTTAGTCAAGCTGTCGAACTCAGAGAATGAAACTGAACGCACTGCAATTTTTCAGCAAGACCGTATACTCATAGCATCGTCAGTCCACCGCTCGTGGCAAAGGCAGTGAAATTGACAAGAAGAGCGGGGTAGTAGTTGCGCTGAGAAGGATAGCACGCTTTTCTGTACCTCTCTTCGTTTTAACTTTCTGAGCATGTTTTTAATCCAAACATATAATATCTATATGTTTTTGGAATCAGGAACCGACAAGGAATAAGATGAAAGTGTTTTTAAATTGATTTCGAAAATGTAATTTTGATCATAATTTTTATATTTTTCATTTTCAGAGCTTGTTTTTAATCCAAATATAACATATTTATATGTTTTTGGAATCAGGAAATGATGAAGAATAAGATGAACGTAAATTTGTACGTTTTATCAAATTTTTATTTTTTTATTTTTACAATTTTCAGATTTTTAATGACCAAAGTCATTAATTAATTTTTAAGCCACCAAGCTGTACCCCCCCCCCCCCTAATCCGCCCCTGGTGCTGCTTTTTCGAATAAAACTGACAATGTTCACTTTTCTTGCTGGACAAACCACTCCTATTCAAGCGCAATAGGCTGTCAGTGCACACACTGACACAGTGTAGTCAGTCGATCTCAACATTCACGGTGCAACCATTGTGCTGAAATTTGGTTTCATTTTTTTAAAACTTTTTTTTTTTTTAACGGACCAAGCTGCCACTTGACAAGTAAATAAGTTCGAAAGTCTCGCCGAAGCTGTGAGCACAAGACATGTCATTGTGGATACTGAAGTCACAACGCACCCTTTCTCGGCCTCGTCAGTGAAGTAATCACCGGACAGAGAAGTTAAAGAACAGAATACACTGAACTGCATCAGAATGTATGGATTGAAGAAACTGTGAGCGGCAATGAATGATACGACCAACGAGTCTGCGGGTAAGGCTGTACTATTTCTAACGGAACTGGAGACCCAAAAAAGCAAATAAACAAACAGACAGACGACCAACAAAATCAAAGAGAAGCACAGGAGTAAACAAAGCGAAGTGTATTTGCTGGTTGTGCGTGCGTGTGTGTGCGTCTGTGTCAGTGTGTGTGTGTGTGTATGTGGGGGTATGTGTGTGTGTTTGTGTGTGTGTGTGTGTGTGTGTGTGCGTGCGCGCGTGCGTTTGTGCGTGCGTGCACGCGTAGGCCGTGTGGCCGGCCGGGTCCGGCTGTGTTTATGATTCAGCGTATGTGTCTTCTTCATTATTATATCTTAGTGGCTGTCAGTCTGTGCTCGTGCCATATGTCAAAGGCAATACATCTCTTCGCCGAGGTTTTCAATTTCAGCGGTCAGTGGCCATGTCCCCAGCATTATGAGTTGTCATCCTTTGTCATTCCATTTCAGCGGACCTACATGGATTACCCGTGGGAGGAAATGATAATGCCGAAAGGACGACGTCGACGACAAATGGAGAGGAGGAGAAAGAGGAGGTAGGGCAGTACGCCGGTTGGCTGGTGATTGGACTAGCTCTCAGCCTCCTGGGCTTTCTGCTTGCAACTTACAAGTACCTCAGGTAAACTTTCCGGCAACAGTGCGTAATGCTTTCTGATAGCAACTTACAAGTATCTGAGGCAAACTTTCCGGCAACAGTGCGTAATGCTTTCTGATAGCAACGTACAAGTATCTGAGGTAAACTTTCCGGCAACAATGCGTTTTGCTTTCTCATAGCAACTTACAAGTATCTGAGGTAAAACCGGCACGGTTGGCCTAGTGGTAAGGCGTCCGCCCCGTGATCGGGAGGTCGTGGGTTCGAACCCCGGCCGGGTCATACCTAAGACTTTAAAATTGGCAATCTAGTGGCTGCTCCGCCTGGCGTCTGGCATTATGGGGTTAGTGTTGATCCGGTGTCAGAATAATGTGACTGGGTGAGACATGAAGCCTGTGCTGCGACTTCTGTCTTGTGTGTGGCGCACGTTAACTGTCAAAGCAGCACCGCCCTGATATGGCCCTTCGTGGTCGGCTGGGCGTTAAGCAACAACAAAAAAAATAATCTGAGGTAAACTTTCCGGCAACAGTGCGTAATGCTTTCTGATAGCAACTTACAAGTATCTCAGGTAAACTTTCCGGCAACAGTGCGTAATGCTTTCTGATAGCAACTTTCAAGTATCTCAGGTAAACTTTCCGGCAACAGTGCGTAATGCTTTCTGATAGCAACTTACAAGTACCTCAGGTAAAATTTCCGGCAACGTATTGCGTAATGCTTTCCGATACAACTTACAAGTACCTCAGGTAAACTTTCCGGTAACAATGCGTAATGCTTTCCGATACAACTTACAAGTACCTCAGGTAAAAT
The DNA here is from genome assembly GCF_037325665.1 of Littorina saxatilis. Lineage (NCBI taxonomy): Eukaryota > Metazoa > Mollusca > Gastropoda > Littorinimorpha > Littorinidae > Littorina > Littorina saxatilis. Next base: position 17,236,104 of record NC_090249.1, read on the forward strand.
TTCCAGCAACAATACCGCGTAATGCTTTCTGATAGCAACTTACAAGTACCTCAGGTAAACTCGGTTTCCGGCAACAATGTGTAATGCTTTCTGATAGCAACTTACTAGTACCTCACGTAACATTTTCGGCAATAATGCGTAAAGCTTTCTGATTGCAACTTACAAGTACCTCAGGTAAACTTTCCGGCAACAGTGCGTAAAGGTGGTCGTTAATTGAGCCCGAAGTCGAGCCCATCGCGATGTCTTTTTACCGAAAACTTAGCACTAAAGCTTCGTGCGTCCAGTTTCGCAAAGTATACTTCGCGTAATCGATTTCGCACAGTTAAAGACGGACTTAATGCTTGACATTCTTCAATGTGTCGCAAATTTAAACGAAAAAACAAACATAATGTAATATCAAGAAGTATTTCGAAAATGAAACTTTTCCGCATTCATAAGAAATGCCGACCAGTGTAATTTAAAGGAAAGGCATTTCAATTGTCTTCAACTATATACGTAATATGTTTGCATGAGATACTATGCCTATTCAACACTGAATTATTTTAATAGAGCCAAGGTCTATCATGAGGCTGGAATGTTCTTACTCTTTTTAGGGCTGTATAATGCTTGTATTGAACCAGATTCATGGTGAAAGGGTTTTGCTTGCAGTTAAAAGTGCAATGACTGGTGTGCTAGATTGGTTGGTGGGTTGATTGACCGATTGACTGAGGGATTGACTGATGGATGGTTGTATTTTGAACAGGAACCTCTCGTGTGACCGACTGACTCACCTGACTGATTGATTTATCGACTGTTTTATAGAAGTTTATGGACTGATTGATGGATTGAATTTCGACACAGGGATCAACAGCTGCGTCTGGAGGCAAAGATGATGAAGAAAAAAGGACATAATAGGACGTTCTTAACAGGTAATTCGATGTCTACTTTATTAGCTACCTTTCTTCTAACCAGATAAGGAGTTTGTCTTTCATCATTCACTAATATATTTTTTTCTGGCGTAATATGCTGACTACAATGTTAATTTACAACAGGCCATAGGAAACTAACAGAGACAATACTTGCCGCACGGCATCAGGGACATTAACGGAGAGAGAGAGAGAGAGAGAGAGAGAGAGAGAGAGAGAGAGAGAGAGAGAGAGAGAGAGAGAGAGAGAGAGAGAGATGGTGGTCGTTGGGGAAGGGGGAGGAAGGGGGGGGGGGGTCGTCATACGTACGGTTATTGACACTTTCAATGCATCAGATGCAACCCTGAAGCGAAAGCAGACCTCAGAAGGTACATGCAACATAACCGAAACTGACATTTCTTAGATGAAATATTCGATGAAATCGAAACGAGTTTCCACAAAGCGAACTCAAATGACTCTCTGCGTCCATCTTCCACGACGTCATTTTAGGGAAATGTCACCAAATAAACGCGATGCAGGCTCTTGCACGCTTGGGAATCCACAAATAGCGGCGAGATTGAACAGTCTGTTTCGCATCAGACAAAAACACCGTTTAGAGCATCGGCCCGCCACTCTTCTAATGTGACGAGAGAGGACTGGATGTTTGTGAATAATATATATGAGGGAACAGTCAGATGGGAATTTCCAGTACCCAATACATTGCTGACAATCTCTGGCAAAACGACTCATGCGTCGTGGATTTAAGTTGAGGCTGGTAGCTAGCTACGTACAGCTCAGGAAGGACTATGCTGATGCTTCAAGAGTGTGAACTTTTCCTGATATTTTGTCCTAATCACAAGGAATTCTACAGTTTTGCATGTGTGCCATCTGTCAGCTTATTTTGAACTGCACGGATGATAATATGAACAACAAGGATGTCGTTTTGCGTTGGCTGTATGCAGTCGGCAGAACCCCGAAACTCCTTCCAAATCGACCAAAACGTTGCCGTCTTTTCGGCAGTCTTTCGAACTTTTTCACGCTGGAGGATGGGTGACACCAAGGACTGCCTTTAAACTGACGTGAGAACATCTTTAAAACAGTTATCATCATCATCATCATCATCATCATCATCATCATCATCATCATCATCATCATCATCATCATCATCATCATCATCATCATCATCATCCCCCTGACTGGGACGGTCGTCGGGAGGACGTGAGGGTTGAGGAAGCAGACACCCTTCTCCAGGCTGTTGGGGGCCGTCGACAGGAGCTCAGTGAAGCTAATCTGTGTCAATTCTTTAACGTTGTTGGACCAGCTCTTCCGTTGTCTTCCACATCTGCGTCCTCCTTCGACGGTGTCTTATGACGTGGCTGAACCACACCAACTTCCGACGCTTGACGGTTGCCAGCAGAGGTTCTTTGGGGCCCACGATGCTTTTGACCAAGCTCCGAACATAGTCGTTTGTCTTGTGCTCTGACAGTATGGTATTCGGAGCAGTTTCCTCGAGCACTTGGTTCTCAAATGCCTGTATTCTTCGTTCATCATCGGCCAGCAATGTCCAAGTCTCGCAGCCGTAAAAACAGGATGGATACGATTGGCGAATTGAAGAGCTTCAGCTTTGTTTGGAAGCTAATATTGCTCTTCCACACCCTATTTAGTATGACCATCTTTGCTGTGGCTGTGGCGATCCGTATGCGGATTTCTGCCTTGCCGGTGCCATCTTTCGACTAGGTAGCTCACAGGTATTTGAAGATTGACACTTTTTCCAGTGGCTCTCCGTTCATCAGTGGTGATGTTGGTGGTGGCACTGGTGGTTTTCGTGCTGTTGACCATGACCTTGGACTTCTCTGCACTGACCTCCATCCCATAAGCACTGGCTCTTGATATTGTTACGGCAATTTTGGAACAATTTACAAAGAACCAACAGCATCCCTGAACAACTAATATACCTATGCAAGAACGTGCTGAGCAATATTCAATTGAATGTGCATACAATGTGCATAAAACAGGGCACAGACTCCTCACGTTCCAAGCTTTTCATATTTGAAGATGTTCAAGTGTAAGCGAGCACACCAACCAAGCAAATACAAAATATTGAAAACCACATTTTTAGACATGTATTCCTCTAGTCTCTGCCAGTGATTGCTCTGTATATAGTTTAGTCAAGATCGTTGCTAAAGCCATTCTGTTGTCCCGGTTCTTCACAGAAGAATTACTCATCTTCCCCTCGTTGTTAATTTGATTATTAATCTATTTGAAATTGTAAATTTATAGTGATGGTGTTTTTACAGGAGATTCATTTTGGCACAGACGGTCATTGATTCCCAAAATGTGCACGTGCGGCCTTTGGAGTCTGTCCCGTTGCTCGGGTTCATTAAATCCAACTGACCAATTTGCCACAAGAATTCCTCTGCAGAATTTGTCGTGACAGTCTAATGGCGCGTGCTTCACAGGATCATAATACTAATGGACTAGTCACTTTTGCCGCGTTTTAATTTTGGATTTCTCGTAGCGGCATTTTCGAATTGGATGAACTCTTCAATGAGCTTGCCGGATGGTTTCGACGGTTTCTCCGGGGTTGAGCATTCATTTTTTATCACTCGTATGAAAAGCAGCACAGAAGTCGATTAATTTTTCATGGTGCGTGATAGTGGAGTGGTGAGCGTTTACCGTTTCCCCAGAGTGTTATCTCGCATGGTCTGTGCCTGCTCAAATGTATCGTGCACGCCATCACTGGTGCACACAATGCTACAGGATAAGGGAAGGAACTCGCAAGGTTTGCATGTATCATGTCATATACAGTGGCGTATGGGATGTTTTCTTGATCGGCGTACACGCTTGTACTGAAGCACACATACAAACACGCAGGTAAATGACCGACAGACCAAAAAGAAGGACAAAAAGAATAAAGGACGACTAGACGTACGCAAGAAATGATAGGCGGAAAGAGTAAATGTTATGGCTGAACTGTTGTCTTCGGAAAAGAGTGGATCATACAAATAAATGCGATCAAAAATGAGTCCCACCATCTTTCGGTTATGACCACAGCGGACGAGGAGACTGAGTGGGAGGGACCGGGAGGGGGGGGGGGGGAAGAGTCATGCGGTAGGGGGTGGTTCGTGTTGTAAAAAGTGTGGGTGCTGGGGTGAAATAAGAGGACTGATTACAAAGGATCGGGATCGGGAGTCCTAAAGCCCGTTTGGAAATGCTTATACGGCGCAGATAGAATAGTTATGTTATGAGGAACCTCCACCCCCCTCTTCCCCCATCCCAAATCCACCTCATCCCTACGATCACGCCGTCGCATTAACGGATATGTTTAGGCCGAAAACACGCACATACACACACACACACACACACACACACACACACACGCACATACACACACACACACACACACACACACCATCCCTTCCCATTCCGCCGACGTCATACATCCCCCCACCCCCCTTCACACTCTTTCTCCACCCCCCCTCTCCAGCATCATCAATTCAATTAAGCAAATTTCACCCATCATCAACCATCAAACGTTTTCGACACTTTGCCACGGGGAGGTTCTCCTCCTAGCAGAAACAACAGCACACGTACAGAGCAGGTTAATTCGATCTCACAGCCGCTGTATCGATTTCCCGGTCGGCTGATTCCTTCTAAATTGACTGTTTGACCTAGTGTGAGGGGGGCCGGATGAAACTATTAATGTTTGATCAGGTCGATTGGTTTTTGTGCACGTGTCGTGTTATTCGCAGACTATACTCTGCTCTGCAGTGGAAATATCCGCTGTGAAGTTTGTCGCTTTGTCAAGCGCAAACAGTTTTCTATTGAGCGAGCATTTTTTAAACAAGAGAAAAGGGAGAGTTGGTTTGATTGCACAACTATAAGTGTCGTTAACGTTTTTTTTTTTTTTACTGTGTGGTTAATGTACTCCTCTGTTTGCTAGTTTCTTGTGTACTGTTGTGTTATGCAGTGTTTGGGTGGGTGGAGGGGGAGGGGGTGGTAGCTACATTAGTGTAAGTTTTTGTATTAGAAGATTTCGATCTTTCTGTCTGTCTGTCTATCTGGCCAAAGTCTCACCCAACTCTCTCTATTCCCACCTCTACAAACAAGGTTAACTCATTGTCTCCCAGGTACGGATATATCCGTACCCACTCATATGGCTCTATCTGACCAGGTACGGATATATTCGCTTAGACTGTTAGCTTCAGTCGCTTCCTGTGACATCGATCTAACGCCTGCATTCCAGCGTGTTGATACACCGTTTCTACACAGCTACTACAATTCTGAGTGACCTGCTGCAGCACAGCTGGTCTCGGCTAAAAAAAAACTTGGTCAACGTAGGTGGGGTAGAAAGTGTTAAGCTTAAATATCTGTTGGCGCCCATTCTCTGTTTCTCGCTTTCACTCTGAGAAAAATGTTCTTTCTGTTGGAAACATTCTCTCTCTCTCTCCGTCATTTCTGCCCCCCCCCTCTCTGTTAATTTCTTGCAGTTACCCCCCCCCCCCCTCCCCGCTGCCACTAACTGTTGGTTATTGCTAAGCAATGGTAGTTACGGTGTAGGTATTTGTGCATTCGATTGCGTTTTGTTCTTCTTTGCTGACAAGTACGAAAATAGGCTTGAAGTATCTGTTGCGAGTGTTGCCGTGTTCAGCTGTTCACAACAATTTGACTCAATGAAAAGCGGTGCACTTTATATCTTCATTGTTGGCAAGTTTGTGGAGGAACTACTTCTTTCATCTCTGTAAGAGAATTGCTTGCAAATCTTATTTTTCTTATTTGCAAACATTCCAGTTGATGGAGGACTTCCTTTTGAAAACGTTTTCTTTTAATACGGAATGCTCGCTCGCGTTACTGACGTGCGTGAGTCAAGTTGTGTCTGTCAAATACATGCGTGCGTCCATTTTCCTTGTTTGAGACAATGATTAAGCACGTGCACTTTACGTGTGACAAAACAGGTAATTCCAGTTGCATTTTATTGGACGCACATTAAAACTGTGATTTTGTCCCTACAGAGTTATAGCGGAACACATTTGACATCGATTGTGCATTAACTGTTTTTTTCTGATTACTTTTGGTTCACGCGGTACCACTACTTACTTTTTGTGTGAAACAAATGATTCTAGTAGTGAAAGAATGACAAATTGACTCAAGTACAGAGAACCAGGCGTTATGTACATGGACACTTATTGGTGAAATTGCTTAGGGTTTATAGTAACCTCTCCAAACCTTACTATATGTATTTTAATGAATTAAGGTAGGTCATTAGGTATTATGCTAAAACTAAATTTTCTAAATAAATTTACATGAGATCTTTGCTTCATACTTTTGATGTCCACACACTGACAGACACAGAAACACTGACACCCCTCTCCCCCCCCCCCCAGCCCCTGGCTACTGTAAACATACTTGCCGTAGCTTTGGAGCCACTGAGGTTTTTGCTGATAACTAGCGTTTTTTCTTGCGAAGCTGTTTCATATTGTGCACGATTGTTGTTCTGAGTTTAGTTAACCGCTAGGCCCAAGGAGTATTCGGCTAAGCCATGGCATGTGTATCTTATTTAATGCTACAGAATGCCCCGCAGTTTCTGGTTAAGTTTTTCACACAGGAAAACAGCATCGGAACTTACGCGTGGACGGCATGGTCTATGTATAGGTTACAACACTCGTGGTTTTTTATATGGCTTGTATTTCAGTCAAGACCCAGCGGATGAATATCATCGGGAGACACGAGCCTCTGGCGAGTGGCTCTCGATTGATATTCCCGCTGGGTCTTGACTGAAATACAAGCCATATAAAAAACCACGAGTGTTGTAATCTGTATATCCCATTCTACCATCAAACACAAAGTGTAGACTACTAGCGGCACTGTTGCGATCTGTGGAGAGTGAAACAGTGGTGCCAGCGAGACTTGGCCCTTTTGCAACCTTAAACTAAGTGACCGTCGCTGAAAAAAATAAAACGAATGAGTGCATCGATAAGTACGCGGTAACACTACTTTCAGACCATTTAAAAGCTTTAAGTAAAGGTTCATAAGTTGCAAGAAAGTAATGAAGTCGTATAGAAATCAATTTAGTTGAAGCGCACAATTCTTTTGTTTTGCGTTTCAGGTCGGCAGAACGGGCGAAACCGGGTTGGCACCCATTTGGCTTACTCGATTCAGAATCGATTCCACGTTGTTTTTCTCGAACGTATTATTATACAATCAGGCTTATTGACAGAGAAGCAAATTTTAGGGAACAAATATGTAGGTTTAGATTTAACCATTTGCTCCCTATTTGAAATGTATCTACGTGATAAACTGTTTTGCGAGTGTGTTTGCATGGATGAACCTAAACTGGTATGGGTGTGAGGAAAACGGGACCAAGTTGGTGAAGTCGCGAATTGCTGACACCAAGTCTGTCACCGCCGATTGATTGCATTTTGAAGGAATATGACTGGGTTACGGAAAAATGCACACATGTTAAGTTCTTGGATACCTTCATCGCCAATGTGGACTTACTGCAGAGCCAGGCAAAAGAGTAGACTTGCTCGCAAAATACGTGAAACAGCCGATGTTTGATACGAAGCGAAGCCACCCCAAACCATGCAGTAAGGACGCTTCTCGGTCCCGCTACGCATGACACCAGACCAGTGTTGTTGCTTTGAGTTTGACTAACAAACTCGAAACTGTCATTTAAAACATGAGCCAAATGTGTATTGATTGTGTGATTAGTCTATGTGACAGGGCTTCTATTATCTGTGCTCCCTAGCTTCTGTCAGTTCCCACACCGACACTGCTGACAGACCTGTGTGACAGACTCTCACAAACAGTCGTCTGCTTCGATGCAAGGGAGGGTACTCGTTTTTTTGTTTTGGTTTGTAGCCATGGGCATTGTGATAGTGTTCGACTGTTCAAACTAGTGTTATGCACGGGTTAATAAAACTGCGGATAGAACTCTTTAGCAGCAAAGCAATTAAGAGTGTATTACAATCTATTTGTTTGGCGCAAGGTCAAAGGTCGGGAGGAAAGTAGTTCTTTGCCCAAATCGGAATCTGCACTATCATATATTTTTTGGAGTCCATGATGTATTTATTGAGCTATAAAAATACAACATATATACCCATACTGAAGTAACAGAGACAAAGAAGGGAGGTCATGGGATATTTAAAGATATATATATATAATCTTTTTCGTGTACTAGCGAACCAACAAATCAACCCCCTAATGGACCAAGCTCCGTGGGACAGAAGCATCATCTATCGATCTCGTGTAAGAAATCACGAACAACACGTCAGATTTCCCCAGGATTTTTTATGGGATAAGAACCTCCATCCTGATTCCATTTGGACGCATACCAAAAATCAATAGCCCCCGGCAGTGGCTGCGCTTTGTGCAGAGTGGCAATTTAATGCTGAATACATTTCTCAGGTTGACATAGGTGTCACTTTCGAAATCAATTCAGTAAAAGAAATTGCCACTCTGCATAAAAAGCAGTCAGACAGTTGATTCTTGAAATGATTTCGAAGGATGCTCTTATCATACATATTATGTGACCCTCCACCACGGAATGAGTCACATGTCACCTTTGCATGATTTTCATATTTTTACATTTTCCTAAAGAGTTTTTTATGACCTATCCAGTGATGAAAACCGTTTCAGAAAAGAGCAAAAACTTGTTTGAGTTATAAGCCTGTGACAAAGCTAAGGTGACCCTCACACTGTTACCAGACACTCCCCGGACTTATATCAAGCCTAGCGCAGAACCGCGCGAGGTGACATGCGGCTCATTTCGTGGTGGAGGGTCACATATGCTAAATATTGGGCAGATTTGTGGTGGTGTTTTCATGCTCACTCCCACGAGAACAACGGAATCTTTAAAGGAGATTTAAAGCAATCAAGCTGTTCCTCGCTTCCATCCCTTATACATGCATTTTTTACGAACACATAACTAGGTAGAGACAAAGACAAAAACCGACTCCATTTCAGCTAGATGAATAGCTGATCAACGTACGCGAGAGTGTCAGATGAATTCAGGACGTTTTCATCGAACGCGCAGTTTTACGTCTCATGATCTTTGGCAATCTTTTCTTCACTAGATGCAATAGAAGGATGGGAGACAATTATGTGTGTGTGTGTGTATGTGTGTGTGTGTGTGTGTGTGTGTGTGTGTGTGGTGTGTGTGTGTGTGTGTGTGTGTGTGTGCTTGCGTGCGTGAGTGCGTGCGTGTGTGCGTGAGAGAGAGAGAGAGAGAGAGAGAGAGAGAGAGAGAGAGAGAGAGAGAGAGAGAGAGAGAGAGAGAGAGAGAGAGAGAGAGAGAATATGACAATGACAATGACGAATCTTTATTTTTCGAGGGTGACAAGAATAAGCATAGATATGCTTTTTTGCATTTGGCCCTCGCCCTAAAGAGGGACTAAACTAAAGAGAGAGAGAGAGGGAGGGGGGGGGGGGGGGGGGAAACAGAGAGATATTGATAATATCCAATACAACAAACAAATTGGAATATGAAATCCGATAACTGATCGTTATGAATCCTTTGCAAATGACTAAATTTTACCCCCCTATTCGATTTTGTCAGAAGAGGAAAGCGAGTCATCGGGCGGATTTGACCATAAGTTCTTAGTGTCGCTTTGAGTATAAACCAGACGTCACAAAAATCATACCAGATAACAAATCGGAGCTGTTAAATTGTGTCTATAACAATCTCGGAATCATAAAAAAGAGCAGGAAATAATTGCCATCGATTCTGTTCAGGTAAAAAAAATAAAACAGTGAAGCGCATTTCCGCAGCCATTACTTGATTGTGTCGCTATGGCAACCGTTGCAATAAACGCGACTTTTTGTGTGTTTTTGGCATGGAGTCGAAACAGACTGCGCATATAGGATAGTGCTAACAGCGCATTCAAGGAGAGATCAAAGTCCGATACAATTGAGGTATGACGGGCAACGGTTTAGCTGGGCTGGGTTAGAAGTCCCCAAAAACAGACAAGCAGACAGACAGAGAAAGGGAAGCGAAATAACTCACTCACACTCACACACGCACACACACACACACACACGCACACACGCACGCACGCACATACGCACGCACGCACCCACACACACACCCACACACATCCACACCCACACACGCACGCACGCACGCATATGCTCGCACACTCACATACACACTCACACAAACACACACACACACTCACACAAAAAAACACACACACACACACACACACACACACACACACACTTACAAACACACACACACAAACACACACACACACACACACTCACACACAAAAAAACACACACACACACACTCACACAAACACACACACACACACACACACACACACACACACACACACACACACACTCACACAAACACACCCACCCTACCCCCATACCCGCTCCTCTGTTTTGAGACCTTCCATTGCAAGAATCCCTCTGCTATGTGTATACAACCTACTTTCTCAGACATTTGTCTCCAGAGCGTCACACAATTTACCTCCACTTTAATATTCTCCTTCTTTTAAGACCTACATTTCTCAGATGATAGGAGGTCTTAACACAGGTATCACTATGCTAGGAAATAGTTATACGTGACCGTGCTTCCCTCTAATGGCCTCCATGAGGGTCTTTTTGACAAGGCGAGTCGTGTGGATCAAGGCCTCGCACCATTCCGTGCACGGTTAGTTCTATTTGCTACCTACCAAGAAGCCTAATGCAAATTATTTTAAGATCATCTTCAATTTCATTGAAAGTTGCGCCCTTTAATCGACATACATTATTCTCGGTCACTGAAGGCAGTAAGAGGCAAGCTTTCTCGTTTTTGAGTCACCCAAAACTCCTGTAATGAATACAAAAGAAATGAATTTCTGGGCCGTGTGTGTTTTTTTGAAAATTTGAAAAGTAACTTTGGATTCTTGAAACGTTTTTAAAACTTGACAGTCTTTATTCGTCTTATAGAGAACTTCTGGCGACATCTCCACAATCAATGCTTTCAGCAGACGTGCGCAGTGGCCTAGTGGAAATGATTTCGGTCGTGAGTTCAAATACCGGCCGCGGCCGCCTAGCGGGTTCACTAAACGGTGAAGAATATTCCGATCTTCCAGGTCAAATTATGTGCAGACCAGCTAGTGCCTTCTCTCCCTTCGTGTGTACACACAAGCAAAAGACCAAGTGCACACGGAAAAGATAATGTAATCCATGTCAGATTTTGGCGGGTTATAGAAACACGAAAATAGCGGCATGCTTCCCCCGAAAGCGGCTTATGTCTGCCTGAATGGCGGGGTAAAAACGGTCATACATGTAAAAACGCACTCGTGCAAACACATGAGTGAACGTGGGAGTTTCAGCCCATGAACGAAGAAGAAGAAGAAGAAGAACAGAAAAAAAAGAAAAAGAAAATGCTTTCAGTTTCACAGTTTCAACTGATGTAATGTTGTCAATACCGTCTGCTCACACCTGCGTGTACCAAGAAAAGTAGGGATGATTTGAAATATCTGGTCGTTGCCTAGACCAAAGGAATGATTGCTTATTGGAGAACTGACTCCAGACTACTATGATCCTGTCGCCGTTTACGTCTCGAATTTCCTGACACGGCCGGAAAGAAAGTACACGATGCTACTGCCGTTTTATAAGGTTTCCTGACCGTCTGGTCGTTGGTCATTGGACAGTGGAGTTTTTCAGCTGGTTAACTTTATCTGGGTTAAGTAAGGGATGAGTAGAACTTGGAGGCATAATAAAGGATTCTAGCTGAAATTTAAACGACGCATTACTTGATTTTCCGGTCCTGTTTCTGTTTTTATGTCAACGTTTTTGTTTTGTTTTGGTTTGTTTTGTTTTGTATTACGTTTTTGTTGTAGCTGTGGTGAATCACCAACTAATGTCTCGAAAAAGGTTAAGAGGCCTGTGACGCTGGCAACGGAGAGAACAGTCTGGGGAAGGATTTCTGTCTCTTCTGCTCTCAGATTCCCCCCCGACGACTGTCACAGTCAAGAGGCAGAGGTGAGAGATGAGATGAGATGAGATGACGTACAGAATCACCACTAAGTAGCCTTTTGGGGGATTCAGTATCAGCACAGAGATTCTCATTTGAGTAGTCGTTAGAGTACAAGTCTCTCACGCAGGGAGTCGAAGGTTCGATCCTTCACTCGGAGCGCACACATATCTCTTTTTTCGAGCGCTCTCCACCGAAGGAAATATATTACAGGGAGTCGAGGGTTCGATCCTCCACTCGGAAAGCACAAATATCTCCGACTTTTTGTTGTTGAGTGTCAGAATCAACTATGTCAGTTTGCAGAAATATTCTACCATAACTTCCAACTCTGCACAGCAAACTGCCAGGCTGTTGGTTTGTTGTATGTGACTCCGTAGAAGGATGTTGTACTCACACGTAAAAGCTAGCCTGGACAGATGTATCTTTTGTATATATATGTCAATTTAAAATTTTTTTTTTTTTTTTAAATTGACATCGGTGACATTAACGAAAATAAGTTTTCTGTTGCACTTTTCTTTACACGAGAAGGACGGCACCTTTAATCAGTACGACGGTATGAACAATACCTGTACAGCTATGTGCAGCGAGACAGTAATTGATATATACCGAGAGGCATAAATTCCGCAAACTGAACTTTAAAAAATCACAAAAAATCAACTCAGTGGTGAATGTTTTCAATGTTTGAATATTTTCTTTATTGGCCATTTTAGTGTTTATAAACCTTCGCTTTATTGATTTTGAATAGAACATCATGAAATGACAATTTTTCAAAAAAAGTGACCGAGTCCAAGCGCAATGATTTCGGAAAACGTTCAGTGTTCATCACGTTCAATGCTTTGGCCAGCTCTAAGCATCCCAATCGCTTGCTGTCTCTCTCCTTCATCAAGTCGTGGCATGATTGTGATATCTGATACAGCCAAACAGCCAGTTGCATTTTATAGGGCCACACACTATCTTTTTTACGTTATTGTCTCCCGTTCAGCCCATGGTCTTTATTAGCACAGTGAGCTGTGGCTGGATCAACAATACTGCAAAGCGCACGCATGAAACATTTGCTCCGACACTTAAGATGTCAACTACAAATTACAGGTTCAGTCTGATTTTCGTTTGAGAGCAAAATCGTTCAATGCACTATTTGCAGAATTTATGCCTTTCAGTATAGAAACCCAGTGCAGACTATTAACCGTGTGAGTGCTCGATAAGAGCATTTGTCCCATTGATCGCTACCTCCGTATTGTGATGTGAATGAACTCGCTCCGACCCTTGTTAGGCTGCTACTAGTATTATAGCCTTTGACTTTTAAATACCTTCTTTCTTGTACATCACTGCTATTCTGTCCAGAATTTTACATCGGGGATAACACCCTTCCACTTTGACACATACCCACAATCAACAGTCTGACAACTTTCTGTACAGAGTGATACTTGTTTTGCTGAATCAATTTTGTTAGTGTGTGTGTGTGTGTGTGTGTGTGTGTGTGTGTGTGTGTGTGTGTGTGTGTGTGTGTGTGTGTGTGTTAGTTATTGTATTGTATCGTATTGTATTGCATATAGTATGTGTGTGTTTGTGTATTATTTTGCTTTGCTTTCTATGTCTGTTGGTTGATCTTCTAACCTAACCTCGCTAAACTGTTGATCGTCTTATTTTTTTTCGGACTTTGATAATATGGTGTTAGTCAAATCTGGGAAAGAGGACAGCAAAAAAACAACAACAAACAAACTACTTTGCACTGAAAGCAATGAGGCCGTCAATTTGTAGCATGTGACCAAGTGGATGTCTGCTCTTATTCCATGAAAATTCCTAGGCAGATCTGAGGTGAATTGAAGTGTATGATCGCTTTCACGAGACGGATTGTGTCTTTAACTTGCTCTAGTGAGCTCTGATGTCAATATACAGACTTGTTACGTTCGTCCAGGCAATTGTTTACTTACTCTGTTTGACACTACTGTGGGTTACCCTGTTCAAGGTCCTATTGATTTATTTTTTACTACGATGATCAATCCATTGTTTGCGCGCCACGGTGGTAGCTGGTTTGGTGATTTACTTGCAGGAAGAAGTGTGATACATTGTCAGTTTATTTGCCTTTGGTCCTCCATCATCCCTACACCCCCCGCGGGTTAGGGGGAAGAATTTACCCGATGCTCCCCAGTAAGAGGCGACTAACGGATTCTGTTTCTTCTTTTACCCTTGTTAAGTGTTTCTTGTATAGAATATAGTCAATTTTTGTAAAGATTTTAGTCAAGCAGTATGTAAGAAATGTTAAGTCCTTTGTACTGGAAATTGGCATTCTCCCAGTAAGGTAATATATTGTACTACGTTGCAATCCCCAGGAGCAAATGTTTGATTAGTGCTTTTGTGAACAAGAAACAATTGACAAGTGGCTCTAGCCCATCTCCCCCCCTTTCCTTCCGTCGTGATATAACCTTCGTGGTTGAAAACGACGTTAAACACCAAATAAAGAAAGAATCCCTACACCAGCAAAAATAAGCATTAACTGACCAACCAATCAACCAATCAAACAACCTAACCACCCTAGGTTTGACTAGGCAAACATCGATGTTTTACTACAACGTGCCTAGCACAATAAAGTAGACCATTGGATCAAAACTCTGATTTTATGTATTTCTTTCCTCATTTCTGTCTTTCTTTCTTTCTTTCTGTCTGTCTGTCTTTCTTTCTTTCTTTCTTTCTTTCTTTCTTTCTTTGTTTATTTACTGACATCTATTTATTCATTCAGTCATTATTTTCTGTGGTTTTGTCTAAGATTGTTTGACAAAAGATCATGATATAAACTCTCTGAATATAGACATGTGCATCGAGAGTAAACGAGAGTCATTAGCGCTCTGGTTATAATTCGTATGGCTTGTCTGTCTTCTGATATTCTACTCTGAGCTTTGCTTTGTTAACGGAACTCCAATGTCGGTCCTTCCTTAGTACATGATTGTAGTCGCAATGACTTGCTCCGGATACTGGACACTGGTAGCTCAGTCGCGACCGGTACATATGTAGTATAAGTATAGCTGCAATGCGCAAGGCCTCTCTGGTAGGAGTGTACCAAATGATTCACTTCGAGTATAGCTATAAGGTGCATGGCCTCTTTGGCTCTGATGGGAAGTGCCAAAGAAAGATCCACAGCAGTGTTCAAACGGGCGAGTGGAATTCTGAACGATTTTTGTCGGTACAAAATCGCAAGAACGTTGTCACAATCTGATTACTTGTTTTGTTTTCTTTGCTGTCTTGCTCGAGTCCCTACCATCTCTTTTTAGTCAAGTTTTGACTAAATGTTTAACATAGAGGGGGAATTGAGACGAGGGTCGTGGTGTATATTGTGTATATATGTGTGTCTGTGTCTGTGCGTGTGTGTGTGTAGAGCGATTCAGACCAAACTACTGGACCGATCTTTATGAAATTTTACATGAGAGTTCCTGGGAATAATATCCCCGGACTTTTTAAAAAAAAAATTCGATAAATACCTTTGATGACGTCATATCCGGCTTTTCGTAAAAGTTGAGGCGGCACTGTCACACCCTCATTTTTCAATCAATTGGTTGAAATTTTGGCCAAGCAATCTTCGACGAAGGCCGGACTTCGGTATTGCATTTCAGCTTGGTGGTTTAAGAATTAATTAATGACTTTGGTCATTAAAAATCTGAAAATTGTTAAAAAAAACATTTTTTTTATAAAACGATCCAAATTTACGTTCATCTTATTCTTCATCATTTTCTTATTCAAAAAGCATATAAATATGTTATATTTGGATTAAAAACAAGCTCTGAAAATTAAAAATATAAAAATTATGATCAAAATTAAATGTTTGTAATCAATTTAAAAACACTTTCATCTTATTTCTTGTCGGTTCCTGATTCCAAAAACATATAGATATGATATGTTTGGATTAAAAACACGCTCAGAAAGTTAAAACGAAGAGAGGTACAGAAAATCGTGCTATCCTTCTCAGCACAACTACTACCCCGCTCTTCTTGTCAATTTCACTGCCTTTGCCACGAGCGGTGGACTGACGATGCTACGAGTATACGGTCTTGCTGAAAAATTGCATTGCGTTCAGTTTCATTCTATGAGTTCGACAACGTGACTAAATGTTGTATTTTCGCCTTACGCGACTTTTTTCTTTTGTTCATTTCCTGGCGGCACACACTTGCCCGCACAAATCGGTGAAATGACTCTGAAATTGATTTTAGACCTTTCACCATGCTGAGTACAGAACTCGATTAATTGACCAACACCAAAAAGACTGATTTTACGATATTGTTCGACAGTAAAAGTCGTCCAAGGATATGTCTGCACTCTTTGATAATCGCTCAGATAATCAATAAAGCCTTTTCTATTATTTACGCCTCATGACTGTAGATTAGTGAGGTAGCTGATGAAATGCATGCTTACGGATGGTGAAGATCAGAATGGTGGTTTAGGGGTGTGTGTGTGTGTGTGTGTGTGTCTTACCCTTCTTCCTTTATTACACCTCTGCCTCAGCCTCTCGCTAAAACCCTTAACTGTAAAGAATTCTCTACCACCACAACTTCAGGGACAAAGTAGAACAGGTTGTTCACAGTCCCGGGTCACACAACGATTTCTGGTAGCCGACCAAGTCTGAGAGCGATGTATTTTTGATGTGCATCCTTTGAGACCTGTTTCAATCCGCTGTGCCTAATGATTGTATAGGTACCCAGCACCTCCATGGACCTACGCCTATCCTGGACGAAAAGAGATAGGGTACGCCTGAACAAGTGTTGTTTTTTTTGCCCAGCACACTATCACAACACTACGGAAAACATTTACATCACCTCTCAAAAACGAACTGATGGTTGTTCATATCTTGCGAATGCCCAGAGATCAGAGGTAGGCATTTGTAGTCAAGGCTTGTTTTGGCCTCACGGACGTTTGCATGAAGGCAACAGCTTCCTTTTTACATTTAGTCAAGTTTTGTGTGTGTGTGTGTGTGTGTGTGTGTGTTTGTGTGTGTGTGTGTGTGTGTGTGTGTGTGTGTGTAGAGCGATTCAGAGTAAACTACTTGACCGATCTGTATGACATTTTTCATGAGAGTTCTTGGGTATGATATCGCCAGACGTTTTTTTAAAATTTTTTCGATAAATGTCTTTGATGACGTCATATCCGGCATTTTGTAAAAGTTGAGGCGGCACTGTCACACCCTCATTTTTCAATAAAATTGATTAAAATTTTGGCAAAGCAATCTTCGACGAAGGCCGGACTTTGGTATTGCATTTCAGCTTGGAGGCTTAAAATTTAATTAATGACTTTGGTCATTAAAAATCTAAAAATTGTAATTAAAATTATTTTTTTTATAAAACGATCCAAAATTACGTTTATCGTATTCTTCATCGTTTTCTGATTCCCAAAACATATAAATATGTTACATTCGGATTAAAAACAAGCTCTGAAAATTAAAAATATAAAAATTCTGATTAAAATTAAATTTCCGAAATCGATTTAAAAACAAATTCATCTTATTCCTTGTCCGTTCCTGATTCCAAAAACATATAGATATGATATGTTTGGATTAAAAACACGTTCAGAGAGTTAAAAAGAATAGAGATATAGAAAAGCGTGCTATCCTCCTCAGCGCAACCACTACCGCGCTTTTCTGTATTGTTAATTTCACTGCCTTTGCCACGAGCGGTGGACAGACGATGCTACGAGTGTACGGTCTTGCGGAAAAAAATGCAATGCGTTCGGTTTCATTCTGTGAGTTTGACTGAGCTTGACTAAATGTTGTATTTTCGCCTTATACGCGAGTTGTTTTTGTTTCGCAAGAATTTTAGTGCCTTGCCTTTTATCCTTTGTTGTGCCATGTGTCTTGTCTTGATTGACGGGACCCTAACGCTCGAGACGATGTGCAGTACTTTTCACCTACCCCCCTCTCCCCGCTTACATATCCCGCGATCCATTCACATCAATTGTACAAACCCCACTTCTCTGACACCTCCAACCTCCCCAAGGGAGTCACTCACCAAATTTCGCGCTTGCTTTCAGCCTGTACCCACAGATACTCGACCGTACAGTCTTTATTTGTGTCGTCAGTTATTCTCCTTCGTAGTAGGGCCGGAGGGAAATAAGAAAACAGATTGTTGGCAGACGAGGGTCAGACAAGGCTCTCTGGTGGCCGAAAGGGTCTGAGAGTGATGTATTTTTGATCTGCATCCTCGGGGACACATTTCACACGACTGTCCCTAACGATTTTATGAGCACCTAGCACTGCATTCGGGTCTTCTGGAGTCTCGAGTCGCCAGTCGCACATCAGGTTCGGTTTTCCGAACGATTCATTTGCCGCCAGAATATGGGACTGGACAACAAACAAATTGGTAATGTTCAAGAATAGCGACCCAAATTCAAAGAAACTGCCGTTAAGCGCTAAACTTTGCAGATGGAGAACTCCGTCAGTGAAATGCGTCAATTTCAGTTGACTTTGAAATTAGAAAAAAATCCGTAAACTTTATGTTCAAGGGATGTAAGTACCAGGCGGAAAGCTAATTGTGACAATCATCTTGAATTTTACCATAATTATTATGGACTTTTTGGGGCGACTGACTTGTTTGCAACATGATTCATCATGACAGGTAAGGTTTGTATCTTTGTTCTCTTGGCAACCGGTTCCCGGGTCGTCTGACCATATTCCGTGTTTAAGTCGTCTCTTAAATGTATTTTTGGGGGGCCCCATCCCCTCGACGGCCGATTCATTTGCCCTGTTACGCATTATCATAGGTTTGTTTTGTCTCATAGTCTTTTTTTGGCAACCCGTTTCTTTGCTGTACAAATGCTTAACAGGTCTGTCATGACATTGTCTTCAAATTCTTTAGTTAACTATTGCTATTTCAGTTACTCACAGTGAAGCCTGAAAGTATTTGGGTGAAGTCGACTTCGCGAAGCTGGGTGCACGAAACTTTGGCGCTGAATTTTAGGTAAAAAGGCGAAGCCTTTGAGAAGTCGACTTCACGCTCAAATCTCCGGGAAACAAAGGGAACTATAGCAGCTCTAAAATAGACAAAAACGGTAAAAATCAGTCACTCAGTTCTTACACCTCCGCCTTAATATCATCCTTTCCCCCATTCCTCCTTGACCTCCCCCACCGGCCCTTCGTCACAATCCCCCAACACCCCTTAACTTACACTATACAGTGTGGCGTCTCAACTAACGGCCAGCAAGTTAATCGAAAGCAGACACACAGTTGGCTCCGTCGGGATATTTTGAGCACAATGGAAACCGTCTCAACAACAACAAAAGGGGCGGAATCCGATACGTATGCCGTGCACCTCTGCCGTGACCAAAGACCTTGTTTCTACCCATGCATAATTCACGAGTTGGCGTTTGTTGGTTTCCAGAGGAAATACGGTCTGTCAATGTTTTTTGTTTGCTATTTGAAAACAGACTTTTTTCTTTCCGCTCGCAACTTTTCTCGGCTGTTTTTGTTTTCTGTGCCCTTCTTGGCTGTTTCATTGTGATGTGACTATTTTTAGGGGGAGTGTTGTGAATTAACTTTTCTCGTCAACTTTCAGTTTTTGTGATTCATTGCATAAAGTTCTCGAGTACGATTTTTTTGCTTAAGATTTTAGTGAATGACGTCCTGCCCTTCTTGCACTCTTTGTTGCTCTCTGTTCTTATAATTGTCTCTCTGTTCTTATATTATAGATAATTGTCGTTTTCTCCTGGGCGTTTGGTCCCCTGGATTTTAAGGACCCTCTAAAACCCCACCTAGGGGGTCCATGAACCCTCTAAAAATTCAAAGCGGGGGCCTTGGAGGGGCGAGCGTGGGGAACCCCGATAAGATTGGCTTTTTCTCTAAAAGAGCGTAGAGATGTGAGTTAAATATATAGGAACATGCCCAACATAGGCCCCCTCCCTTATTCAAATAGTTCGGTGCTAAAGATAACACAGGAAGCCGCACTTATCGAGCCAGCGCTCTCGAGTCGTCACCGCAATATATCCTAGATCCTGAGCAAAAGCATCCCTAAATGTCTTGACATCTAACTAAAGCAAACGACAGCTAACAGATCGATAAGATTAGACACTCATGATTCGCAAGTACAGAATGGGCAATAGCGGGGATGGGAGGGGTGGTGGCCGGGTTGGTAAGGGATGGGGGTGGGGGGTGGGGGATGTTGGTTGGTTGTTTAGAGAAGCCGGATGGAACACAAAGAGACAGTTGCTGTGTGTGTGTGTGTGTGTGTGTTCGTTCGTGCGTGTGTGTTTGTGTGTGTGCGTGTGTTTGTTTGTTCGTGTGTGTGTGTGTGTGTGTGTGTGTGTGTGTGTGTGTGTGAGAGAGAGAGAGAGAGAGAGAGAGAGAGAGAAAGAAAGAGAGAGTTAGAGAGACAGACAGACAGACAGACACACAGACAGAGACCGGCAGACAGTCAAACAGAGACGGAGAGACGGGGAGGTAGGGGAGCTTGGACGCCAACATCTACTCCATGGCCCATTCAGAATCCCGAGACTCCTTTTGGAAACTGCTGGAGTGTTTGAAATAGGAGACAGCAAAAGCGATACAGATTTCCCTGGCTCCCCTTTTAGGAGCTACGACTATATTTAACCCAACTGCGGCGTGTGAAGCTCAACGAGCAATCTCGGATCATCTTGCACCAGCGTAGGAACGCTCAGAAAGCGCGTCGAGTTTTCATGTTGGCCGAGTAAACAAGGCCACGATTATCTAGGGGTCCTTCAAAAGTGACGAGGCTGTAAAAGATTGGGCGTGAATTATACATGTTGCTAAAAAAAAAAGCCGTGAGTGAGAGAAAAAAAACCAAGTCTGATACCATGCTGGTGGCTGAAGCGCTGTATTTTATCGCTGCCTGTTCATTGGTTATAGGCAAGACTGTGTGTGTGTGTGTGTGTGTGTGTGTGTATATATACACATAAAACATCAGAAATTGTGAAAGAAACAATTGAAAGTCAGCAGAGACTTTCTTCCGTGATTTGTTAAAATCTCTTAGCAGAGAAAGAGAGAGAATTAAGTATCCCTTCACAGAAAGCCTATTGGGAGCATCAGACCCTCCTCAAGGGGGATCGAGATTTACAAAGCAAAGTCCCTTTGTGGGGGACGTATCACAAGGTAACCTAGTCCTGAGGAGGACCATTGCTATTGTATCTAGACCAGGCACGGACCATTGCAATTGTACCTAGTCCAGGCACGGGGTCAGTGTTCTGTATTGTTTCAGTATTGTTGATTTTGTTTTGCATTCTACTCTCTTAATCTTAGACAATATGTGATAACCGGCAAGGTGCTGACTTTCTTTTGTGCATTGTTGATGGTGAATGCATGTTAATTTATTTTTAATATACTTTCTTATGTGATAACCAATGTGCTATATTTTCTCAGGACAAAGAACAAATGTTTATTTTGAATGTTTTATGTATGTTATTATTACGGACACAAACGCTCAGCAATGTAATTTCTCTTTTAGAGATTAATAAAGTTATTGTATTGTATTGTATTGTATTGTATTGTTTCGACTCTATTGTGACGCTTCAGTGGTCAGGTAGTACTGATGGCGAGAGATGTCAACCCATGGTATCCAACTAAGAAGCAAACCATTCTCTGAATGGTAGCTTCTGTTGGCATGGGAGACTACCCTCATCTGACAACCCCAAGGGGATATCTGTGAAGGGAAACATTTTGATTTAAGGCCAAAGTGTGGAATTGATATTTATTAAAAAAGAATTTAGAAATTTAGACAAGTTTTAACCAAGAAATTAGGTTAAAACAAGGGAAATTTGAAAAAGCCTAAAGGGAGGTAACTCTGTACCAGCCTGCAGATCCAGAAATGGATTGTGTCCGGGGTCTACCTGAATATGCCCACCAATTTTGAAGCAGATCCATCGAGAACTTTTGCCGTGCATCGCGAACACACACACACACACACACACACACACACACACACACACACACACACACACACACACACACACACACACAAGTCGTATATATATAGATGTGTGTGCGTGTGTGTGTGTGTGTGTGTGTGTGTGTGTGTGTGTGTGTTTGTGTGTGTGTGAGTGTGTGTGAGTGTGTGTGTGCGTGTCTGGGTCTGTGTGCGTGTCAGTGCGTGCGTCAGTGCTTGCGTGCGTGCTTGTGTGTGTCGTTGTTGGTGACTGCGGCCTTCTAGTATTTTCGATTGTCTTTTCAGCAAGGTTCTCTTTGATTGCGATGTTTTATGCACAGCACCAAATGTAAACAATACTGCAAGACACAGCAAGTATTTAAAAGAGTGCAATCGAATTTAACCAAAGCCAAACTGTATTATTAACGAAAGGAAAGAGTCTCCGTGAACAGAATCTAGATGCTGTCTGACATTATAGGCACAACAATTACAGAATGTTATCGTTTTTTGTCCGGTTGACGTCAGCAGACGAAGATGGGAGTACAATCTAAAGAAAACTGACATTCTTTCTCAGATAAACCCTTTTGAAAGTGACACTTTTTTTGAGTCATAGAATCTGCGTCAGCGCAAATCGTCTCCACGGTCTCCCACGTTCTTGACAGAAGTCGAAAGAAAAGAACTTTTGACATTATGTCGATATGCCTTGAATGCTTCTTTTTTTTACGAAACCGTTCGCGTTATGTGTCACAGTTTTGCCGTTTGGTTTCCCTTGCCAATAGTCCCATTGTGCAAACTGTGATGGAGAAAACAGTTTCTTTGATACACTGTCGGCTTTATTTCATTCAATAATAGCAATGGTTTCATGTGATCTAGTGAACGACGAAGAAGAAGAAGAATGTGATCTTCAAGAACAAAATTTCACACGGCGCCTTTATCACCTTGTGTCACTTTTGGAAGTTGAGCTGGTTGTACAAACACCAATGAACTAACAGTAGTAAAAACAACAACAACAACACCAACAACAACAACCCCAACACCAACACCAACAACAACAACAACAACGACAACGACAACGACAACAACAACAACAACGGAGAAAAAATAAACGACCGAAAATGGAAAAGGAACAAAACACAACCATAACGATAATTAACGCCTTCACCTTCGTAACTTTAAAGGAATAAAATAAATGCGGTTTTGCACCCAGGTGGCTGGACATTAATAGAACTCGCGACACACAAGCAATAGGGGAACGAACTCATGCAAGGTAGTCAATTCGAGGTTGTTTCTCTTTCTTGTGTTGTTGTTAGACGGCCTCCTAATCGGGAGGTCGTGAATTGGAATCCCTGTCGCTGCCGCCTGGTGGATTAAGAGTGGAGATTTTTCCGATCTCCCAGGTCAACTTATGTGCAGACCTGCTAGTGACTTAACCCCCTTCGTGTGTACACGCAAGCACAAGACCAAGTGCGCACGGAAAAGATCCTGTAATCCATGTCAGAGTTCGGTGGGTTATAGAAACACGAAAATACCCAGCATGCCTCCCCCGAAATCGGCGTATGCTGCCTGAATGGCGGGGTAAAAACGGTCATACACGTAAAAATCCACTCGTGCTAAAAACATGAGTGAACGTGGGAGTCTAAGTCCATGAACGAAGAAGAAGAAGAAGAAGAAGAAGAAGAGTTGTTGTTGTTGTTGTTGTTGCTGCTTGAGCCCCCAAATCCCCCCCCCCCCCGGCCCTCGTCCGGCCCTGATTATGATTATCATTGTCAAAAACATTCTTTCTCAAATAAATGTACGCCTATACGTGAACGAATCTCTGCAAAAAAAGTTGTTGCTCCACAATATGTATTTTCGTGATTTTGTTATGATTGATTCAGATTTAACAACTAAAATGACGAAAAGAGAAATCAAATCAAAATACTGATTATTATTGTCATAGACCTGTGTAGACTGAAAAGTGCACGTGAATCTTGGGCCAAGAGGTTGTTGCTCCGCAATATGTGTTTTCGTGATGTTGTTATGATTGATTCAGATTTAACGACTAAAATGACAGAAAGAGAAATCAAATCAAAATACTATACACCTGTGTATACTGAAACGTGCACGTGAATCTCGGACCAAGAGGTTGTTGCTCCGCAATCAGTGTGTGTCACCTAGCTCGGGAGGGGGCCCCCCCTGGTGTCGTTTTAGTTGTTCCAGAGATTGTCACCGTTTCCCTTTTTCTCGATCGATAAAAGTTCTACTTCAAAGCAGTGTTCCGGTGTCAAGAAAAACAGCTCTGCGTTTGTCGTCTGCTTGCCTCAGCACAGAAGTCAGTTCCTGCTGTTTCTTCTCTCACTCTCTTTTCCCCTCTCTCTCTCTCTCTCTCTCTCTCTCTCTCTCTCTCTCTCTCTGTCTCTCTCACTCTTTCTATCTCTCTCTCTAAATCCCCCCCGCCCCCACACACTCACGCACGCACGCACGCACGCACGCACACACGCACGCACGCACGCACGCATACACACACACACACATACACGCTCACGCACACACACACACACACCCACACACTCACAGACACACGCACACACACACTCACACACACACACACACACACACACACACACACACACACACACACATTTTATCCATCTGTCTTTGTCTCTGCGCTTTTCAATCTCCGTTTTCTTTCCCTGTGTCTGTCTGCATCACCATATGTGTTCTTTTGTCTGTGTGTCTTAATTCTCTTTCTCTAGTTTTTTTTCCCGAACTCGGTGTCTCTACCACTCGGTCTTCGTTTGTTGGTGTGTGTGTGTGTGTGTGTGTGTGTGTGTGTGTGTGTGTGTGTGTGTGTGCGCGCACGTGCTAGTGTTACTGTGTGTGTGCGCGCGCATGTGCTAGTGTTACTGTGTGTGTGTGTGTGTGTGTGTGTGTGTGTGTGTTTATGTGTGTGCGTGTACTTGTGGTGTGTGTCTGTGTGTGATTTAGTGTTAGTGTTATCATTAATGCTAGTAATAGTGTTAGCGTGCGTGCGCGCGTGCGTGTGTGTGTGTGTGTGTGTGTGTGTGTGTGTGTGTGTGTGTGTGTGTGGGTGCGCGTTTGCGTGCCTGCGTGTGTGCGTGTGCGTGCGTGCTTGCGTGCGTGCGTGCGTGCGTGTTTCTCTGACTCTTGTCTCCTTCTGTCTTATATTATTCGTTCTCCGGATCTACGGTCTTCTTCTCCTCCCTCCCTTTTTGCTTCTGCCATTCTCTTTCCCATCATTCCCGTATCCCCCCCCCCCCACTCCCTACGTTTTCTCACTCCCCACCCCCCATTCCCTGCCCGGGTTTCCGTTTCCTGACGTGCCTGTGCTGTGTGCTGTCTGAGTACTGCCGTGCCGTGCCGCAGCAATGTCGTCGTAGCAGGAGTCGTCGTCGGTGTTTGTCGTGTCGTCTGCTTTGCATCACGCCGCAGTAGCAGCAACCCTGAGCAGCGGTTGCCGTCTGTCCGACAGTGAGATGTTTATACGTCTTTTGCTCTGGCACTGATCGCTACCACCAGGAACAGAAACTGGTGATTCTGTAATGTGTGTGCGTCTTCCGGTGTGACAATTTCCATTTTTTCCTCTTTTTTTTCTTTGGCTGCGTGTGATGCCAGGTCTGTGTGGAACTCTGTGGAAGCTGACTTTTTCTGATTTTGGCCGCAGGATTTTGCGATGCAACACACGTTCTCGAGAGCCGCAATGACCGCAAGTTCCTTCGACTGACCGCCGGTACAGGAACATATTGCCTGATGGAATCAGTGTAAAAATTCCGAGTCGAGTCTGGTGGTTAAGAGAATCCACGTGATATACGGTTTGTGAATTTGCTCTTATTACATTTAGTCAAGTTTTGACTAAATGTTTTAACGTAGAGGGGGGAATCTAGACGAGTGTCGTGGTGTATGTGTGTATGTGTGTGTGTGTGTGTGTGTGTAGAGCGATTCAGAGTAAACTACTAGACCGATCTTTATGAAATTGTACGTGAGAGTTCCTGGGTATGATATCCCCGGACGTTTTTTTCATTTTTTTGATAAATGTCTTTGATGACGTCATATCCGGCTTTTCGTGAAAGTTGAGGCGGAACTGTCACGCTCTCATTTTTCAACCAAATTGGTTGAAATTTTGGTCAAGTAATCTTCGACAAAGCCCGGACTTTGGTATTGCATATCAGCTTGGAGGCTTAAAATTTAATTAATGAGTTTGCTCATTAAAGTTGTCATTAAAATCGATTTTTAGCAAACAGATTTAAAATTGATTGCATCGTATTCTTCATCACATTCTGAATCTAAAAATATATACATATGTCATGTTTACTCTTAAAATGTGATCACAATTAACGAAAATAGAATAATTAATCTTACGATTAAAATTTAAGAAATCGATCCAAAAATGATGTCATCTTATTCGTGATCATTTCCTGATTCCAAAAACATATAGATATCGTGATCATTTCCTGATTCCAAAAACATATAGATATGATAGGTTGTATTCAAAACAAGCTCAGAAAGTTTAAGAATACAGAAAAGCGCGCTTTCCTGCTTAGCACAATACGCTACCGCGCTTATCTGGCGTGTCAATATCACTACGTTTTGCACGTGGAAGGTGAGCGATTTCATTTACGCGGGGATTGACGAAGCTGCACTGTCTTGGTGAAAAAATACAGTGCGTTCAGTTTCATCCCGTGACAGTTCGACAGCCTGCTTGACTAAATGTAGTAATTTCGCCTTACGCGACTTGTTTGTTTATATTTCTTTGCAAGAGTATTGTGCTGTCGTCTGCTGTTTCAAGACACTGTGGATTTTATTTCACTTTCTCTCTTGAGAAAATGTATTGATTTGAAACAAAAACATTTCAGTGCGTTTCCACATGTGCTGCTTCTGTGAAGGGGATTTGGATTGTGACTGTCGCAAACCGGTAAAGGGCTAAGAGGCATTAAATGTGTGTGTTTTATCGTCATTTTCACAAGTGAGGTCAGTTCTTCAGGAATCTCTTCACCGATGTAGTTTTGTTTTCAAAACCGTTTCCATAATTGTTATGTCTTGGAGTATTCGTTTGAATAAACCATTTTACTAACTCGAACTTAGAGAGAGAGAGAGAGAGAGAGAGAGAGAGAGAGAGAGAGAGAGAGAGAGAGAGAGAGAGAGAGGGAGAGACACACACAGTCACACACAGACACACACACACACACACACACACACACACACACACACACCCACACTGAGAGACAGAGAGAGACAGACAGAAAGAGAGCGAATAAACTGAGAGAGAAAAGAACAGAGAGATAGGGAGAGAGAGAGAGAGAGAGAGAGAGAGAGAGAGAGAGAGAGAGAGAGAGAGAGAGAGAGCACAAGAGAGACAGGGAGACAGAGAGAGAGAGAGAGAGAGAGAGAGAGAGAGAGAGAGAGAGAGAGAGAGAGAGAGAGAGAGAGAGAGAGAGAGAGAGAAATCGTTATTTTCACAACTGAGGACAGTTCTTCAGGAATCTCTTCATCGAAGTAGTTTTACCGTTTCCGTAATTGTTATGTCGTGGAGTATTCTGGTGTTGAATAAACCATTTTACTAACTTGAACGCTTGGCCCAGGCGTTCCCCCCCCCCCCCCCCCCCCCACCCGCTCTCTTACTCCGTCCAGTCCCCTTTCCCTAACCCCCTTTTTCTGAAAGTGCGTATGCAATCAATGGATCCGGTAAGCACATTTGGTGGAACACTGGGTCTAAGTGTCTGGCCAACCCCTAGGTTCAATTTAAAATCACAGGGTAGTGGAAGGATTAGGGACTTTTAACATGGGGTTTAAAGTACTTGAAGTTAGAGTGCCGACATTATTTTAAAGCTATGTCTTCAAGGGAAAACCGTCCGCCTTACGCGTTCCGTTGCAGTTTATCAAATTCCAAAATGTAACCGACTTTTGTCCAGCAGGGAGGGAGAGGGAGAGAGAGAGGAAAAAATTAAAGAGAGAGAGAGAGAGAGAGAGAGAGAGAGAGAGAGAGAGAGAGAGAGAGAGAGAGAGAGAGAGAGAGGGAGGGAGGGAGTGAGTGAGTATAGAAAGAAGACCATGTGATTGATTGATTGACTGATTATTTGATTGATTGATTTGACTTTATTTTAATCTGATATTTTGTTCAAGGGTAGAACGTTTTCTTTTTACTGCTCTAAAAAAAACACATCGAACATAAGGTTTGAGAATTATATTCATACGACTAAATGTACGTTGTGACGGCGAAGGCGAAAATACGTGCTTGTGTGTGTGTGTGTGTGTGTGTGTGTGTGTGTGTGTGTGTGTGTGTGTGTGTGTGTGTGTGTGTGTGTGTGTGTGTGTATGTGCGTGTGCGTGTGTGTGTGTGTTTGTGTGTGTGTGTGTGTGTATGTGTGTGTGTGTGTGTGTGTCGCCCCTGTTCGTTCGCACGTCTACCGTCAAAGACAGAAACCGTATCGTCACTGAAATCAATTTTTATTCCAACCACCGAGCTCTACAACGGTGACTTTCCACACTCATTCAACAACCTAGTATAGTACAGCTTGAAAAATACATGAGTGTGCGAATCAATACAAATCCCCACGCCAGCACTTGTAGCCTACTACGCATCCATTTACTCATTCTCTTTAAGATACGCAGTATATAGATATATGGAGTGGTATTAATGAAGCGAACAAAAACGAGACAGGTATCGATAGGTCTCCTGTATGGTTTTCCTTTGTTCTTCTCTGTGTCTAGAACATTAGGTTCACCCAGGTGGAAGGATATTACTTTGCTCCGTCTGCCCTGGATCTCTGATTCACGGATAAATCAGACTTAATGGAGAGTCTGGTTAACATCAGATGAGAACGGTTTTTAGTGTATCGTGATGGAAAGACAGCGGCAGTGGTTTTTTATTGAAATGTTTTTGCGAACACTGCTACTGCTAGTGTGAGATGATAGATTGTGACTTTGTGTAAAACACTAGAGGATGTTTATTTGTGACCAAGAACATGTTGTATTTGCTCATTGTATGTAGAATTCTCGTTTTTATTAAGTATGCATAACTCAGAAATGAATTAATGCACATAAATTTTAATTTGGAAAAACATTCTGATTCACAAACAGTCATGCACAGAGGGAAAGATCAGCGGACATTTGACGTAGGACTGCTGACACTTGAAGATCAGGGCCGGACTAGGGGGGGGGGTTATAGGGTTGCGCAACCCCCCCCCCCCCACCTGGCTTAAGCATGTACCTCCCAAACGCATTTTTTGTTGGGGGGGGGGGGAGTTGCATTTGGATCATCATGAAATCCGAGGAAAAATCGCACCTCTCACC
>NC_090249.1:17265297-17320297 GCF_037325665.1 Littorina saxatilis
CAGGCCCTCCGACTCATCACCGGTGCAATGAAATCCACGCCCATCAAGGAAATGGAGAAGCTTACCACCATCCAACCCCTCTGTCAGAGAAGAGAAGCCAAGACTATGGTACAGGCCGAGAAGCTCAAGTGCCTACCCGACCACCCCATGAAGCACAGACTGAGCAACCTCACCAAGAACCGGCTTAAACGGAGCAGTTTTGTACACGAGAGCAAGAGACTTTCTCGACAGTACAGGGAAGTCCTTCCACAGAACACTCTACCTCTGACTCAAGAAGAAGAGGAAACCCCCAAGGCAACAGAGAAACCAGGCATCCAGATCTGCACCAGTGTTCCACATGTTACCTCAGGAGAAGATCAGATTGACACAGCTCGACAGGCACTCACCTTAGCCCTGATCGACGAACAGTACCCAAAAGAGGCGTGGATCCATGTATACACCGATGGATCAGCAACTAACGCCGTGCTTAATGGAGGTGCAGGCATTCTCATCCAGTTCCCTGGGGGACATACAGCTACATCCAGCGTTGCCACTGGCAAACACTGCACAAACTATAAAGCAGAAGCAGAAGCTCTCATGCAGGCCGCCTCCTTCGTTCAGGACTCCGCAGACCCTTGCTACCAAGTTGTCTTCCTCTCGGACGCCCTTTCAGTCCTTCAGGCCCTAGAGAACGACAAACTCCCACAGCTGGCCAAAGCATTACAGATGGTCAGACAAACCAGAAGAGTTGTCCTCCAGTGGATACCAGCACACTGTGGGATACCAGGAAATGAAAGGGCAGATGAGCTGGCAAAAGAAGGAGCCGTGGAAGACCAACCTGAAAACAGTGTCAGCTTTAGTGAGCAGAAGACAATCATCAAGGCATTGATGAGGCCAAGGACAAACAGAGATGACTACCACACAATGTCCAGAGAGCAGCAAGTCAACCTCATCAGGCTGCGTACTGGCCACAACAGGCTCAATGCTCACATGAACCGAAAGTTCAAGCTGGCGCCATCACCAACCTGTGCCTGCGGTCAAGAGGACCAAACAGCGGAACACATCTTACAGCGATGTCCCTTACTAGATGAGGAACGAAAAGAAGTGTGGCCGTCACCAACTCCCTTGCAGACCAAACTATACGGCAGTCGACAGGAGTTGGAGAAAACGACAACATTTATCACCAGTGCTGGACTGATTGTGTAACCTCTGCGAACGCCAAGAAGAAGAAGAAGAGATCATGCTGAGATATTTTTTAAAAAATCGGTTCTGATAATACCCGGGACCGGGAAGGATATAAGCTGTCAACTGGCCAAATTCATTCTGGGTTATCTTAAGGGCACACCGTCTCAAATCTGAAATGTTTACATGGGATAAGATTATTCCTCCACTTGGTCACATACCAAAAATTAACAACCAAAGTGCTCTGTGTGAACTGTGGCAATATTTTGTATGAATGAATTTCGTAAAAGCCACTAGGGGGGTGGGGCAAGGCAGATTGTCAGGTACAGATTTAAGCCAGGCGAAGGGGGGAAACCAGTGCAAAGCAATTCCTTTCTAAGCTTCTGTCTCTGATGGCGAAAGTTTGCATTTGATTAACGACATCCAATAACGTCTACTGAAAAATGGTGTAAAACTTCGTTTAAAATCAAATACGATAACGCCGAGGGGCGTTAAATTACCCCAGGGTCTGTCCCTGTCAACATTTGATCCAAGTGTATATTTAACGTTTTTGTTGGTTGCTGCTTTTTGAAACGTCAAAATATGACTTTTAAATATACAATAAAAAATGACTTTCTCTTGGTGGTCTTGACGTTCAACGTAGAAACTTCTAAAATGACCGATGTATAAATATTAGGTACAAAAGCTCGATTGTGTCGGTAGTCGCGGAAGGGTTCAAACTCCAGTACAGTAGAATCTCTATTTTAAGAATTCAAAAAATCAATAATAAAAAAAATCTGAGAAATCAATCTTAAAAAGGAGCGAGTCTAAAAATTGGCCAGGGTAATTTTTGCAGGTTTAACAAAAAATCTGAGAGAAAAGGGTCTTAAAATTCTCAAAAAGGGGCTCCACTTTAACTCATAATAACGGTCATGTTACACGAAACCCCGCCGTCCGATTTTGGAAGACTTGATTTCATGACGGCGCAGGTGTTGTAGAACTTATACAATGTATACCTCTTACAAAGGAATTAGTTTGCACCGGATCACTTTCTTCGTCTCGTTTTCTTTGACAGAATAATCCAGGAACAGCTTTCCTTCTCTGATAGCGAAGGTTTGAGAAATGAAATCTAATAAAGTTAGAAGTTGGAGTAAACATTAGTCCTCAAAAGAAATACGCATAACGTCGACGGTCGGTTTTTTTTCTTTCTTTTTTCTGTTTCCTTTTTCTTTTTCGTTTTTACATAGAGGGGGAATCGAGACGAGGGTCGTGGTGTATGTGTGTGTGTGTGTGTGTGTGTGTGTCTGTGTGTGTGTGTGTGTGTGTGTGTGTGTGTGTAGAGCGATTCAGAGTAAACTACTGGACCGATCTTTATGAAATTTTACATGAGAGTTCCTGGGTATGAAATCCCCAGACGTTTTTTTCATTTTATGGATAATGTCTTTGATGACGTCATATCCGGCTTTTTGTCAAAGTTGAGGCGGCACTGTCACACCCTCATTTTTCAATCAAATTGATTGAAATTTTTGTAAAGCAATCTTCGACGAAGGCCGGACTTTGGTATTGCATTTCAGCTTGGTGACTTAAAAATGAAAGGACCAAAACAGGCTCTTTTTAAGGTCAGATAAAGCAGTTGGGGTTGATTTAATGACATAGGTAAGCATCTACAGATGCAAAAACCGATCAGTAAATCTCAGGTTTTGTGTTGCATCAGTCTAATTTTACACAAAATGCATGCTCAAAAAGCGACCAAATTCGTCTGCTACGCGAGACTTCAAATTCCCCGCGGCGGCAAGCCCTTGGCTGTGACGTCACAAGGGGGAGCCAGAAGCGAAAGTAGCAACGCTCGGTGTGCGTCTTTGCTGCAGCTGTGGATGCGCGCGTGCTCCCGACATCATGCCGAGAGAGTGTGCTGCTGCCGAATGTTCGGAGTTGCAAAAAAAGACTCAGGCTTGAGTTTGTATTTGTTTCTATCCGACTGGGTAACAACTACAACGACGACAATAACACTGACAACAACTCGAAAACCAAGAACAACTACAATGTCAACAACAACAGCTTTACACTGATAAACTGTAGGTGGAACACGATTGATTTGACACGTTACAACCTTAATTTCATCTACGACGACGACAACAACATCAACTTAAATTCGAGAACATAATTATACGTCTTCAACAACATAGCCCACAACATATCCGATAGAACTTCAACTACAATCACAACAGTGATCATGGGCTGCCTAATCTATTTGTTGAGTCTGGCAGACATTTTACTTCCACCCTTGAGAGAGAATGTTTTTTCCTCGTACACTTTGTGCCTCAAACCTGACTAAGAGGATACAATTCTACATTAATCCCCGATTATCAACCCAAATAGGTGGGACACTTCCGTCTCAACTCGGACGCCGCTGTAAGAACGATCTCCAGTAACAGACGCTGATAACGATAGCTATCTGCTCGCTCCAAAGCCACTCCCCAAGCCTGTACGTATACACACTGGCACCAATTAAACCTCCAACTGAGCTGTTAACCCGTGGTTTGTAAAAATGTAAAAATATTGTACAAATTACGTCGAACCTAAACCCGCGATTTGTTAAAAAAAATAAAAAAAAATAAACTATTCAGCTTATTGTCCCATCGCTGGGAAATTCGGATCGCTTCCTCCCAGTGATGTGTCCAAGTTATGGTATGTGTCCAAGTTGTGGTATGTGTCCAAGTTGTGGTATGTGTTCAAGATGTGGTATGTGTTCAAGATGTGGTATGTGTCCAAGATGTGGAATGTGTCCAAGTAGTGGTATGTGTCCAAGTTGTGGTATGTGTCCAAGATGTGGTATGTGTCCAAGTTATGGTATGTGTCCAAGTTGTGGTATGCGTATAAGATGTGGTCTGTGTCCAAGTTGTGGTATGTGTCCAAGATGTGGTATGTGTCCAAGTTGTGGTATGTGACCAAGTTGTGGTATGTGTCAAAGACGTGGTAATATCGTCATGTGTCCAAGTTTTGGTATGTGTCCAAGTTGTGGAATGTGATGGGACAATAAAGAAATGGAGAAAAAAAATCTAATAGATTCACTGACTTTCGGGTAGCGCGACTCTGTTGTTTCTAGCTTTTCACTCGAAGGAAGCGACCCAAATTTCCCAGCGATGGGACAATAAAGACAAGTCGCGTAAGGCGTTCGTCGAAGATTGCTTGGCCAAAATTTCAATCAATTTGATTGAAAAATGAGGGTGTGACAGTGCCGCCTCAACTTTTACAAAAAGCCGGATATGACGTCATCAAAGATATTTATCGAAAAAATGAAAAAAACGTCCGGGGATATCATACCCAGGAACTCTCATGTCAAATTTCATAAAGATCGGTCCAGTAGTTTACTCTCAATCGCTCTACACACACACACACACACACACACACACACACACACACACACACACACACACACACACACACCACGACCCTCGTTTCGATTCCCCCCTCTATGTTAAAACATTTAGTCAAAACTTGACTAAATGTAAAAAGGAAGAAAAATCCCATAGATCTCCCTTGACTTTGGGGTATCGCGACTCTGTTGCTGCTAACCGTTTCCACTGGGAGGAAGTGATCCGAATTTCCCAGCGACGGGACAATCTAGTTACATATAGTTACATAGGGAGAAAGAAAACAAAATCAACGGAGTCGCGCTACCCCAAAAGTCAAGGGATTTTGTTTTTGTGCCTTGACTTTTGGGATGACAAGAAGATATTGGGAACATTAACGTGATTTGTAAAAAAAATGATTACAAATCACGGGGCGCGCAGACCCTTGATTTTAACTCCCAGGCTCAAAACTGTTAGGTTCAGCAGCTAAAGTTGCTTCTATGAATACGGCTTCTGACGTCATCGAAAATTTTACCCAGTATTCACCACTTCCGTACTCTCGCGGACGTTCGAGATACAATGGCCGCCAGATCGTCGGATTATGGCCTAAACGATTCCGAAATAAACTAAACTCTGTATGGGAAGGTGAGAAAACAATTTCCTACGGCATGCATATGTCTGGCCTAAGTCACGCCAAAACGCATATAAACGCGTTTTTTACACCAAAAATAGCCTGTTGGGGTCCTTTAATTAATGACTTTGGTCATTAAAAATATGAAAAGTGTAATTAAATTTTTTTTTATATAAATCGATCCAAATTTAGATTATTTGGATTAAAAACAAGCTCTGAAAATTAAATATATAAAAATTATGATTGAAATCAAATTTCCGAAATCGATTTAAAAACAATTTCATCTTATTCCTTGTCGGTTCCTGATTCCAAAAACATATAGATATGATATGTTTGGATTAAAAACACGCTCAGAAAGTTAAAACGAAGAGAAGTACAGAAAAGCGTGCTATGCAGCACAGCGAAACCACTACCGCGCTAAACATTAACAGGCTCGTCAGTTTCACTGCGTTTTGCACGAGCGGCGGACTACGGTCATTGTGAAAAAATGCAGTGCGTTCAGTTTCATTCTGTGAGTTCCACAGCTTGACTAAATGTAGTAATTTCGCCTTACGCGACTTGTTTTGTTTTGACCTCAGTTGCATGCAGGCTGCTTCAAACCCTCCTTTAACAGTTTCCTTCTTCTTTTTTCTTTACTTTTTTTTTAGCTTTTTGTAACAAGGCGGTGAGCATCCTTCTTCATTGGTCTTTTTTCTTCTTTTTTTTTTGTCAACTCCAAACATAGAGGTATAATACACCTAAAAAAAAAAAAAAAGAGGACATTTTCTATTTACAATGGAAATACACCTTATATTTACAATTCAATTTTTCTACTTAATATTTGAAACTCAAAAATGACGGTCGTTAATGTCCCCCTTGGTTTGTCCCTTGTTAATGTATAATATACGAGCTTATTTCACGTTTTTGTTGAAATGAACTTGCAAATATACAAACACATCGATTTCTCTTACCAGAAGAGGTAAGTAGCGTGTATAACAGTTCCATCCGTTGTTTCCAATATGCCACATTTATGGTATATTATGACAGCAATTTCATAAAATCCCAAGTTCAAGTTCAAGTTTTATTAGTTCATAACCCATGGGGGCATTTTGAACAATCAATACAATCATGATATATGCTAATATAGTAAATATCATTAAAAAAATTAAAAAATTATGAAAAACTGTTCCCGCTCTCCGATATTGGTAGACCGCACAGATGTTGCCGAAAGGCATTAGTTTGCACCAGAGCTCTTCCTTCGCCTAATTTTCTTAGATTAATTCGCTGCTAGTGAAGACTGAACGGCAGACGGTCAGATACAAAATAGGACAAATATACAGACAGACACACAGAGCGCACACGCACGCACACACACACACACACACACACGCGCGCACTTGTATCACCCCCACCCCCCACCCACACACACTTGTATCACCCCCCCACCCACACACACTTGTATCACTACCCACACACACACACATACACACACACACTTGTATCACCACCCACACACACACACACACAAACACACACACTTGTATCACCCCCACACACACACACACTGACACACACACACACAAGACAGCTCACCTTGATCAAACCGACCGAATACTCTTGCTCCGCGAAGCGCCTGCCGACGCATGATCGGGGCCCGAAGCCGAATGGCATGAGGATGAAGGGATGAATGTCAGCCTCAGCAGATTTGTTTCCCCTTAGCCAGCGTTCCGGCATAAAGACATCCGGGTCTTTGACATGGAGGGGCGATTTGCCGGCCCAGTCATGGTGAAGCGCTAGCATGACCTGCAGACACGGAAAACAGAATACCGAATATCTCATTGCCCAGGGTTTGGAATTTGCCTTGATAATGCGGTTAAGATAGATTCATTCCAGCCAAGCACGCCAAACACAGGTATCTTTGAAACGAATCTACGACATCAATTAATTAAAGGGGACACAAGGCGGGGTCAGTGCATTGCCATTGATGGACACAAGGCGGGGTCAGTGTATTGCCATTGATGGACACAAGGCGGGGTCAGTGTATTGCCATTGATGGACACAAGGCGGGGTCAGTGTATTGCCATTGATGGACACAAGGCGGGGTCAGAGCATTGCCGTTGATGGACACAAGACGGGGTAAGTGTATTGCCATTGATGGACACAAGACAGGGTCAGTGTCTTGCCATTGATGGACACAAGACAGGGTCAGTGTATTGCCATTGATGGACACAAGACAAGGTAAGTGTATTGCCATTGATGGACACAAGGCAGGGTCAGTGTATTGCCATTGATGGACACAAGACAAGGTAAGTGTATTGCCATTGATGGACACAAGGCGGGGTCAGTGTATTGCCATTGATGGACACAAGACAGGGTCAGTGTATTGCCATTGATGGACACAAGGCGGGGTCAGTGTATTGCCATTGATGGACACAAGACAAGGTAAGTGTATTGCCATTGATGGACACAAGGCAGGGTCAGTGTATTGCCATTGATGGACACAAGACGGGGTCAGTGTATTGCCATTGATGAACACAAGACGGTGTCAGTGTATTGCCATTGATGGACACAAGACGGGGTCAGTGTATTGCCATTGATGGACACAAGGCGGGGTCAGTGTATTGCCATTGATGGACACAAGACGGGGTAAGTGTATTGCCATTGATGGACACAAGGCGGGGTCAGTGTATTGCCATTGATGGACACAAGGCGGGGTCAGTGTATTGCCATTGATGGACACAAGACGGGGTAAGTGTATTGCCATTGATGGACACAGTGTATTGCCATTGATGGACACAAGGCGGGGTAAGTGTATTGCCATTGATGGACACAGTGTATTGCCATTGATGGACACAAGGCGGGGTAAGTGTATTGCCATTGATGGACACAGTGTATTGCCATTGATGGACACAAGACGGGGTAAGTGTATTTCCATTGATGGACACAGTGTATTGCCATTGATGGACACAAGGCGGGGTAAGTGTATTGCCATTGATGGACACAAGACGGGGTAAGTGTTTTGCCATTGATGGACACAAGGCGGGGTAAGTGTATTGCCATTGATGGACACAAGACAGGGTAAGTGTATTGCCATTGATGGACACAAGGCGGGGTCAGTGTCTTGCCATTGATGGACACAAGGCGGGGTAAGTGTATTGCCATTGATGGACACAAGACGGGGTAAGTGTATTGCCATTGATGGACACAAGGCGGGGTAAGTGTATTGCCATTGATGGACACAAGACGGGGTAAGTGTATTGCCATTGATGGACACAAGGCGGGGTAAGTGTATTGCCATTGATGGACACAGTGTATTGCCATTGATGGACACAAGGCGGGGTAAGTGTATTGCCATTGATGGACACAAGACGGGGTAAGTGTATTGCCATTGATGGACACAAGACGGGGTAAGTGTATTGCCATTGATGGACACAGTGTATTGCCATTGATGGACACAAGGCGGGGTAAGTGTATTGCCATTGATGGACACAAGACGGGGTCAGTGTATTGCCATTGATGGACACAAGACGGGGTAAGTGTATTGCCATTGATGGACACAAGACGGGGTAAGTGTATTGCCATTGATGGACACAAGACGGGGTAAGTGTATTGCCATTGATGGACACAAGGCGGGGTCATTTTATTGCCATTGTTGGACACAAGGCGGGGTCAGTGTATTGCCATTGATGGACACAAGGTGGGGTCAGTGTATTGCCATTGATGGACACACGGCGGGGTCAGTGTATTGCCATTGATGGACACAAGGCGGGGTCAGAGCATTGCCGTTGATGGACACAAGACGGGGTAAGTGTATTGCCATTGATGGACACAAGACGGGGTCAGTGTATTGCCATTGATGGACACAAGGCGGGGTCAGTGTATTGCCATTGATGGACACAAGGCGGGGTCAGTGTATTGCCATTGATGGACACAAGGCGGGGTCAGTGTATTGCCATTAATGGACACAAGGCGGGGTAAGTGCATTGCCATTGTCGTTGGTTGTATTTAGAATTTAGAATTTATCCTAGAATTCTACTTTTCTACACACCATAAATCAGAAAAATTTACCAATTTACTCTTTGCTACGTGTAAGAAGGGGTGACTGTGAAATAGGTCCTGAATATAGTTGGGCACTTCGCCATGATATACTTTATACATCATTACAGTCTTATTAAACTGTAACTGTTTAACTAGCGGCAGGTAGTTTAAATTCTTTAACTTCCCAATCAGCTGATAATTGTGGACCATTTAACATGATTTTAGCTGCCCGACGATGCAGAGAGTTTAACTTTTTCATGTGAATATCAGAGACGCCATCCCAAAGAGTTGATGCGTAATTAAAGCCACAGTAAGCCTCCCGTAAACCATCACAGATACTGTCAGGCTTTTACACACAGTACAAACACCCTTCCATTTGAACGCTCACCAAACGGGAACATCCCAGGTGCCCTACGTAAAGAGCGAGCAATTTTCAAAGAATTTATTTTTGCGTGGTTTATCTTACCCCTGAGCCATCGTGAACCCGTGTGGTCCAGTTTCCCTTTTTCACAATGTAATCGTCAGTTTGTAATTTGAATGTGAGCTCATCTGCAATGTACCTCTGACTTTTCACGAAACAAACGAATGTGGTTCATAGAACTCGAGCGATGGCTTTTGACTGCCGATAAACCGTCGTCTGCTACAAAAACCACGACCTTGCGTGACCCTGCTTCCGGGCTTTTCTTTTTTCAAACTTTCAAAACTTCGAATTGTACTGATCTTGTCTTGATGAAAAAAATAATTCTTTTATGATTTAAGAATGTGTGTGTAACAAGCTGTCATTATATTATTTAAATTTTAAAAGTTAGGTCTAGCGCCAAAACGCACAATCATCGCTCGACGGCTATCGCCAATTGAAGTAATTCATTTTTGACCTGAGTTCAGGATGGGTCCGATTGAGATGGTCTCAATCCGAAAAATTAATTCTTTGAAAATTGCTCGCTCTTTACGTTGGGCACCTAGGATGTTCCCGTTCGATGAGTGTTCAAATGGAAGGGTGTTTGTACTGTGTGTAAAAGCCTGATAGTATCTGTGATGGTTTACGGGAGGCGTACTGTGCCTTTAATATGGGATAAGATGTGGGCATGATAAAACAGTTTTAGTGTTGCGATATCGACATATTGCTCTCTCTCTCTCTCTCTCTCTCTCTCTCTCTCTCTCTCTCTCTCTCTCTCTCTCTCTCTCTCTCTCTCTCTCTATCCGTGTAAATATGTGATTAGATTAGTCCCCTCTCTGGGCGAGGGCTGGTTGAAAAAAAGCTCGTTGTATTGCTTATGCCACAACCCTCGAAAAGTAAAATTTTGATTTGATTTGATTTGATTTGAGAGAGAGAGAGAGAGAAGACAAGACAAGACAAGACAAAATCTTTATAATCGAGGGTAGTAGATCTATAAGCAAGAATATATGCTTGTTTACATTCAGCCCTCGCCCTCAGATAGGGTCAACAGGAACAGAAAACAGTATAATCAAAGAACTATCACAGCAAACTTAATACATAATATTGGCA
Source organism: Littorina saxatilis (assembly GCF_037325665.1). Taxonomy (NCBI): domain Eukaryota; kingdom Metazoa; phylum Mollusca; class Gastropoda; order Littorinimorpha; family Littorinidae; genus Littorina; species Littorina saxatilis. The sequence continues at coordinate 17,275,946 of NC_090249.1, forward strand.
CTATACAAGGTGCAAATAGCAGGGCTCTGGGATATCATGCTTGTGACGCAGATGAGTTTTTTTTTTAAGTGGTACAGAACCAGTAACTCTCCCTTATATATACAGATACAAATTTGAAAATAATTGTCTTACTGCATTTTAAGTAAAAATGACAATGATAAAAAGTCTCAATTTTTAACATAACTTAATTTAGATCTGAATTCTATTACATTTTGTTTAACATGCACATACATTTTTAATGAATTGATGAACCATTCAGACGACACATAGAGACGGACAGACACACACAGGAAGGCAGAGAAATGGGACTAACCCCCGCAGGTATATGGAAACCCGACAGTACGATGTCTGTGTCCAGTGTCCGTCCGTTGCCAGGGGTGATTGGGGTCATTCTGCAACACACAAATACCATTGACTAATTCATGTTTTTATTATTACATATATTTCTTATTGTTTGTCTTTTTCTTTACACCATCACCCACACACTGGCCGCGTAGTCTTTAAATTAAGCAATGATTTGAATGATATACGATAATGTCACACGCTTTCCTTCTTTGCCACTACGAAAGCAAACGTGTGCAAGATTGTATGTTACACGCTTTGGAGCATGTGCAAGAACGGATTCAAACTCGAAATCGTCCCTCCAAAAGCCCCCAAATGCACACACGACTTTTATTTCTCCTGCTGTTATCGTTTCTTCTCTTTACAAATTCTTCAACGCTGAGAATACTGAAAACGGCATTCCAGACGACAGTACTGTTTCCATACGCGAATGTAGCTGCCCTTGGAAAGTGGCTCGCTCAGGAGGCCTGTTAGTCTGAAACTATAAGGACAGAGTTCTGAACATAGATGACAAAGATCCCGAAAAGAACAAACATTTCGCGGATGCAGACACAGAAAGACGTCATGAAGAATGCGATACTTCAAAAGATACAGACTGTGACGATGACTGTGACGTCATTCACATATACTGAGACGTCATTCATAGTTGTTCGGTCACTTCCGTCAAAAAGTAGATCTCTCGAAAATGGCTGCTCGTGTGTTTAGGTTTGTCAAGCTTGAGTACGCAAAACGTGTTTGTTCTCTCCTCTGTTGAAGCTGTGAGACATAAATGCTATTCCGACTTGGTCGTGTGACAGAGTTTTCTTCCACACTCGATTAGCTGATGTCTAACTCAGCCTGACGGCTTCGTTAGACAATCAACGTAATCTCGTGTGGAAGAAAACGTCTGTCACACGACCAAGTCTGAATAGCAGGTACTGACACATGCTCCGCCTGGCGGTGACCTTACAATTAATTATCTACTGCTGATTTGTAAAAGTCACCGGCACAAACTTCGTTCTGGAAATCCTTTTAAGGGAATTTTAGGTGACACCATTTTTCATGTTATAACGTCTTTTCGAACTTTGGCTTTTGAAGTGAGAATTTTTAACTTTGAAAGAGAGGAATCTTAAACAGAATGAGGCAGAGCGTTGTTAACTTAGGATATCAAATAACAAAGGGAAGTAATCGCTCTTTATGCATACGTCATGTGTAACGGAGTAAGCGAGAGTTATACGAAACCTTTCTCCTGGCACCTGAATAACAAACATTGAAATGAACAAGCGACTTTCATCCTCACTTTCTTACTCTCTCGCTTACTCCATTACACGTGTCGAATGCATAAAGAGCGATTACTTCCCTTTGGTTATTCGAAAGAGAGGGTCAAATAGAGACGTCTTGGTGTTTTTAATCGATATCGATGTCTCCAAACCAATGAAACAGCGACCTTGAAATGACCTTACCTGAACGTTTCCTTGGTGAAGGCCTTGAGGTAGGACATGCGCCCGAGCGTACTAGCCGTGATGACGTCACTTCCGTCAACAATGCTGTTAATCTCTTCAATCAGTTTTTCCTGAGCTTCAGGGTTGACGGCCATAGCATACAGAGCGAACCCCAGCAAGTGGCTTGTCTGTGGCGAGACAATATGACATGATTGCATTTTCTGTTTGACGGTACATGTGTGAAAAGAATATTTTGACCATGGAATGTCTGTAGAGAGACGGTATAAGACGGGATTTCGGAACCCAGGAACCCCCCAAACCCCCCCCCCCTCCCCCCACCCCCACCCCCCGGCATAGACGCAACCCTGCAGACCAAACGAGTGACACATTTTTGCAGCCCAAGAACCCATTCATAAACCTCCTCCAATGTTAGACCCTCACCGTGTCGACGCCAGCGAAGAAGAACTCGCTGATGAGGGTCATGACCTCTTCCTCCGTCAGGCTGGTCTTGGTCATGAGGTAAGGGATGAGGTCTCCGCTCTCCCCGTCCACGTCCTGTTCGTTCTGCGAGAACATCTCCAGCGTCCGCTCGGCCTCTTGGATAGACAGCCTGTATGGGGTGAAAAGGTGGTTTCGTTATCATCATAGTTGAGCAGATGAACTACATTGTACCCTCATCCTCAATGTCCTGTTCGTCCTGCGAGAACATCTCCAGCGTCCGCTCCGCCTTTTGGATGGACAGCCTGTATGGGGGAAATGGCGGTGTCGTTATCATTATGATACTGTATGAGGGAAAAAGGCGGTTTTGTTATCATCATAGTTGAGCAGACGAACCACATTGTTCTGTCCATGTTCAAACAAACCCCAATCCAATGTTAGACCCTCACCCTCAACGTCCTACACGTTCTGCGAGAACATCTCCAGCGTCCGCTCGGCCTCTTGGATAGACAGCATGATTGGGGTGGGGGGGGGGGAGAGGGCAGGGGGAGGTATGGCAGGGAAGATTCGACTTGTCGTTGTCATTATCATTGTTGAGCAGAGAGCAGTCGAACCGCACTTGTCCATCCATTGTATGGACAATGAATTATCGTTTGTCTTTATGTTTTATGTTGTTGTTGTCTTTGCTGTCGTCATCAACATCATCATCAAGCCTCAAGTTAATTGGGCGAAGTCTGCCTCGCGAAGCTGGCTGCACGAAGATCTGGCACTGAATTTTGGGCCGCGAAGTCGACTTCCGGCTCAATGAATGTCGTGAATTTGTATTCAGTAACTTGAACCATGCTTGCAATATTTGTAAAGAGAAACCTTTGACAACTGTAACGCAGTAAATGCCCCGCGACAGATAAACTAGGACTTAAAAGACTACAGGAAGAAGGCGGCTCTTGTCGCCTTCAATGACATGTCAGAAGAAACACACACACACACACACACACGCACGCACACGCACACGCACACACTCACACACACACTCACACACACACTCACACACACTCACACACACACACACACACACAACCAAACACTCACTTTCTGATGAAGGTCTGAGCGCGGACCATTTTCTTGAATTCTGGGGAGTTTTTGGAGAGGAAGATTTTGTTCATTTCGCTGTGCGTCACCTCCATGACGTCACTGACCGCCTCGATGAACCGGAAGGTGTCGCTGTCGGCAGGGATGTTCTCCTCCATCGCCCCCAGGCGGCGGTTGAAACAGACACCGCCAATTCCTGAATGGGACACAGTGGACTTAGAAAGACTTAGGTAGAAAGATATCATCAGAAGGCTGTCTAAAAGGCGGGGTAAAAACGGTCATATACACGTGCAAAAAAATAAAAATAAAATAAACGAACCATAAACCACGAGTGTACGTGGGATTTTCAGCCCATGGATGAAGAAAAAGAAGACTTATCTTTTCTGTACCGTAAAATCCCCAGCAAACGCCCACCCCCCACTTTTGGCCAAAAGTTGTGCCACTTTATTTCTCTCGTGAAAATGTGATGACACGTTATCTTGCAAAGGGGTGGATACCTAGCAAACGCCCACCCCCTACTTTTACCCGAAATCTGTGCGGAGGGGGGGGGGGCGTTTGCTAGGGATTTTACGGTACTTCCATAGGAGGCAAATCCATTTTGCAAAGAGTGCTCTTTCTTTGCCTATTTAATTTAGGACATTTCATTCATATTTTCAAACACTCGGGTTTGCCAGGGAAGTTATAGTTCTCCTGCGTGGTAACATTATTTGTTTCCCAGAATCTTATTGTATGGCTTTTGAAGTGATCTGATGGCCGTTTTTGCTATTCCGAATTTCCTACTCAGGTGTGTACGTGCGTGTTAAGGTGTAATCGGACACCTGCACTGCTGGCAGCATGACCGAGGTCTATTATGTGCCACGGCGGTCACACGGGAATGGCTCATTGACCGAGGTCTATTATGTGCCACACAGCGGTGACACGGGAATGGCTCATTGACAAAAAGCAAATTGCGACGTGTGTCCATTCCTGTGCAAGTGTAAAAAAAATCAAAGTATTAAATCTTTTTACGAGTGCAGGGGAGACAATTAAGTTTTTCATAGAAAGTCCCTGTTCTGTACGAGTTCTGTCCCGTTATTCGAGCGGCCAAAAACGAAAACGTCCGCGTTTATTGTGCACAATATAATCTGGATTTGTTACACACACACACACACACACACACACACACATTGACCTCGTCTCGATTCCCAGTCTATCTAAAAACATTTAGTCAAAACGAGACTAAAATCCCAACCGCCGGAACAGTATAAACATATATAGTATATCCCACCTTCCATGGCAAACTTATATAGATCAGGCAGCAGATCCTGAACCACACCATCCTCGTCTCTCGCTCGGTCAATGGCGGCCACAAAGTCGTCGGAGATCTTGCTGTGCAGGTCTAGGTAGGCAGAGGCCGATTTGGGCTTCATCATCTTCACCTGGGCTTTTGAACGAAGCCTGTGCCATGCATCCCCCTGGCTGTGGAATAAAGGAGACAAAGACATGAGGATTTTACAGGGGTGGACGAGGGGGGGGGGGCACAGGGGGCACGTGCCCCCCCCCCCCCCGAAAAAAAAAGAAAAAAAAGAAGAAGAAAAAAAAAGATTTTTCTATGCTGATTCTATGACCATTTCTAAGTTCAAATGGCACCAGATGGCACCATTTTGCTTCTTTGGGCAAAATTTTTTCCGGGGGGGCATGCCCCCGGACCCCCCTAGCAAATTCGGACGCTTCGCGCCCATCACATTCACTTTCGATTCAAAGTGCCCCCCCCCTTACAAAGCAACTGATCCGCCCCTGTTTTAGGCGATTAACCATTTGGGAATTAGGAAGACTGGACAACCCCAACTGGAAGGATGTTTGATAAAAACAGATAAAGAAATAAAAACAAGAGAATTAAATACCTGGATTTAGGCAGACACTGACGCGTATTTTGGGCTTCACTATTCTTACCGAGGCTTTGGAACGAAGCCTATGCTACGCATGCACCCTCGCTGTGCAAAGATGTAAAGGTGAATGTCAAGTTGGACTTTGGGAAGCCGCTGACGTGGATAGAGGTTGAATTTTCTTTAATTGGGCTTTGACACGAACATGTACCAGGCGTTTCCTCGGTTGCAGAATGAAAATAAAGACGAATAAATGAAACAATGAATGAGAAGTTGGTTTTGTGAAGATCTTAAGCAGATTTGCATTCTGGGCTTTGAACATTATCTTCCCCTTGGTTTTGGAACATAGTCTGTACCACGCCTCTTCCCGGCTATTGAAATACGAATTTGACAAGGAAATCAAAGGAATTGACTGACATTGGGCTTCAGAAGTTATTACATAGGATATGGACCGGAATAGTGTAACATAATTATTGAAGTAAGTGTGTAAGTAGATGAAGATACTAAAACGATTTATTTTGGCAAACAGCAGCATACAAGCCATCTGTATTTGTCCGTTATGCTATATAGAAAAATACATTTTTGTTCTCAGTGATTTTATATAGTTCTTCCTTTTTTTAATTAATGATAGGGTTCCCGCACATCTGAATGGTTGGGAGAGTTTAGAAGGTCATTCTTAAAATGAAAGAGATTCTAAAAAACTTCGGTATCTTCATCTATTTAGGCCTACACTCTTGAATAACTTCAATCGTCAAAGTCAGGAATATGCGTAATAGATTGATATACAATATTCATAAGCCTACAGGGGCGGACGAGGGGGGTGCACAGGGTGCACGTGCACCCCCCCTCCAGCAAAAAAAAAATTTTTTAAATTGGAAAGCTGATTCTATGACCATTTATAAGTTCAAATGGCACCAGATGGCACCATTTTGCTTCTTTGAGCCCAAATTTGTTCCGGGGGGGCATGCCCCCGGACCCCCCAAGCAAATTCGGGCGCTTTGCGCCCATCACATTCACTTTCGATTCAAAGTGCACCCCCCCCTTACAAAGCAACTGATCCGCCCCTGGCCTATATAACAATGTCTGAAGAATTAGCCCAATGTTTTAGATGACGGAAAACATGGACCAGTCCATTGAAGGCCCACGAGAAGCTCTGGGGTCAGTCCGGCAACGTCGCTGCGGCGGCGGACTGTGGACTTCGCCCTACAGACCGGATTAAAGTTTCAGCATGGCTGGGAACGCAGAAAAAGAAGAAGATGAAAATGACGGAAAGGGTTCCTGACCTGGTAAGAATGCCCTGGACACCGTTGCTGAAGTCTTCGTTGTATTTTTTGAGTGTACGGAAAGCGTCGCGTCTGGGTCGCGTGCCTTCCGCGCGATACACCGTCTCCATGTCACGTGGTCTGTACAGGTGCACCATCTTGAACCCCAGCATGACGTGCTCTCTGACGATTGGTCCGTACAGCTCCTGCAGGCGCGTGGTCTTGCCCTCGAAGGAAAGACCGTGCAGAGGTCCTGTAATGCATGAAAAAATCACAACAATGTTAAAAAAAATTAAAAAAATAAAAAAACTTGACTAAATGTAAAAAGAGATACTATAAAACCTGTATATAACGACCACCCAAGGGACCGACGAAAAGTCGTTATAGACAGGTCCTCGCTGTGGAAAGGTGTATTATATAGAAGAAAAGCTTGTCTTGGATCTTTGGGGTGTTCGACTGTATTTATTCACTGAGACAAAGACACCCCAAATTAAATATAAAAAATGTCGCCTATTGAGGCTTCTTCAAGACAACATTTAGAGAAAGGATTGTAAACAAAAATCCCCAAACAAAAGCACTGAATCCAAAAATAAATATGCGAGGAAAAGATAAAACAAAAACGTAGAGGACAATCTACCAAACCGACTATAACATTACGATAGCCTGAAATGAATCTTTTCTTAAAAGGGTGAAAGCGTGAAATGATCGCTGATCGAATTATACTGACATTAAAACGCCGACGTCAGAATGTAAACGCCTTCAGGAAACAACTCTCTAAGGGTTATTCGGGGGTGTGGGAGAGTTGCACCACTTCAAAAAACATTGGCACTACGTACAAACCATCGTTTGCTATTGGCACTACGTACAAACCATCGTTTGCTATTGACACTGAAATTGTAAGTTCATACGATACTACAAATGTCCAGAATATGCAGAAATGCCACCAAGCAATACGAGGACCTGACAATTGAAGGCTCTTTGAGGACAATACCAGTAGGGCACCCATACCGGCGGCGGTGCCTCGTCGGGGATATCCTGTTGGGACAATAATCTCTGAAAACTACTTACCCACAGCACATTGTGCCGATGATGAAGAAGAGTTTCTTTATTTTACCTGTTCATTAATAGATAACTAACTAAACAACTACCCCCTACCTCTTCTTTATTTTACCGGTTCATTAATAGATAACTAACTAAACAACTACCCCCCTACCTAACTAGCTAACTAGCTAACTATCTTACTAACTAAACAATAACAACAAAACTAAGAAAGACAGAAATGAAGTGAATAACATGAATACATTTAGTGTTACCCACAATGAAAACTGAAGGCGTTGGTAGCTTTCAATTACTTAATTGAATTTAGTTAAATAGATTTCAATGTCTCCGGCACTAAAAAGGGAACTTAGAGCCGCAAGAAACAGGGACAGACTGGGGATGCCAGGATTGTTATTCTTTAATTATTTACTTACCACCTGGTAAGTGCATCCACATTGTGCCGATGATGGGCAAACTGAAGGGAGCGGGCATGTCCACAAATGGCTTTGCGGTGTCGAAAGCGAGGTGAGGTGGTGCAGTGGTTTGAAACTGTGCGGATTCTGTGTCGGAGGACGTTTTGTCTGATGATACTGTGATGGGGACATGCTGCTCTGCTGTGGCTGTGCTCTCGACCACACTGAAAATGGTTTCACGAAACAAATCAATAAGTTGTACTGTTTTTTAACAACTCTTTCGGTCAGTTGCAATATTGTGACATATTCAAACATATGATGTTTGGATCCGTACTCAAGTATACTCTTATATTTACGGATCGTTAACAGTTTACACAAAGCAGAATTAAACACGATAGCGGAAATATTTAAGAAACATTTGATACTAAGAATTTTTTTTTAAATCAAGCAAAAATGAATAAGGAATGAAAACTTAAAAAAGAATTAATTTTTTTAAAAACAAGTAACTGTAACGTATTGTTTTGTCAGTAACAAACGTTCCAACAATCAACCTTTCTTGTTTTTGTAGTCTGAAATTTGAAACGTTGGCAGTCTCTTTGTTTTTGGTTTTAAAAAGAATTATTTTTACCTGAAGTGAGCCGATCGTCTGGGAACGCTGTGCGAACGCGAAACCGTAGTAGGTCTGCTGTTGTGACGAGGAGCAGCCTGATGCGATGACGTCATTGGACATGCTGACGTGTCCTTGTTCGCTGTGACGTCATTGTTCCAGGCTTCCGTCACAGACGCTTCCTTGACGGCTGTGACGCTGCTGGCCTTGTGACGCGTTCCGACGACAGACAACTGTTGTGACGCGCGTGCCCGCAGGATTTCGTGACACAGTTTTTCTAGCACCGTGCGGCTCATTCTGTCGGTTTTCCCGTGGGAGTTCTAATGGTGATGTACAGTGTTGGGGCGTTGTAGAGTGACCTGAAACAAAATAATAAAATAAAATAATCAATAATAAAATAAGGGACAGGTTAAAATCGTTATTGAATCTGTATTGACGACAATCTTGGGTAACAGATCTGGTGTTAAACGAAAGGACGATCACACGATGTTATTGCCAGAGTACTCTACAGTCTCTGCTATTACATGTACTACGCTATTACACCTGGGTTTGACAGGCCATCGTGCGTATGCGTCCGGCGTATGTGAAAATTGTTCTTCTTACCTTTCTGAGTTTACTAAATATATAAAAAAAATTAAAAAATTAAAAACCACCCACGTCATCACTGACAGATTCTCCCAGGTAAAGTAATTATGCCTTTAGATTATGTTCTGTCGTTGCCTTCCATCTGCATTCTTTCTTCACAAAGAGATCGCCAGACAAAATCATTACTAACCACATCCTACGCGAACACTGACAGATTTACCATAGAATAATAATGTGACGTTTAAATTAGGTTATGTCGTTAACTTCAATCTGCGGCCTTTTTCCGCCACAAAGAGATTGCCCGAAGAAAACCATTACTAATCACAACCAGCGCGGACATTGACAGATTCACACATGCAATTATACGTTTAGATTAGGTTATGTCGTCACTTTTTAATCTTCCTTCATCCCAAGAAGATCAGTTGCCCGAATAAAAAACGCTCGCGCTGGACCCGAGTACTCTTCAGACTGGCTCGCTCCGCCAGTATAAAAGTTTTTGTCTTGTGCACGTTTAAGACCAAGTGATTGCTCTGTGTGAATTACAGGCATTCCCTTTGCTATATAACTACATTGCATGCGAGTCGAGGATGTGCGTGGTGACTGGCCTTTCTCTTTTATTTGATCACAATGAAAAAATATCAATCAATCAATCAATCAATGACGCTTATATCGCGCATATTCCGTGGGTACAGTTCTAGGCGCTCTGCAGTGATGCCGTGTGAGATGAAATTTTATACGGCCAGTAGATTGCAGCCATTTCGGCGCATATTTACCTTTCACGGCCTATTATTCCAAGTCACACGGGTATAGGTAGACAATTATTAACTGTGCCTAAGCAATTTTGCCAGGAAAGACCCTTTTGTCAATCGTGGGATCTTTAACGTGCACACCCAATGTAGTGTACACGGGGGGAGGGTTCGGACACCGAAGAGAGTCTGCACACAAAGTTGACTCTGAAATAAATTTCCGCCGAACCTGGGATCGAACTCACGCTGACAGCGGCCAACTGAATACAAATCCAGCGCGCTACCAACTGCCGACCCTCTTCATAACTGGTGAACAGGTGGCCCACGAAGTTCTTTTACTGTCCTGGCTCGCGGATTCTTGCATTTATCACGCCCCAGGTAGTTTTACCAAATTCTTTAATGTTAAGTGAAGGTAAAAGACTGAAACATATGTAAACAAAGGAAACCATAAGAAAAAACACAAAATCGCGACCTCTAAACCACCGCAGTCGCGACCGAGCAACCAACGCTTGGTAGAAAATGGGGTACACAAAAAATCAAATTATTCAAACACACAACGCGCAAAGCCTGGCAAATCGTCTCGCATGCGATACGCATGCTTTTTACGACGCTATATTTCTCGTCACTGTGTGACGCGTTCGGCTGTTCTATCAGCTCAATGGCTGGCTGTTGCTCCGTCTGAATTCGTCCAACCGCCAAGTCGTTTTTGTGGTTTATTTCGCATTTAGGTCCCAGGTAACATTATGAAGTTTTAATACGATCAATCGGACCTATTATCAAGTTAGTGTATCAACTTTTGAACGAACTGCGCCCAAGCTGTTAAGTGGAGAAAGACACACACACACACACACACACACACACACACACACACACGCACACACACGCACACACACACACACACACACACACACACACACACACACACACACACACACGATTAGAGTCTGTTGAGCCCAAGTACTAGCGTACTCGGGGATAAAGTCATTATTTAGTGCAAGCAAAACGTGCCAAAATGCATTGCATTAAAAAAAAGCGTGAAATTGTTTTTCAGTTCACTTTGAACATGTTCGCGACTGTCAGAAGGTCGTTAGTTCAAATCCCGGCCGCGGCTGCATGGTGGGTTAAGGGTGGAGATTTTTTCGATCTCCCAGGTCAACTGATGTGCAGACCAGCTAGTGATGTATCCCCCTTCGTGTGTAAACGCAAGCACAAGACCAAGTGCGCACGGAAAAGATCCTGTAATCCATTTCAGAGTTCGGTGGGTTATAGAAAACGAAAATACCCACCATGCTTCCCCCGAATGCGGCGTATGGGTGCCTGAATGGCGGGGTAAAATCGGGCATACGCGTAAAAACCGACTCGTGCAAAAACATGAGTGAAGGTGGGAGTTTCAGCCACAGAGATATAAAATATTCTATACCTCTGTGGTTTCATCCCAGGAAAGAAGAAGAAGAAGGAGGAGGAGGAGGAGGAGAAGAAGAAGAAAGAAAGAACAAGAAGAAGAAGAAGTACAAGTACAAGAACAAGAACAAGAACAAGAAGAGAACTTCGCGACTGAGAGTTGTCACAGCCCGCCACCAATAAATTAGTCAAAGGTGCATTCCACACATCACAGGGTTTTTATTCACATCAGGTGATTGCTGCGCGTGTCTATGAAGGCAAATCTCCATATTCTATACTAGTTCATGAAAAAAATGACTGGTTCACTTGAAGTGAACAGTTTGAACTGAATAGAAATGATTATTAAATTTAAAAGGTGGGATCTTTACAGGGTGCGTCAACGTTTCTCTTGATCCTGTTTCGAGAATACACCCGGATGTGTACCCAGCAACCCTGAGATAACAACAATCTACCGCTTTTAGATAAGACCTCGCAAAACCTTAAAGAAACCTATTGCACATGACTTTACGATATTATTTTGTTTCGGTCAAAACAACAACAAGCGTGAAATTGTTCACTGACCGGAGGCGGCAGTCGGCAAAACACAACAAATCAATTCAACAGCCGATGTTGGAATGGTTGGTTGGTTAATATTTTTTTATCGTCGCTTCATCTGATATTGCTATTCGAGATACGATGTTCGGAAATAATCATTTGGGTTTATATGGGTTGTGAAAGATGAAATACTCTTGCTTTTAGTGAGTCAAACTTTTCCACGTGACACTATAGGCCAGTCACTAGCGAAGTGTCTGAAACACGAGGACACAGAGCACGTGTTGAAAGCTTGCCTCACTTATTTGCGGAGTTCGTCTATTCGCCGAAAACCTTGCCGTCGTTTCGGCAGACGTGCCACAAACGTTTTACGGTGCGGAAAGGTCCTACCGGGGACTGCTGAAAACTTCCGAAAATTAGCGAAACATCTACAGCCATTTTGGCAATATTGGCCCCAAAAATAAATCATAGAAACATCCCTGCACAGTGCCTCTCTTACCATCTCAGTCATCACATCCTCAAAAAAACTTTATTTGAATATAAAGAGGGAAAGGGAGGAGAAAAGTCAAATTGGAAAGAAAAAAAGCCACTCGTTTTCAGGACCTGATCGCCACCAATAGATTAAATGTACAAAGACATTCGCTGTTGTCATGCCAACCAATGACGCAGAAGAGTCAATGATTAACAGAGTTTGAAAGGTAAACCACCGAAGATCTTATTTGGTGACAACCTCTATATGTCATAGACCCCAAAGACTGTTACGTGGGGGGCATCTCGGGGGTAACGCCGGCAGTTTGAGACGAGAAACATAACCTCGTCTTTGTCTCGGTTTCGTACTGAGTATTCGGTCGTGTTGCCCTCAACTTCAATACTAATGCATGATAAGGACAGGAGCGCACTGTGTACGGTTCGCGACCTGAAAAAAAACGAACGATTAATTTCATTTACTTTATTTTACTTCACTTTACTATACTTTATTATCCCATTGCTGGGAAATTCGAGTCGCTTCCTCCCAGTGGAAAGCCAGCAGAAACATGAGTCGCGCTACCCAGGTGTGTGCGTGTTTTGGTGTAATCAGCAACTTGCGCTTAATATGGCAGAATGACTGAGGTCTTTTACGTGCCACTGTGCTGACACGGGGGTGGAACATGGATACCAACTCTTAGTCTGCACATATAGTTGACCCGTGTCCGTCCCTCCCTGTATGGAGTCAAACCCGCGACAAAAGGATCACTAGTCAAGAGCTCGTGCACCCGCGACAAAAGGATCACTAGTCAAGAGCTCGTGCACCCGCGACAAAAGGATCACTAGTCAAGAGCTCGTGCACTTGGCGAGTGTTGTTTTTGAAACAGCCCTGCTCAGTTCACTGACTGGAAAGCTGGTCACGGACTACTTAGTATACATATCTGTACCAACCCTCGTATGCCTGTAACAAGTGTGGCCGGACATGGCAGCTATTAGCTGACTCATGTCGATCAGCCCATTTATTTACTGACAGCACTGATGTTTTTACTCTCTCGTACTTCAGTTTAAACAAACACGCACGTACGCACGCACAGAGAACTACACACACACCTACATACACACACTACCACACACACACACAAACACACACACACACCCACAAACACACACACCCACAAACACACACACACACACACACTCACACACACACACACACACACTCGCGCCGACTGGTTCCCTCAAATTAGTGCTCGCTCGATTTCACACATTCAAGAAACTCAGTCAGACACGGCAATCTTTAGAATAGACATATCTGACAAACAAAAAGACCAACAACTACTGTACTCACGTGTTTAACGAAGACAATACGACATCAAAGCACGACGTTTCGACTTTCTTTCTTTATTTGGTGTTTAACGTCGTTTTCAACCACGAAGGTTATATCGCCACTTGTCAATTGTTTCTTGTTCACAAAAGCACTAATCAAAAATTTGCTCCAGGGGCTTGCAACGTAGTACAATATAATTATTACCTTACTGGGAGAATGCAAGTTTCCAGTACAAAGGACTTAACATTTCTTACATACTGCTTGACTAAAATCTTTACAAAAATTGACTATATTCTATACAAGAAACACTTAACAAGGGTAAAAGGAGAAACAGAATCCGTTAGTCGCCTCTTACGACATGCTGGGGAGCATCGGGTAATTTCTTCCCCCTAACCCGCGGGGGGTACGTTTCGACTACTAGGGTCTTCCTCAGGCACAATCATCAGAGAGAGAAAAGAAGACAGACAACAGAACACACTTTACGACTCACAAACCAAAAGAAAAGTTCATTCTTGCACGCCGATCTATTCCATTTCTTTTAAATGCACCACAGTTCAACCGCTGTACCCCCATTTCTATCCTCTTTTTACATTTAGTCAAGTTTTTACTAAATGTTTTAACATAGAGGGGGATCGGAATCGAGACGAGGGTCGTGGTGTTTTCTTTATTTGGTGTTTAACGTCGTTTTCAACCACGAAGGTTATATCGCGACGAGGGAAAGGGGGGAGATGGGATAGGGGAAAGGGGGGAGATGGGATAGAGCCACTTGTTAAGTGTTTCTTGTTCACAAAAGCACTAATCAAAAAATTGCTCCAGGGGCTTGCAACGTAGTACAATATATGACCTTACTGGGAGAATGCAAGTTTCCAGTACAAAGGACTAAACATTTCTTACATACTGCTTTACTAAAATCTTTACAAACATTGACTATATTCTATACAAGAACCACTCAACAAGGGTAAAAGGAGAAACAGAATCCGTTAGTCGCCTCTTACGACATGCGGGGGGCAGAGAAATAAGGATGTGGAAAAGAAGACTTTTGGTAAGTGAAATAAAGGTGATGGATCCAGTCAGGTAGAAATAAGACAACAAGAAAAGAATTGGAAAACTGCAGGGAATAGTAGGGAGAGTTTTCTTGGAAGGAAATATAGGTGAAAGGACTGGTAAGGCAGAAATAAGACAAAAGAAGAGAAGTAAAGGGGTGGGGTAGCTCTGTGGAAACACTCCCGCCGCGTGAAGGCGACCCCATGGGAGCGGTCGTGGTGTATGTGTGTGTGTGTCTGTGCGTGTGTGTGTGTAGAGCGATTCAGAGTAAACTACTGGACCGATCTTTATGAAATTTTACAAGAGAGTTCCTGGGTATGATATCCCCAGACTGTTTTTTTCATTTTTTGGATCAATGTCTTTGATGACGTCGTATCCGTCTTTTTGTAAAAGTGGAAGCGGCACTGTCACACCCTCATTTTTTTAAATCAAAATGACTGAAATGTTGGCAAAGCAATCTTCGACGAAGGCCGCACTTTGGTATTGCATTTCAGCTTGGAGGCTTTGGTCATTAAAAATCTGAAAATTGTAATTAAAATTATTTGTTTATAAAATGATCCAAAATTACGTTCATCTTATTCTTCATCATTTTCTAATTCCAAAACCATATAAATTTTTTATATTCGGATTAAAAACAAGCTCTGAAAATTAAAAATATAAAAATTATGATTAAAATAAAATTTCCGAAATCGATTTAAAAACAATTTCATCTTATTCCTTGTCGGTTCCTGATTCCAAAAACATATAGATATGATATGTTTGGATTAAAAACACGCTCAGAAAGTTAAAACGAAGAGAGGTACAGAAAAGCGTGCTATGTGCAGCACAGCGCAACCACTACCGCGCTAAACAGGCTCGTTAATTTCACTGCGTTTTGCATGAGCGGCGGACTACGGTCATTGTGAAAAAATGCAGTGCGTTCAGTTTCATTCTGTGAGTTCCACAGCTTGACTAAATGTAGTAATTTCGCCTTACGCGACTTGCTTTTTCTTCTTTTTTTGTGTTTACTCCCTCGTCTCAATTCGTCCTTCAACCCCGGCCTAACCACCTGAAATCAGTCAGTCACTCACCTGTTTGCACTAGTTTCCGGATGTATGTGTTCGCTTGCACTTAAACTGCACGTCATTATTTGTTAACTTTTTATTTCAATATTTTTTTTTTTACGAACCTGTTTTCGAGTTAACGCGAAACATGGCAGACTCCATATGGCCTAGTGGTAAGGCGTCCGCCCCGTGATCGGGAGGTCGTGGGTTCGAACCCCGGCCGGGTCATACCTAAGACTTTAAAATTGGCAATCTAGTGGCTTCTCCGCCTGGCGTCTGGCATTATGGGGTTAGTGCTAGGACTGGTTGGTCCGGTGTCAGAATAATGTGACTGGGTGAGACACGAAGCCTGTGCTGCGACTTCTGTCTTGTGTGTGGCGCACGTTATATGTCAAAGCAGCACCGCCCTGATAATTATGGCCCTTCGTGGGCGTTAAGCAAGCAAACAAACAAACAAACAAATGGCAGACTCCTTGTCCTATAACTAGGTAAGACACGTGCACGTGTGACCTTGACGCTGCACACACAAGATCCACATTCCCACGCCTCAAACACCCCCCCCCCCCCCCCCCCATCGATGTACTTTTGGCATTATTGTACACTTAGCACAAAAAGTGGTGGATCTTCCTTTCTTCTGCTAGAATTAGAGCTAATTGGGTTTCAGAAATGCTTGGGTGTGACGTCACAGGTCCTTGACCACATCTACACCCCCAAAGAGTCAGTTATTTTGTTTTATTGTTTTGACAGTATGATTTACCTTTTTTTAAGCGGGGGAAACTATATCCTTAAATTTTTGAACTTGGTGTATATATATATGTATCTATTTTTGCAATCACTCCCGATCTGTTTTATTTAACCTCGATTGCCCCCCCCCCCCCCCCCTACCCACCCTCCCTCCCCGCCTCCCCCCCCCCCTCTCACCATGCCCATGTTCAATCGAACTACAGACATTTTTATTTAATATACCGTTCCCTCGGCTAACGAACTCTTTGCCTCCCTTTCTGTCCCACTCTCGATCCAGGTCAACTATTTTCATATCCGTATGTTTGAAAATTATAAATGACCTTGCCCTCTTTCATACGCCTCTCTCTCTCTCTCTCTCTCTCTCTCTCTCTCTCTCTCTCTCTCTCTCTCTCTCTCTCTCTCTCTCTCTCTCTCTCTCTCTCTCTCTCTCTCGGCGGATTTTATGCATTATGAGCGCCGATAGAAGTACAACACACACAGACAAATACACACACACACACAAACACACACACACATACACACACACACACACATACACACACACACACACACACACACACACACACACATGTAAGCATGCTAACACCCCCCCCCCCCCCTCTCCTACTACCTCCTTCCTTTAAAACAACTGTGTTGATCCTGAAGGCCAAAGGTTCTTTCGTCTTCTTGTCAGAATGGAAACTGTGGGAATTCCCCTGACCCTTACAAATACACCATACCCGTTCCAGTTTAAGAAACACGTAGGTTTTAGAGTTTTAGCAACAACGCACCCGATGAACGCTTCAAGAACTACAATACGGATAATTACTATTGTTGGCCTCTGTTCGTATCACATTTTTCGTAAACGGCTGATTACGTTTTCGTAAAAGCGAACAACAAATTAAGTGAAAGTGCAATGCCTTGGGCACGGTCATCAACCATCATACCTGCATACCCTCAGCGAAGGACAAATCGGCATCCCTCCTTCTCACACACACACCAAGTTACACACACACACACACACACACACACACACACACACACACACACACACACACTAGCTCTCTCTCTCTCACCCCCCCCCCACACACATGTTTTCGAAAATAAAAACGGTAAAATGTTGTTGAATATATAAATATTTTGCTCTTCACGAAAATCACTGGCGATCAAACATGAGTATAAGACAACCAGGTTAGTTTCAAGACAAAAGAGACAAAGACAAAGGAACTAAACACGTCGAAGCAAGAAAGCTGGCCTAAGATGGTAAGTACTATGAAAGACGTATGAGTACACTAACCTTCAGTATTTCAGTCGGGAAAACCCCAGCTATAAACACGATATTAAATTCAACAATACGGCTGATAAAAATCACCCTTTCAAAAAAGCCTCGGCCCCGGTTTGCATTAGCATGACATGCTTGAACGCTTAGAACTAACGATACCTATTACCACAAAAAAAAGACATAAACAAGAAAAAGAATTAAAACGTTCCATAGTGCAGAAAACTTTACACTAACGACAGCAAAAAGGATTAATTGAAGACGGTTTGGAATCTCGCCTGAATGCGTCAATAATGCGCCGGATTTCAAACAATTGAGTATCCTACAAAAATATGGATCCCAGGCATTTGTCTTTTTTGCACTGTAAAAAGGTCATATTTCCCTCTCACCAAAAACCGAAACAAGACTGCGATCAAGAAATGAACTATTATGTTCCTCATGCACACATGGATTCGTTATAGTTCAATCGCCAGTTAGCTATAATTACTAATGTCAAAACTCGCAATAAAAACAGGTACACAAACAAACCTTTCCAGAATCAAAAACTTCTGCAAAACGCAGAATCTTCGTACACCACACGGGTATGCACGTACAAACCCACAAAACAACTGTCAAAAGTTCTGATCACTCAAGCCTGGGATTTATATTCCCCAAGGTAGAAATCGACTGTTCTTTTACCTACTTTTTTCGAGCGAAAGTTCCAGGTATGCACACACAAACACACAAAACAACTCCGAAAAGTTGAGATCACTCAAGCCTGTGATGTATATACCCGAAGGTAGAAATCGAGACTGGATTTTTACCTTCGAAGTGGATTCACAGCGCGCGGCGCGTTGTGCAGCGTTGCGATTTACAACGCGCGGCGCCGCTATATACGAGGAGCACTGCGATTCACGACGCGCAATGTATTCTGCTGATACATTTCCTTCACAATCGCAACGTTTACAACAGCTACATCTATCTGATCTATTTGAGAAATAAAACTGTCAATAAAACGAAAAACAGAGCTCCACTGATTCTCTCTCTCTCTCTCTCACTCTTTCAACTGAATTTACCATATATCGCTGCGCCGATGTAAAAACGTGCCTACCTCTGCTGAACAATCCTTCTCATTGCGGTCAATGCGCATGCGCCAATCTTGGACTTACAAAATGCGACCCTTTGACCGATCGAACCATGGGTTAGGGTTAGGGTTAGGATTAGGGTAAGGGTTAGGGTAAGGGTTAGGTTGTTCACGACCTGATTAATCTCCCCATGTTAGCGCATGCGCATTGACCGCAACGAGAAGGATTGTTCAGGCAGAGTCAGTTTTCAGTTCGTGACACCGGCCTTGAATACTTGGCAGTCATATCACTACATGTCATTGCAATGGCTTAGAACTACTAATGATATGCCGAAAAGGAGCTGAGTTTTTAAACTGGGATGACGTTTTTAAACAATTATCCGAGTACAGTGCCGCGAAACTGTTAATCGGTGTCACACCAATTAACACTTCAGCAGCCATTTTGGAATTCGCGCATGCGCAGATCGTTTTTTCAGTGTTTTTTTCCCCGGTTGATTTGAACGCGTATATTCAGTCTGCAGAAAGTGCAATTTTGTAGTCTTGCAGCCCTGAAGTTGCTTTTAAGTGTCCAAAGAAAGAGTGTAAAATGTTGCTGATAATCATGCATTCATACATGTCCAAAAATAAAGCGCGTCAACAATCTGCGCTGGTGAGAGCAATAGCCGCGCTCTGGGAATCGCTGCACTGCACAACGCACCGCGCTCTGGGAATCGCCGCGCTGCACAGCGCGCCGCGCTCTGTGAATCGCTTGCCTTTTACCTTCATTCGTCGAGCGAAAGTTCCAGGCCAGTATGCATACACAAACGCACTAAGCAACTGTCAAAAGTTGAGATCACTCAAGCCTGTGATTGATATACCCCAAGGTAGAAATCGAGACTGTTCTTTTACCTTCATTCGTCGAGCAAAATAAAATACTCGAAAGTTCCAGGTATGCACGTACAAACACACAAAACAACTGTCAAAAGTTGAGATCACTCAGTCAAGCCTGTGATTTTCACCCCAAGGTAGACATCGAGACTTTTCTTTTACCTTCCTCGCTCTCACAGTGCTGTCACCAATTTACTTCCCTCCCGTGCAAGTGTACTTCCACCTCGGTCTATCTTCCTCTTCCACCTGTGCCCATTGAGCGAGTACGCTGCGGCAATACATATCTTGACTGACCCCTCGAGCACGCGGACTTGCACGCGACAGCGCGAGATCATGCATATGCATGAGCTGTGGTAAACAGCGTTCGGCGTACAGCCGCACTACCCCGGCGGGGTCGCAGGGGTCGAGCGTAAGTGTGACAGGTAAGCAACAGTAATAGGTACACGCATGTACTTTTGACCTAATGACCGTTGGGTGTACGTGTGCGGTTGTACATATATATATATATATTTCTGATGTTTTATATACATATATATACATAGACAGACATTGCGTCAAAGGATATTTGTAAACATCGTGCGAGTTAATTATAGAACACCCTGACGAAGGCCACGAGGCTGAAATATTGGTGAAAACGTGAAGGCTTGTTTTGGTTATTTTTTCCATATTTGTTTGTACATATATAAATATATATATGTATATATATGCAAAATTCAAGGAACTCCCTTTCCTCTGCACCACATCACACAATGAATATATAATTATATATATATGCGTGTTGGGAATAAACTGGGGCATATCGAACGCTAGCAGCTAGCTCTTAGAGTAGCTTTGTTAAATTGCAATGTGGAGCTAGAATTTACTTCACAGGCAGAATCACAAACAGACATATAGACAGATACACGCACACACAAAGCGTAGGCACGTATGTGCAAGCCCATGCACACGCACACACACGCACACACACACACACACGCGCACACACACACGCACACACACGCACACACACACACACGCACACACACGCGCACACACACACACACGCACACACACACATACACACACACACACGCACACACACGCGCACACACACACACGCAACACACACGCACACACACACACACACACACACACACACACACACACACACACACACGCCTGTGCATGTTTGTGTCGGTGTTAGTCTGTCCGCCTGTCTGACGGTGTGTGTGTGTGCGTACGAACGTGCGTGTGTGTGTGTATGTGTGTGTGGGTGTGTGTGTCTCTCTCTCTCTCTCTCTCTCTCTCTCTCTCTCTCTCTCTCTCTCTCTCTCTTCCACGAATTGACCTTTATAAGACCAGTCTTGCTTTTTCGGGTACATCAGTTTGGAATTCACTTCCATCATCCCTTAAGCACTTAAAGTCATTAAAAAGTTTGTAAAAATGTGTCAAAAAACACTTAATGTCTGAGTAGTTACCACACTTAGTATTACGCCAAAGATATGCTGTGCATTGTATATTCTGAACTGGTCTATATTGGGACAGGTATTGGTAATACGTTGAAGATATGTGATACTTTGATTCGAGCAAGCCCCGCTGTGGCTGTCTTCTTCGACACACCAGCATTGGGTTTGTCTCGTCAAAGTATCGAAATACGATCATGATAATCGGAGACGAGAGATGATGCATGCGTGTCTTCGTGTTTTCCAAGCCCTGAGACTTTCGCTGTGAACGTGGGATCTTTTTCGTGCGCATGTGTGCACACGGGGGTGTTCGGACACCGAAGAGAGTCTGCACAAAGTTGACTCCGAGAAATAAATCTCTCGCCGAACGTGGGGATCGAACCCACGCTGATAGCGACCAACTGGCTACAAAGCCAGCGCGCTACCAACTGAGCTACGTCCCCGCCCTATATTTTGCTCGACGAATGAAGGCAAAAGAACAGTCTCGATTTCTACCTTGGGGTATATCAATCACAGGCTTGAGTGATCTCAACTTTTGACAGTTGCTTAGTGCGTTTGTGTATGCATACCTGGAACTTTCGCTCGACGAATGAAGGTAAAAATCCAGTCTCGATTTCTACCTTCGGGTATATACATCACAGGCTTGAGTGATCTGAACTTTTTGGAGTTGTTTTGTGTGTTTGTGTGTGCATACCTGGGTTAGGGGGAGTCCCATATTGGTTGGGACGAGAAAGAATTTACCCGATGCTCCCCAGCATGTCGTAAGAGGCGACTAACGGATTCTGTTTCTCCTTTTACCCTTGTTAAGTGTTTCTTGTATAGAATATAGTCAATTTTTGTAAAGATTTTAGTCATGCAGTATACTATATGTAAGAAATGTTAAGTCCTTTGTACTGGAAACTTGCATTCTCCCAGTAAGGTAATATATTGTACTACGTTGCAAGCCCCTGGAGCAAATTTTTGATTAGTGCTTTTGTGAACAAGAAACAATTGACAAGTGGCTCTATCCCATCTCCCCCCTTCCCCCGTCGTGATATAACCTTCGTGGTTGAAAACGACGTTAAACACCAAATAAAGAAAGAAAGATTGCTACATGTTCGATTGCTACCAGCTTGTACTTATAATTACTTGCATAGTATGCATTTGATTTTATGAATAACCACATATGTATGCTCTTCATGCATCATCATCATCATCATCATCATCATCATCATCATCATCATCATCATCATCATCATCATCATCATCATCATCGTCATCTTTATCATCACGTGCTGAAGTGTTCTGACTTTTTAACTTTTTAATTTTTCAATTTTATCATTGTGTGTCTGTGCGTCCCAAGGACAGATTGTAAGAAAAGGCGTAGCCTTAAATCTTAATCCTTGTTAAATAAAGTTCAATTCAATTCAATTCAATTCAATTCTCTCTCTCTCTCTCTCTCTCTCTCTCTCTCTCTCTCTCTCTCTCTCTCTCTCTCTCTCTCTCTCTCTCTCTCTCTCTCTCTCTCTCTCTCTCTCTCTCTCTCTCATTATCATCATCATCGTCATCATTATCATCACGTGTTTAATTTTTCCCACCTCTTTTTGTTGTCAACTTTTTAATTTGTAATTTTTTAATTTAATCATTGTCTGTCTGTTCGTCCCAAGGACAGATTATAAGAAAAGGCATAGCCTTAAATCTTAATCCTTGTAAAATAAAGTTCAATTCAATTCAATTCTCTCTCTCTCTCTCTCTCTCTCTCTCTCTCTCTCTCTCTCTCTCTCTCTCTCTCTCTCTCTCTCTCTCTCTCTCTCTCTCTCTCATTGATGTGTGTCCTTGTCTGAATATCTGGGGTTGGTTTTTTTTGCATTTCCTTTTTGCACGCGTTAACATACACGACAGTAGCACCCTTTTGACATAGACGACATAGACGGTCACGTAAGTCTAGGCAGCATAATTAAGAACACTCATTAAACGTTTTTACGTTGACGACAACGACAACAACAGTAACGATGGCGTTGTTAACGCTGACGAGGACGCGGTCGATGACACAGGCCTAGGTGGATATTAAAGAACAAAACAGGCGTGACAAACATCAACCTGACAGCAACGCAGTCCCAAGTTTGAAAATGCTGCTACACCCACCCTCCCCTAGTCTCACACTCACCCCCTCCTCGCGAAACTCAAAGGCGGTTTAAAACTAGGTTTTCTATGAATGCAGCTGAAAGGTGGTTTAGATACCGGATAGTAGGCGTTGAAAATAAGCCGTGTGAAACGCGCTTTAGGGACAGAAATAGATTTTGTTGCAGTCAATGACAGCTGCACAAAAGGAGACAATAATATTACAGTATTAGTGCACGGGTGGTGCGAGAAGTAGAGAGGGGGAGGTGAAGGGGAGGGGGCCGTGAAGAGGGGAGGAGAGGGGTAAAAGTGCTGGAGACGACAACAACCAACGGAGGTCACACAAATGATAAGACACACGTCGAACTCGGTGAGACCACAAGTCCATCATCTACAAGTAAATATTGATCATTGGCTGCAGTCGATGAGACCACAAGTCCATCATCTACAAGTAAATATTGATCATTGGCTGCAGTCGGTGAGACCACAAGTTCATCATCTACAAGTAAATATTGATCATTGGCTGCAGTCGGTGAGACCACAAGTCCATCATCTACAAGTAAATATTGATCATTGGCTGCAGTCGGTGAGACCACAAGTCCATCATCTACAAGTAAATATTGATCATTGGCTGCAGTCGATGAGACCACAAGTTCATCATCTACAAGTAAATATTGATCATTGGCTGCAGTCGATGAGACCACAAGTCCATCATCTACAAGTAAATATTGATCATTGGTTGCAGTCGATGAGACCACAAGTCCATCATCTACAAGTAAATATTGATCATTGGCTGCAGTCGATGAGACCACAAGTCCATCATCTACAAGTAAATATTGATCATTGGCTGCAGTCGATGAGACCACAAGTTCATCATCTACAAGTAAATATTGATCATTGGCTGCAGTCGGTGAGACCACAAGTCCATCATCTACAAGTAAATATTGATCATTGGTTGCAGTCGATGAGACCACAAGTCCATCATCTACAAGTAAATATTGATCATTGGTTGCAGTCGATGAGACCACAAGTTCATCATCTACAAGTAAATATTGATCATTGGCTGCAGTCGGTGAGACCACAAGTCCATCATCTACAAGTAAATATTGATCATTGGTTGCAGTCGATGAGACCACAAGTCCATCATCTACAAGTAAATATTGATCATTGGCTGCAGTCGGTGAGACCACAAGTCCATCATCTACAAGTAACTATTGATCATTGGCTGCAGTCGGTGAGACCACAAGTCCATCATCTGCAAGTAACTATTGATCATTGGCTGCAGTCAATGAGACCACAAGTTCATCATCTACAAGTAAATATTGATCATTGGTTGCAGTCGATGAGACAACAAGTTCATCATCTACAAGTAAATATTGATCATTGGCTGCAGTCGGTGAGACCACAAGTTCATCATCTACAAGTAAATATTGATCATTGGCTGCAGTCGATGAGACCACAAGTTCATCATCTACAAGTAAATATTGATCATTGGCTGCAGTCGGTGAGACCACAAGTCCATCATCTACAAGTAAATATTGATCTTTGGCTGCAGTCGGTGAGACCACAAGTCCATCATCTACAAGTAAATATTGATCATTGGCTGCAGTCGGTGAGACCACAAGTCCATCATCTACAAGTAAATATTGATCATTGGCTGCAGTCGATGAGACCACAAGTTCATCATCTACAAGTAAATATTGATCATTGGCTGCAGTCGGTGAGACCACAAGTCCATCATCTACAAGTAAATATTGATCATTGGCTGCAGTCGGTGAGACCACAAGTCCATCATTTTTTGTGTGGGTGTGCTTTTGAAAAGTTTTTTTTTTCTCTTCTTTTTTTCTCTTCTAAAAACATTTGTTAAACCCTTCTCCTGGTAAGCATTCGTTTGACTTCTTCATGTCAGTGGCTAACTAAAGCATTGTGACACACTAGAGTCACGTTTTTGTCCCGCTCTCGCTACGATTGTGTCCATTCCGAACTTGTACTCCCCGTGCGGCTTGTGCCACGCTGCAGTTGTGCTGTGTCGAGTCACGCTTGCGTAAGGCTTCCGTTAGGCTTTTGTCCGCCTGGCCAGTTCAAGCTGTGTGTTGGCCGTAATTCTCGTGCTGCTCGCTCGTGTTTGGCATGGCGGAGGCGGAGAGTTTGCCGGGTGTTCCACCCGTGTTTGTTTTGAACACACAGCTGCCAGCTTTTGAAAAAAAGTTCTATACCACAGCCGAACTATGCTCAGCTGCGGAAAAAACGGCTGGGTATGAAAGCTTAGAGGGGGCTCAACGGATCCCTGGGGGCTCTAGTGTGGCGGATTTATCCGCGAAGTGCAGGAGCTAGGCAGACGCTTATGATACAGAGGTTCGTGGTGAGAGGAGTCAGAGTAGAGGTGAAAGACAAAAATCCGTTCCTTATCTCCTCCCCCGACGGATCGGATAGAGAGGTACCAGCAACAAAGGTGGTTATTGGAAATGTACCTCTGTCCTTTTCGGACAAGGAGATCATACAATGCATGAGATCTCTGAAGATCAACATAAGATCAAAGCTCATTGCAGAGAGAGACAGAGACGCAAATGGCAAATGGCAAGCTCACAAGGTGGAAAACCGGTAGACGTTTTCTTTACATCGACGTCCCTACCACTCCTTTGGAGAAAGTCTTGCAGATAGGTCCTTTCAAGGCAACCCTATTCCACCGGGAACAAAAAGTACAAAAACAATTTGTGGACTGTGGACAGTGCCTTCAGAAAGGTCACAGATCTGAAGAGTGCACAATTGTGACCCTCCACCACGAAATGAGTCGCATGTCACCTCGTGCGGTTCTGCGCTAGGCTTAATATAAGTCCGGGGAGTGTCTGGTAACAGTGTGAGGGTCACCTTAGTCACAGGCTTATAACTCAAACAGTTCCTGCGCTTTTCTAAAACGGGTTTCACCACTGGATAGAGCATAAAAAACTCTTTAGGAAAATGTAAAAATATGAAAATCATGCAAAGGTGACATGCGACTCATTCCGTGGTGGAGGGTCACAAATGAGGTCAAGTGTCGTCAGTGCTACAGCGATGGACACAAAGCAGGAGACCCCACATGCAACTTGACACCAGAGGTGCAAACAGTGGACGAAACAAGCAGAACAGACAACAAACAAGTAGAAGCATCGGGAGAAGATTCCAGGAAGCCCAGGAACAGATCTGAAAGCAGAGGCCGCCAGCCTCAAAGAGCCCAGAGCCGCTCGAAAGGTAGAGGAATGAGCCAGTCGAGGTTGAACTTCAGACCAGATGGAGCCGCACGCTCGGGATCCAGGAAACGACGGCGCTCTGTTGGAGCGACACCCCCAACACAGCCAGAAAAGCAAGTACGTCAGCCGGACCAGGAAGAGGACGGAAGAGGACCGGCATCCGAAGACGAAAACGAGGAGTTCAGTGACGTCTTGGGATGACAGAGCGTCAACTTGAGTAGATCCTTTTTGGTGTTCGGCCTTGGCTTTGTTTCTACGATTTTGAGTTAGGATTTGTGAATTTGGTCGAAGACTGAGTTGGTAAATCTCTTTTGTCGGGATGGAGCGTTTACGTATGATCTCGTTAAATACCAGAGGTTTAAAAAATAAATTAAAAAGAAACGCAATGTTTACCTTTTTAAAGCAGCAGAAGGTTGATATAGCCTGCCTGCAGGAAACACACATAACAGAACAAGACGTGTCTATTTGGGAAAAACAATGGGATGGAAAGATGTTTTATAGTGAAGGAACGCATAATAGCAGGGGAGAACTTATCCTTGTTTCAAAGCATTTTGTAGGGGAAGTGAGTTTATTGAAGAGTTATGATAGAATATTAGTAATTTCTGTTATAAAAGAAGATAAAGAGTATATTGTAGTTAATATGTATGCTCCAAATGTAAGCCAAGAAAAAGTAAGATTTTATAATAAGTTGAACTCAGTGTTGCTAAAGTATACGGAAGAAAAGGTGTTGTTAATGGGAGACTTTAATTTAGTTATGTCAAATGAGTTGGATATCATTGCTGGTGAAAATCATAAACAAAATGAAGTTGAGTTGTTGAAAGATATAATATTTAGACTGAATATGAGTGATGTTTGGAGAATGTTGCATGGCGAGGAAAAAGAGTATACATGGTGCAGACGTAACCCTTTTATCGCACGGCGACTGGATTATTGCTTTGTAACAGAGGACATTATTCCAAACTGTGTAAGTTGTGAAATTGTGTCGGTTGCAAATACCGATCACAGAGGGGTTTTGGTGGAAATGTGTGATTCCCAATTTGTACGGGGCCCAGGCTACTGGCGCTTTAATAATTCCTATTTGAAAGATCAAGCATTTGTTGAAAAAATGAATGCGTTAATAGAGGAGATGTGTAATAATGTGCCTAGGGGTGCTAATGCTCAGGATCAATGGGAAACATGTAAATCAAACATTAAATCGGTTTGTATAGAATTTGGTAAATCAAGGTCAAGAAGCCAGAAGAATGAATTTGTAGATTTACAAGCAAAGTTGCAACAGTTGGAAAAACATTGTGCAGAACAACCTAATAATGAGAAATTGCAGGCAGAAATTTTTAATGTTAAATCGAAATTGGAAATAATGACCATGGATAAAGCAAGAGGAGCTCATGTACGATCAAGAGCTAAGTGGGTAGAAGAAGGAGAAAGAAATACGAAATATTTTTTGAATTTGGAAAAAGTACAAGCCCAAAATAATGTGATGACACATGTGAGGGCAAGTAATGGTGATATTGTTGATGATCAATTTCTTGTGTTGAATGAACAAGTGCAGTATTATAAATGTTTGTACGGTAAAAGTCCAGAAAGTCAGGAACGCATCAGGGCAGAAGCAAAGGAATTTTGTGATGAAGAAGAATTGGTTAAATTAACGAACGAAGATAGTAATGTATGTGAAGGGATGTTGACGGAAGCAGAGGTGGCAGCAGCATTAAAGATGATGAAAAATGGTTCATCACCTGGAAGTGACGGACTCACTACAGAGTTTATTAAAATGTTTTGGAATAGATTAAAGAGCATGATTACAGACTCGTTTAATGAAGCCTTTCGTAAAAATAATTTGTCTTTTACGCAAAAACAAGGAATAATTAAGTTATTACAAAAAAGTACAGAATTACCCAGGGAAGACCTTAATAATTGGCGTCCAATTACCCTACTTAATACAGATTATAAGATCTTGGCAAAGGTTTTAAATCAGAGATTGAGTTCGGTTATTTGTAAGTTAGTAAATGAAGATCAAGTTGGTTACATAAAAGGAAGGAATATTGGAACCGTGATTCGTACAATAGATGACGTAATAGAGTATTTAAATCGAACGAATAAGTCTGGGTTTATATTGGCCCTTGACTATCGTAAAGCGTTTGATTCCATTTATAAGGAATTTATGATAGAAGCATTTAGATCATATGGTTTTGGTGAAGATTTTCAAAAATGGGTTAAGCTTTTAATGACAGACACTTTTAGTAGTATTAATCACGGAGGGTGGATTTCAGAACCGTTTCCCTTGAAGTGTGGTATAAGACAAGGTTGTCCATTTTCACCCCTGGCCTTTATATTGGCGGTGGAAATACTTGCCATTAAAATTAGGAAAAGTGATATAACGGGTGTTGAATTACCCTCAAAGGTGGGCGAGGAGAGTGCCCTAAAAATTAAACAGTTAGCAGACGATACAACAATATTTTTACAGAACAGTGGTGATGTCTTTAAAGTTAAAGATATAATAATACAGTTTGCAAAGTTTTCAGGACTGACCCTGAATGTTAATAAAACCAAAATAATGAAAATTGGACAGCATTGTGGTCAGCAAAAGTTGCCCTTTGAGTGCACAGAGAAGATTAAGATTTTAGGTATATATTTCGTAAATAATGATAGAGCAATAACTGTTGAACAGAATTGGGTATTAAGAGTTCAGAAGATTAAGAAGTTGATTAAGATATGGAGTAGACGAGATTTAAGGATTCACGGTAAAATTGTAATAATCAAATGTTTTTTTATTTCACAGCTAGTATTTGTGATGCAGACGATTGGATTGCCAGAGCGGGTTTTGACAGAGTTAAATAGATTGTTTTATAAGTTTATTTGGCAGAGAAAGTGTTCGAATAAAAAAGCATTTGAAAAAGTGAAAAGAAAAGTAATGGAGAAAGAAATAAGTGAAGGTGGGTTGAAAATGCTAAATGTGCACAGGATGCAAGAGTCTTTTTATTTACAATGGGTCGGACGTTTGTATGAAGAGAAGGGAGCAAATTGGACGTTTATACCACTATGGTTTCTGGGACATGTTGTTTCAGGGTATGGTTGTTTTGATTTGAATGTTAAACCGAGTAAGGAATTGAATTTGACAATGATTGGAAGCCCATTTTGGCAGAGGGTAGTGTGGACACACTTGAGTTACAAGCGTAGGATGGAACATGATAAGATTGATGTAAACAATTTTTATAAACAGATTTTGTGGAGCAATGATTTGATTCGGTATAAAGGGAAAATGTTGTTTTATTTGTATTGGAAAAATGCTGGGATTGAACGAGTAAGTGATTTGTTTATAGTGGAAGAAAAGAGATTGAAGTCAGCAGCAGAGGTATATATACAAATTGGAAAGAATAATGCAAATATTGTATTGGATTATTGGGCATTAATAAACGCATTACCCAAAGTATGGATTAATTGCATTGAAAATAAACATATTATTGTCCAGATTGATAAGCAATTGTTTGATGGTAGCCTGTATATGATAAAAATAAGCCAAATACGAAAAATGATAGAAAAGAAAAGTGTAGATACTGCTGTAGAAAAACCTTGTGTATATAATTTTTGGTTGAGGAAGTTTGGTGTACAAGTAGATAAGGAAATTTGGACACTTGCCCATGTTTCCAAAGAAGTGAGGTTAAGAGAATTGCAATGGAAAATCTTACATAACATATATCCAACAAATATTTTATTATGTAAAATGCAAGTCAGGGAGAATAACAGATGTTGTATTTGTTGGACGGAAGTTGATTTTGTTGAACATTTCTTTTATGAGTGCATACCGGTAAAGTTGTTTTGGACGAAGATAGAAAACTGGATAGAGGAAAAGGCTGGATTGAGGGTTAATTTTAAGATGCAGGATATAATATTTGGCTATCAAGACACAAGTTGTTGTAAAAAGATGAGAAATTTTGTAAATCACGTAATATTAATTGGGAAAATGTGTATTAGTATTTTTAGAAAGACAACTTGTCAGGGATCAGTGTTCGTAATTTTCGAGTTTCAAATATTAAGTAGAAAATTTGATTTGTAAATATAAGGAATATTTCCATTGTAGAGAAAAAATTTCCATGTCTCGTGAGTGTAATATACCTCTATGTTGGAGTTAAAAAAAGAAGAAAAAAGACCAATGAAGAAGGATGCTCACCGCCTATTTACAAGAAAAAAAGACAGAAAAAAAAGAGAAAAAAAAAGGAAAAAAAAAAAAAGGAAAGAAAAAAGAGAAAAGAAAACAAGGAAGGGTTGAAGCAGCCTGCATGCAACTGAGGTCAAAAAAAAAAAGAAAAAAAAAAGAAAAAAGAAAAAAAAAAAAGATGAGAAAAAGAAAAAAAAAAAAAAAAAAAAAAAAAAACCAAGTAAATATTGATCATTGGCTGCAGTCGATGAGACTACAAGTTGATCATCTGCAAGTAACTATTGATCATTGGCTGCAGTCAATGAGACCACAAGTTCATCATCTACAAGTAAATATTGATCATTGGCTGCAGTCGGTGAGACCACAAGTTCATCATCTACAAGTAAATATTGATCATTGGTTGCAGTCGATGAGACCACAAGTTCATCATCTACAAGTAAATATTGATCATTGGCTGCAGTCGATGAGACCACAAGTTCATCATCTACAAGTAAATATTGATCATTGGCTGCAGTCGGTGAGACCACAAGTCCATCATCTACAAGTAAATATTGATCATTGGTTGCAGTCGATGAGACCACAAGTCCATCATCTACAAGTAAATATTGATCATTGGCTGCAGTCGGTGAGACCACAAGTTCATCATCTACAAGTAAATATTGATCATTGGCTGCAGTCGGTGAGACCACAAGTCCATCATCTACAAGTAAATATTGATCATTGGTTGCAGTCGATGAGACCACAAGTCCATCATCTACAAGTAAATATTGATCATTGGTTGCAGTCGATGAGACCACAAGTCCATCATCTACAAGTAAATATTGATCATTGGCTGCAGTCGGTGAGACCACAAGTCCATCATCTACAAGTAAATATTGATCATTGGTTGCAGTCGATGAGACCACAAGTCCATCATCTACAAGTAACTATTGATCATTGGCTGCAGTCGGTGAGACCACAAGTCCATCATCTACAAGTAAATATTGATCATTGGCTGCAGTCGATGAGACCACAAGTCCATCATCTACAAGTAAATATTGATCATTGGCTGCAGTCAATGAGACCACAAGTTCATCATCTACAAGTAAATATTGATCATTGGCTGCAGTCGATGAGACCACAAGTTCATCATCTACAAGTAAATATTGATCATTGGCTGCAGTCGGTGAGACCACAAGTTCATCATCTACAAGTAAATATTGATCATTGGCTGCAGTCGATGAGACCACAAGTTCATCATCTACAAGTAAATATTGATCATTGGCTGCAGTCGATGAGACAACAAGTTCATCATCTACAAGTAAATATTGATCATTGGCTGCAGTCGGTGAGACCACAAGTCCATCATCTACAAGTAAATATTGATCATTGGCTGCAGTCGGTGAGACCACAAGTCCATCATCTACAAGTAAATATTGATCATTGGCTGCAGTCGATGAGACCACAAGTCCATCATCTACAAGTAAATATTGATCATTGGCTGCAGTCGGTGAGACCACAAGTCCATCATCTACAAGTAAATATTGATCATTGGCTGCAGTCGGTGAGACCACAAGTCCATCATCTACAAGTAAATATTGATCATTGGCTGCAGTCGATGAGACCACAAGTTCATCATCTACAAGTAAATATTGATCATTGGCTGCAGTCGATGAGACTACAAGTTGATCATCTGCAAGTAACTATTGATCATTGGCTGCAGTCGATGAGACCACAAGTTCATCATCTACAAGTAAATATTGATCATTGGCTGCAGTCGATGAGACAACAAGTTCATCATCTACAAGTAAATATTGATCATTGGCTGCAGTCGGTGAGACCACAAGTTCATCATCTACAAGTAAATATTGATCTTTGGCTGCAGTCGGTGAGACCACAAGTTCATCATCTAAAGTAAATATTGATCATTGGCTGCAGTCGGTGAGACCACAAGTTGATCATCTACAAGTAAATATTGATCATTGGCTGCAGTCGGTGAGACCACAAGTTGATCATCTACAAGTAGATATTGATCATTGGCTGCAGTTGATGCGCGCTGATACATGCACCCTATGGGCTTTTCCCACGAGCCAATGTTACCTAAAATAGAATAGAGAATTATGGGAAACTGTTCAAGGGGAGTAACTTACTACAATCATTCAAATATTGTTGCATATTGCAAAACTTCTAAGATCTAAGATGAATCCTTTAGTCACAGCAGTAGGGTGATAAATGTAAGCGTTTAGAAAAAGAAAAGAAGAAATAAAAGATTAAAAAACACACACAAATTCTTGGATTGCCGACGGATTCGAACCGGACTAACGGTCCGGAGCGAGACCGACAGCGCTAACGGAGCTAACTGTCTTTTGCAGTAAAACAAGTAAAATTGTAATTTGAGAGTTACTCTTGAGTTCGTCGGTACCCGAGTCGCTCCGTTTGTGTTTGTGTGCTGTACGCTGTATCGATCTCACTGTTCACTGTGCGTTCACTTGATAGCTGTCCCTATTCTTCCGTTCACTTTGTATCAGTTCGAGAAGCAAAATCAAATAGCATTGACATCAAGCGTGATCGACATAGTGCTGACACTCCTAGCACCAAAATGCATTGACCAATCGTCGAAAGGCACTGACGTCATTTTACAAAAAGGATTTCCCTTCCCAGAATTCCCTTTGGTTCGGAGATTTTGAATGTTTTTGTGTGCGATGACGCCCTATCGTTTTATTAATATAGAAGCGGAAGGGCAACCGGTTGAAAACGGGCGTCGACAGAGACAATGATGAGTGGTGGGTACTTGTAAGATGATGCACTTGTGGTGAGACTGATATATCCATTCAATAATAAGAAAATAAGGAAATTAAAACCACGTGCGTCCACATACTAAACCTCCAATGATGTCCCTGTTATCAGCGCAATCAGCGTATACACAGACGGCTGAATGTCTAATTAATTGGAGAAGAAGAAAAAAAACGGTCGACGAAAATAAGAAAAGTTGCGCACTGTCTCAAACAGCCTCTTACCCGAGTACTAGCCCTTAAACATGAATAGTTTTGCGAACCTCCCATTATTGTCAACAGTTGAAGGTTTAGCTTCGCATCTTGATTTAAAGTTTCACATAATTGCTTCGTCTTAGTGGGTTGCCGTAAATGTAAGAATATGTGCATATGATTCAGGTAAGTTGTCAGCCTGCACTTTAAAGAAAAATGCTGACCCAATTCCCGGTCTTTCCGCAACCCATCTCATATGCGTGATTACTGACATGCACACCCAATACTAAATTTGTCCCATAGGAAGATCAACCTTGCGAAAACCTTGCATTATTGCAACCTTTCAAATTAAACTCATACCACATTTTGTAAGGGTTCTCCTACTTTTGCCTTGAGGCAACGGAATGGAGTCAATGAACTGAGACACACATTCAGGTGCATCGCAAGAGCCCAACAAAGTCAGACGGCCTTGGCACAGATGTGGATGGAAGGTCACAGCAATAACAGGATTTGTGTCATTCTGATAATCATCGGTTCACGCTATCGCTCATATAAATGAGACCCGAAGGGAAGTAACTCATTTTTACCTGAGTTTAGGATGGATTTGTGTGTCAGTCGGAATCGCAGTTAATAGGGTAGGCGCTGAAGACCAGCATATTGGGTGCAAGGTCAACTTGGCCTAGAAAAAAATTATGATTTGAAGCAGTTCATCAATCTCGTTTTAGTCCCTGGCCTGTCTGTCTGTGTGTCTGTCTAGCTTTGTGTTGTTTTGTTCTTATTTTGTGTGTGTTTCAATTGCTAGGGCATGTCACCCCAAACATGAACAAATGGAGGGACATTCTAAAATGTAAGTGAGTGTGCACCGAACGAAAATAGAACTTGTGAAAAAGTGACAAATATATAGAGGTTACATGCCGAGTCTCAGTGATTATTAAAAATAATGGTCTCAGTTCGCGGTCATGAAAAAGCTCGCTAAAGCTCGCATTTTTCATGATCCGCTAACTTCGACCATTATTTTTAATAATCACTGAGACGAGGTGTGTAACCTCTTTATTCCTCCTTTCTTCAGTTATTCAAAGAAAAGAGGAGTTTTTTTGCGAAAGTTTGATCGAATTCTATTCACTGCGCAGGCGATCGATTAATGCGCGGTTGTATAGTTCCGTGCAAATCATTCCATTCTGTTAACACTTCTTGTCAGTTTTCCTATTTTGGACTAAAATCAAGTACACAGATATGCTGTTATTCTGCCGTGGCAGCAAAGGCAGATATTGTGTGTTCTGTATATGTTTTGGTATCGCTTAGGATAATGTTCTTTCGTCAAATGGGACAAGCAGACGAACTTTTGCACCCGTGTTCCAACGTTAAAAACTGAAGTTCAGTTTTCTGGGGAAAATAATGTATGAAACCGCTTTATGTTGTTTAAATTGATGAGATGTGTGCATTTGGTTGCGTGTGATCTGTTTATTAAATGAAATATTGTTGAAAACTGACCGTCGGATTGCAGTCTGTTGTCGAAGAAACTGAGTGAAAAGAAATTTGAAAGGGGAACTACTCTTGTCGCTAGACAAAGTATGAGAGTTACTTGCCTTGGGAATTTGCTTGTGATGAACGTTTGTGCACAGCAGATCTAGATTCAGAAAACAACCAAACTCATGGATTTTATATGGAGATTCATGTGTTCAAGCCTGTAGTTGTTAATTTAAATGCGGTATGTTTGTATTGTTTGCTCCAGAGATGTATACTTCGTACATTAGAGCGTTCGGAACTTTTCAGTCGCAAAAGTAGTACCGACGCAGAACAGCTTCTCAACCCATTGCGCTATCGAGGATTCAGGCTGTTGCTGGGTCGTTATTTGTTTGGTTGCTGGGTGTTTAAGTAGAGGTTACATGCCGAGTCTCAGTGATTATCAAAAATAATGGTCGAAGTTAGCGGATCATGAAAAATGCGAGCTTTAGCGAGCTTTTTCATGACCGCGAACTGAGACCATTATTTTTTTATAATCACTGAGACGAGGTGTGTAACCTCTTTATTCCTCCTTTCTTCAGTTATTCAAAGAAAAGAGGAGGTTTTTTGCGAAAGTTTGATCGAATCCTATTCACTCAACCAGTCAACCTGCGCAGGCGATCGATTAATGCGCGGTTGTATAGTTCCGTGCAAATCATTCCATTCTGTTAACACTTCTTGTCAGTTTTCCTATTTTGGACTAAAATCAAGTACACAGAATATGCTGTTATTCTGCTGTGGCGGCAAAGGCAGATATTGTGTGTTCTGTATATGTTTTGGTATCGCTTAGGATAATGTTCTTTCGTCAAATGCGACTAGCAGACGAACTTTTGCACCCGTGTTCCAACGTTAAAAACTGTATGAAGTTCAGTTTTCTGGGGAAAATAGTGTATGAAACCGCTTTATGTTGTTTAAATTGATGAGATGTGTGCATTTGGTTGCGTGTGATCTGTTTATTAAATGAAATATTGTTGGAAACTGACCGTCGGATTGCAGTCTGTTGTCGAAGAAACTGAGTGAAAAGAAATTTGAAAGGGGAACTACTCTTGTCGCTAGACAAAGTATGAGAGTTACTTGCCTTGGGAATTTGCTTGTGATGAACGTTTGTGCACAGCAGATCTAGATTCAGAAAACAACCAAACTCATGGATTTTATATGGAGATTCATGTGTTCAAGCCTGTAGTTGTTAATTTAAATGCGGTATGTTTGTATTGTTTGCTCCAGAGATGTATACTTCGTACATTAGAGCGTTCGGAACTTTTCAGTCGCAAAAGTAGTACCGACGCAGAACAGCTTCTCAACCCATTGCGCTATCGAGGATTCAGGCTGTTGCTGGGTCGTTATTTGTTTGGTTGCTGGGTGTTTATCGAAAAATAACTAGCTCTACAAGTTTACAGAGGTAAAGAAGCAGAGGGGGGAATATAAAGATTAGTATTTCTTCCAGGTCAGTTTGTTGGTAGGTCTTTTCTAGTGAAAAATCAGCAAGGAACACTTTTATATTGAAGAGAGAGAGAGAGAGAGAGAGAGAGAGAGAGTGCATGCGGTTGTGTGTGTGTGTGTGTGTCAGTGTAAAATCTGTGTGTGTTGTCGCTGGCAGTCGGAATAGCGGTTAATAGGGTAGGCGCTGAACGAGGGACACATTAGGTGCAAGGTCGACTTGGTCGAAAATACACAGCGTGCCTCCCCCGAAAGCGGCGTATGGCTGCCTAAATGGCGGGGTAAAAGCGGTCATACACGTAAAACTCACGCGTGGAAAAAACCCACGAGTGTACGCGATAATTTCAGCCCAGGCGGGACGAAGAAGGAGAAGAAGAAGAAGAAGAAGACTTGGCCTAACAAAGCCGTTCAACGAACTCCGGCTTTTCGTCACTCCGGCTCTGCACGACTCTTTTCAGCTGTCCTTTTTCTAGGTCGACACGTGCACAGCCAGGATTCTGCATCGATCAACTGTATTTGAACAGCCTACAGACTCGCAGGAAAAATACCGAAAGACCGAAACACACACACATATGCGCGCATACATACACACAAACATACACACACAAACATACTTGCGCGCACACACATGTACACACGCACATACGCACGCACATACACACCCCACACACTCAAACGCACAGACACAGACAGGCAGACGGACGCACACAAACACACACACACACACACCTCACACACACACACACTAACACACTAACACACATACACACACCCTTGACAATAAGAACAAATCTCAGTTAATAATTATTCACTAGAAAAATACCAACTATCAATCTCACCGTGAAGAAAATAATACCACTCTATATTTGTCACTTTTGTCGAGTCAAGTTCTATTTTTGTTCGGTGCACGCACACTTACATTTTAACAATTTCACTCTGTGTGTCCGTGTTTGAGGTGCCATGCCCTCGGCCTAGCTTTTGACAGAACAGACAGGAAGAAAAACGGGTTCATACACACACACCCACACACACACACACACACACACACACAAAAATAAGAACAAAATAACACAAAACCAACATGCTGACTGATGTTTTCGCGTTCCTTGAATGTCAGAGGTGTGACTGGGACATCGTGTGTGGGTTCAGACCGTTGGTGCGTCTGCACGGAACAGTGTCATCCTGAACTCAGGTCAAAATGAGTTACTTTCCTTCGGGTCTCATTTATCCCTTTGTTTTCCTTCTCTGGAGAGGAAATCGATTTTTTTACATATTTAGAGCTTTTCGTAGTGTGTTATTGATATAAGCAGATTCGCGATCGTCGATAATGATTTTTCATGGTGTTGTGTAATTACATTTAGTCAAGTTATGACTAAATGTTTTAACATAGAGGGGGAATCGAGACGAGGGTCGTGGTGTATGTGTGTGTGTGTGTGTGTGTGTGTGTGTGTGTGTGTGTGTGTGTGTGTGTAGAGCGATTCAGAGTAAACTACTGGACCGATCTTTATGAAATTTTACATGAGAGTTCCTGGGTATGATATCCCCAGATGGTTTTTTCATTTTTTCGATAAATGTCTTTGATGACGTCATATCCGGCTTTTTGTAAAAGTTGAGGCGGCACTGTCACACCCTCATTTTTCAATCAAATTGATTGAAATTTTGGCCAAGCAATCTTTGACGAAGGCCGGACTTTGGTATTGCATTTCAGCTTCGAGGCTTAAAAATTAATTAATGACTTTGGTCATTAAAAATCTGAAAATTGTATTTAAAATTATTTTTTTATAAAACGATCCAAAAACTATTTCATCTTATTTGTCATCATTGTCTGATTCCAAATTTGAAAAACATATAAATATGTTATATTTGGATTAAAACCAAGTCCTTAAAATTAAAGATATAAAAATTATGATTAAAATTAAATTTCCGAAATCGATTTAAAAACAATTTCATCTTATTTCTTGTCCTTTCCTGATTCCAAAAACATATAGATATGATATGTTTGGATTAAAAACACGCTCAGAAAGTTAAAAAGAATAGAGATACAGAAAAGTGTGCTATCCTGCCCAGAGCAACCACTACCGCACTATTCTGGATTGTCAATTTCACTGCCTTTGCCACGAGAGGTGGACTGACGATGCTACGAGTATACGGTCTTGCTGAAAAATAGCATTGCGTTCAGTTTCATTCTGTGAGTTCGACAGCTACTTGACTAAATGTTGTATTTTCGCCTTACGCGACTTGTTTTTAAATTACAAAGGAATTGTTCTGTAAGACAGTTTCAAGCGAGCTATCTTTCGCGGATGTATTTACTGTGCAAACAACTCTAAATATGGCAAAAGTGTCACGTGATGATCAACTTTGTCACGTAATCATACCAAAATGGCTACGGAGCAGACGATACTTTTTCCGTAACCAGTTGGGAGTGATGCAACACTATCACGGTCTCCTTCCCACAGCAGTCTCAAAATTTCGACTTGTTTTATTATATTATTATATGAAGTCTTATATCGCGCGCGTATCTCCAGACTCGGACTGAAGGCGCAGGGGTGTATTTATGCTGTGTGAGATGGAATTTTGTGACACAATACATCACGCATTCACATCGACCAGCAGATCGCAGCCATTTCGGCGCATATCCTACTTTTCACGGCCTATTATTCCAAGTCACACGGGTATTTTGGTGGACATTTTTTATCTATGCCTATACAATTTTGCCAGGAAAGACCCTTTTGCCAATCGTGGGATCTTTAACGTGCACACCCCAATGTAGTGTACACCTTAGAACTCTGTCTTTATCATAACTGTGAAGAACATAACGGAGATCACTGTCGAAGTCGGCCAATCTGCTATCACTTTCATCTTTCGTCTATTCTCAGAAACATTAGCGAAAAACATATGGGAGATAACTGTATTTTTTTGTATTTTTATAGATTTCGGCCTTTACTCCGCGTAGTCATTATCCATCCTGTCAGAGAGACATGAGCGATAGCGTGGACCGATGATTATCAGAATGCGTCGGAACAGTGTGGTATTGGTCGCAAGCATCTGTTGGCTGTCTGTCTGTTTGCCTGTCTGTGTTGACTGGCTGGCTGGCTGCTTGACTGTTTTCTTTCTGTATGTCTCTCTCTGACTATCTGTCTTGCTTTCTCTGTCTGTGTCCGTCAGTTTGCCTCTCTCTCTCTCTCTCTCTCTCTCTCTCTCTCTCTCTCTCTCTCTCTCTCTCTCTCTCTCTCTCTCTCTCTCTCTCTCTCTCTCTCTCTCTCTCTTTATATTTTTACATTTAGTCAAGTTTTGACTAAATGTTTTAACATAGAGGGGGGAATCGAGACGAGGGTCGTGGTGTATGTGTGTCTGTCTGTCTGTCTGTCTGTCTGTGTGTGTGTGTGTGTGTGTGTGTGTGTAGAGCGATTCAGACTAAACTACTGGGCCGATCTTTATGAAATTTGACATGAGAGTTCCTGGGTATGATATCCCCGGACGTTTTTTTCATTTTTTCGATAAATACCTTTGATGACGTCATATCCGGCTTTTTGTAAAAGTTGAGGCGGCACTGTCACACCCTCATTTTTCAATCAAATTGATTGAAATTTTGGCAAAGCAATCTTCGACGAAGCCCGGGGTTTGGTATTGCATTTCAGCTTGGTGGCTTAAAAACTAATGAGTGAGTTTGGTCATTAAAAATCGGAAACTTGTAATTAAAATTATTTTTTTATTAAACGATCCAAAAACAATTTCATCTTATTCTTCGTCATTTTCTGATTCCAAAAACATGTACATATGTTATATTTGGATTAAAAACAAGCTCTGAAAATTAAAAATATAAAAATTATGATCAAAATTAAATTTCCGAAATCGTTTTAAAAACAATTTCATCTTATTCCTTGTCGGTTCCTGATTCCAAAAACATATAGATATGATATGTTTGGATTAAAAACACGCTCAGAAAGTTAAAACAAAGAGAGGTACAGTAAAGCGTGCTATGAAGCACAGCTCAATCGCTACCGTGCCAAACAGGCTCGTCACTTTCACTGCCTTTTGCACTAGCGGCGGACTACGTTCAGTTTCATTCTGTGAGTTCCACAGCTTGACTAAATGTAGTAATTTCGCCTTACGCGACTTGTTTTTAATGAATTTACGTGTATATATGTATAGTAGTACCTCTCTGGGCGAGGGCTGGTTGAAAGAAAGCTTATTTGTATTGCTCATGCCACAACCCTCAAAAAATAAAATGTAATTTGATTTGATTTGATTTAAAACTCTCTCTCTATATCTCTCTCGCTCGCTCTCTCTCGCTCTCTCTCGCTCTCCCATCTCTCTCTCTCTCTCCCTCTCCTCTCTCTTCCCCTCTCTCTTTCTCTCTCTCTCTCTCTCTCTCTCTCTCTCTCTCCTCCTCTCTCTCCCTCTCTCTCTCCTCTCTCCCTCTCTCTTCCCCTCTCTCACTCTTTCTCTCTCTCTCTCTCTCCCTCTCTCTCTCACTCTTTCTCTCTGAGACTCTCCCTCTCTCTCTCTCTCTCTCCCTCTCTCTTGCCCTCTCTCTCTCTCTTTCTCTCACTCTCTCTCCCTCTCTCTTCCCCTCTCTCTTTCTCTCACTCTCTCTCCCTCTCTCTTCCCCTCTCTCTTTCTCTCACTCTCTCTCTCCCCTCGGTGCACGAACACTTACATCTGAATGGTCATTTTGTTCGTCCGAGTTTCGGATGATATAATGTCCTAGCTATTGGTAGACAACATTCCGACTGCTGTTATCGCGTTTCTTCTTGAAGGCCAGAGGTTCGAATCTGTAGCTGATTGTGACACCTTTTTTTTTTTTTTTTTTTTTAACTTGTATGTCTATGAACTATTCTGTCTCACGAGCCGGATAAAACACACACACACTCATACCACACACACACACACACACACACACACACACTCACACCACACACACACACACACACACACATTCTTTAACTTCGTGGGTGTAGGAGCAGGTGATTATCTATCCAAGTGCGTAATACGTATATGTGTTGTTGCAACAAGCAGTTTATCTTTCACTGGGGCGACATATGCGCACGCATCTTTGTAGTTCTGAAGGGTACAAAAACTTATTTACGTGTTCGAATTAACTTGAAGGCCGGGACACAGATATCTGACACCGAACAACTCTCATTGTTGACATTCGACAGCTTCATAATCAATACGTACATTCGAACAATGACACACATTCAGGCATACTAGCGCGCACGTGTACGAGCGTTCGAACGCACGCACGCACGCTCGCACGCATCCACGCACACGCACAAGCACAATAAACACACACACACACACACACACACACAGAGACTGACACAGCGTTTAGGGAGAAGAGGCTGGGGGAATGGCAGGTAAGGGAGGGGGGGGAGCACAGTCCCACCTCACCGCTGCCTCGTGTTTTTCAATGTTCAGTGTCTTTCTACAGCAAAAGGTGAACACAGTGCGCCAGAACTATATTCTGGACATCATGTGCTGTTGTGGGCGTATTTGTTTTTCTTCGTCGCGATCTTAGTCCTGTTGCACTGAGCTATTTATTTTCACGTTTATTAATTTTGTTGTAGGCATTTCTGTTGGTACGTCGCCAGATTTATAAAATTAACATTAGCTAAATTCTAAAAATATATATACAATACTAGGTTTTTATCGGCTTATTTTCAAAATGACCTTTACAGTAAATCTAATTGGAGCCTTCATAGATTTTGTGTTTGTTTGTTTGCTTAACGCCCAGCCGACCACGAAGGGCCATATCAGGGCGGTGCTGCTTCTATCTATATATATATACGGCTTGTGTCTGTCTGTCTGTCTGTTCGCGATGCACGGCCAAAGTTCTCGATGGATCTGCTTCAAATTTGGTGGGCATATTCAGGTAGACCCCGGACACAACCTGGTCGATGAG
Source organism: Littorina saxatilis (assembly GCF_037325665.1). NCBI lineage: Eukaryota > Metazoa > Mollusca > Gastropoda > Littorinimorpha > Littorinidae > Littorina > Littorina saxatilis. The sequence continues at coordinate 17,318,225 of NC_090249.1, forward strand.
AATTTTCAACACGTGCTCTCAGCGCGCAGCGCTGAACCGATTTTGGTTTTTCTGTACATCCATTCCCAGTAACTCTTCCTTATCTTCTCCAATGTTTTGCGTTTATCTCCCTTCCTTCGTGTGGCGCGCTACGGTATGACAAGCAGCTTCAGATATTCCCGTTACTATTTTTAGAAGGTCACTGCACTGTCCAGAACGCTTTCCTTGCACCCAAGTTGTCCTCACTGTAAAAGTGCAAAGGTCGAATCAATTTATAGCCACGCGAAAAATACACTGTCATCTATCTCTATATATTTATAGATATAGATATATATATATATATATGTACGGCTTCTGTGTGTGTGTGTGTGTGTGTGTGTGTGTGTGTGTGTGTATGTGTGTGTGTGTGTGTGTGTGTGTGTGTGTGTCGGCAACACCTGTGGATTGTACAGTTCTGTTTGTGATGTGGTCTGGCGGCTTTGGTGTGTCTGTATGTTCTGGCCTTCCTTTGAGAAGCCATAACAGTTTTTAAAGGGCTTAGAGATAAGCTCTAAATTTCTCAATCCTGTTTGAGTGGACTTCGCCTCCAAAGGTGATTGTGGTGTTTCGGCACTCGGTTACATTCGGCGTCGTCGACAGGGATGGGACTCATGATATGTTCAGAAATGGCATTATGGCCACTGAATCATTTACGTGCTGTTCCCATTCCACGAATCTGGGAGGGACCTAAGCTTGGCGGGTCCATGGTTCGGAACTTTGGGGACAAAGTTCATTCAAACGGGGGCGGGTGTGACAGGGAGACTACCGTCGCCCTTCACAGCAGACTCTGCAGAGTTGTTCGCCTTAGAAGTTGTGAGCTATTTATAGCTCGCAAGGCAACACCTGTGGATTGTAGAGTTCTGTTTGTGATATCGTAAATATTCTGCATCAAATTTGGTGGGCATATTCAGGTGGACCCCGGGCACAAACTGGTGGATGAAAATTTTCAACACGTGCTCTAAGCCGGCGAACCGCTACTCTGTCTCGCGATCCACCCGGCTAAGCCGGGTATTCCTCTAGTTGACATATAACGTGCGCCACACACAAGAGAGAAGTCGCAGGACAGGCTTCATGTCTCACCCAGTCACATTATTCTGACACCGGACCAACCAGTCCTAGCACTAACCCCATAATGCCAGACGCCAGGCGGAGCAGCCACTAGATTGCCAATTTTAAAATCTTAGGTATGACCCGGCCGGGGTTCGAACCCACGACCTCCCGATCACGGGGCGGACGCCTTACCACTAGGCCAACCGTGCCGGTCCCCCGCCCGTCATAGATGATTTGTTTGCTTATTTCTTGTATTTCGAACGATAGGTATGGGGTTTTTTTCTTCAGCGAACACACACACACACACACACACACACACACACACACACACACCGACAGTGTTGAGGCTACTTAAGGCGGATGTTTTCTAATAATAACCACTCGTCGTGTCAATCTACGCTGAACTAACTTTATACTTAGCTAGTTTTCATGTTTTTCTTCACGGCCTGTCATTATTTGTCCATGTTTGCTTTTCTTCCCCAATGATAAGTGTCACTCAGCAGCTGTAATGACTAATCAGTCATTATCATCTGCATTCATCCCTTCATTATTGTCCATGTACTTTAGCAGTCAGGTGATGTTTGTCAAGCCTTCGTTCAATCTTTCAGAAGCGTCCGGGTTTTTTTAAAGGATGACTCCGATATTGAACAACAAAACATTAAATTTTATAAATACAAAGAGGTATGTGTGTGTGAGTGGCGTTAAAGAGAGAGAGAAAGAGAGAGAGAGAGAGAGAGAGAGAGAGAGAGAGAATTATATATAGTGTGTGTGTGTGTGTGTCACAGTGTGTGTGTGTGTGTGTGTGTGTGTGTGGGTGTGTGTGAGACAGACAGAGAAAGTGGGTGAGAGAAAATGTATTTCTGTGTGTGTGTGTGTGTGTGTTTGTGAGTGTGTGTGTGTGTGAGTGTGTGTGTGTCATTGTGTGTGTGTGTGTGTTTTTGAGTGTGTGTGTGTGTGTGTGTGTGTGTGTGTGTAAGAGCGCGTACGTGTGAGTGTGTGTGTGTG
>NC_090249.1:17321671-17361671 GCF_037325665.1 Littorina saxatilis
ACTGCTTTAATATAGCCCATCTAAAGAGGTTTTCTGTTGCCTTGGTGGTGAAATGAACATGTAACACATTAACAATAACATTCTACACAAATAATGTGTGGCGGGGTGTGGATCAAGGGTACATTTTTAACTTATGTAAGTTGTCAATTCAGCTAAATACAAGTAGTGTTTGGTATGCAGATATTTACTGACAGCAAACAGCGGTTTGTTTGTTTTTACTACATACAGTTGTGTTATCTTTTATTTTGTTTGAGTGCTTTAAATTAAGCAGTTCGCAAGCAGTATTTTACACACAGGCTTAGCTTTGGGAGATGTGAGTGTATGTTTCAGTCAATGCGTGTTAATTCATGTATAGACTTTTTTGTGCTATAGTAGAATTTAGATCTTTTAACTGCATTATGCACATGAAATGTGTTAACCCATGACTTTTTCTTCCTTTGAATCCTTGTCAGTACTTTATCTTGTTTAAAATGTTCATTGATTCTGTTTTGGGGTTGTTCTGGTGCAAATCAGGACTTGAAAAGGAGGGGGTCTTAACCCTTAGGCTGCCGGTTGTCGCGACATATGTCGCGCTACTTTACGTATACTGTCACATGGGTGTCACGACATAGGTCGCGCTACTGGCTCAGTCTGTTTGGTCGGTTCCGATTACCTCCCATGGATGCGAAAATCTACATGACCGTTTTTCTTTATTTTTCTCTCTGTTAATTCACCAGTGGCTATGTAACATGTGTTACAGAATTGCACCAGTGTAAGGGTTAAAATGGAGGTAAATTCACAGAGGTTATGAACAGAAAGTCTGAAAAAACAAGGTTTTAAAATGGAGGGGGTCTTAAAAGGGGGGGTTCCACTGTATGTCTATTGGGGATTATGTGTTTGTAAAGATAGAGCTGAGAATCCTACACAGAATTCTGTGCATAGAAGGCGGCCTGAATCTTGACCCACACTGCTGGCATGACCTTCATAGCTGCATTCAACGCTTTACTTTTACGATGGTAACTTTACGGTTGCTCTCTCTCTGGATTGTATTGTATGGGGAGATTTATATAGCGCTTGACGTGACGTTTTCTCTAAGCGCTTTACATATTAATTTCTGCCGTGTGAGATGGAATTTTTTTACACAATATATCACGCATTCACATCGGCCAGCAAACCTCAAGCCTATTAGGGCGAGCATTCACCTTTCACGGCCTTTATTCCAAGTCACACGGGTATTTGGTGGACATTTTTAGCTATGCCTATACAATTTTGCCAGGAAAGACCCTTTTGTCAATCGTGGGATCTTTAACGTGTACACGAAGGGACCTCGGTTTTTCGTCTCATCCGAAAGACTAGCACTTGAACCCGCCACCTAGGTTAGGAAAGGGGGGAGAAAATAGCGGCCTGACCCAGGGTCGAACACGCAACCTCTCGATTCCGAGCGCAAGTGCGTTACCACTCGGCCACCCAGTCCTAAGCATTGAGCATTTTTATTTCAACCAAGGGGAAAAATTAAATGCCTCTGCAGAGATTCGAACCTAGGACCTAGATTTTCAGGCCGATGTCCTAACCACTAGGTGGTTTTTTTTATTGTAAGATGGATATATATGTCTAGCAGATGCAGCTACATGTACAAATGTGCCAAATTAAAATTTGCATTCTCAGCCTATAATCTTTGGCCATTCATGTGAGTACTAAATATTGTGAATGCATGTGAGACTGCCTTGTTTTACTTTTGTGAAATGTGTGAACTCACTTTGTTTACATCTTTGTGTTAATAAATGCAGTTTATGAGTTACCTCTGTTTGTTTCTTCTGCAAGTATGTCAAATGGCCCACACACACCCTCATGCACACAGACACACACAAAATCAGATCTCAAGTGTAAGTATTCTTTTTGCAGTTTTATTTTAATGCCCATAATCAGTCAAACAAATATATCATCACACTTGCACCTAAGCTTAAAGTAGCAGTCCTGCATACATATGTAATGTGTAAATGTTTCAGGTCACCATCTGTCCTGGCTTGAACATGCAATAAGAACACCTCTACACAAACACATGTACAGTCAACCGGCTAGCTGCTACTTCCCTGTAAGGCATATTTTTCTATGAATTAATCGATTTTCTGCAGACAGCAGCCAGGTAGTGGATCTTTAGTATATGTCCAAGCAGACGGTTGATCTTAGTACAACACATCAAGGAAATATTGTTTAAAAACAGATCCAACATCTAATCTTCCAAAGTTCATAATCAATAAAGAAGAATGGTATGTTACTGGAACCCTTTATTTATGACTTAAGGCAATGTGCGGCAGTAAAATTACCAAACTTAAACTTGAAGAATACAGTCAAGGAATAACTTGGTTTTCTGGGTAGTTATTGAAGTGACTTATTAAAATGAATGAAAACATTGTGGATGGATATTTACTGCTGTTGCGATGAAAACTGGCATTTACAGCGTCATATGGGATTTCTAGAAAACGGCTTTACAGCAACATCATACATCAGAAATTCATAATATTTGGCACAAGGATACACATGTATTATCTACAATCATATAGAATGTGTTTGTTTGTTTTTTAAACAACTACAGTTGAATTTAAATTAATTATTGTAATGAATATGCAGTGAGAAATTCGTTCATTCTTATCTTTCTTTCTTTATTTGGTGTTTAACGTCGTTTTCAACCACGAAGGTTATATCGCGACGATTCATTCTTATGACAAAAGATATTAAAATTCAACTGTAGTCTGTTGTAAAAAAAAATCGTTCTATATGATTGTAGATATGATACATGTGCATTTTGTGCCAAATATTAGGAAGTTCTGATGTATGATGTCGCTGTTAAACTGTTTCCTAGAAATCCAATGTAACGACTGTTTCCATAGCAACGGCACTCTATGTCAATCAGTATTCACAATCCTTCGAAAGCGGTGTATGGCTGCCTAAATGGCGGGGTAAAAACGGTCATACACGTAAAAATCCACTCGTGCAAAAACATGAGTGTACGTGGGAGTTTCAGCCCACCAACACAGAAGAAGAAGAAGTATTCACAATTGTTATATTTATTTTTATGTCACTTCCCAGAAAACCAGGTTATTCCATGTATTCTCCAAATTCAATTTTACTGCCGCACATTTCCTTAACAAATTGTAAGACCTAGCAGTTTTTGTAAGTGGACAGGCCTTAGTTTTATTTCGGTGGCATAATTCAATGCGCTTCGTCAAAATGTCTCGAACTTAAACCAAAAGCAGACGCAAGATTTATGGTTAGTTGGAGTTGTCTCCCGTACTCCTAACTTTAATGTGCTGCAGACAGGTGTACCCAAACAGCCCATATCACATAGGGTTTGGAATTCTCGAAAACACAAGATCCGCACTGCACAACTTCAGTGCACATGTACGCGAGAGTGCTCGGTCGCTTTTTGAAAATGTGTATCTTGAGAGAAAAATATAGAATAGTGCGCTGTCCGAAGGAATGGAGCCAAGTTCTTATCGGACAATGACAGCGCTCAGTTCAAAACAATAGGACATCTGACCGCCATGCGGCTATGTGAATCGGACATTTGAGCCTTTCAATCTGTCTACGTCTGACGTCTGACGACATCCCCGAGGCTTTTACATGAAATAAGACCATACGGGCACATACCAAAAATGAACTGCCTCAAGGCTCTCTACGCAGAGTGGTATCCTTCAGTGGTAAATTCAGGTACAGCTTCTTTTAAAGAAAAAAAAATTCACCGAAACCACCAAAACATCTACCTCACTACAGAAAGCAGTCAAAGTGTTGATTTTTGGTCTGTGACCAAGTGGAAGGATGGTCTTATCCCATGTTAAAGGTGAGGACAACTTTTTAAATGAGGCGTAGTGGGCCTTTAAAACATTGACACAAATTTACAACAGCAACAAGTTGTAATGCTCAGTACAACCAATACTGAGCAGGGGCGGATCAGTTGCTTTGTAAGGGGGGGAGGGCACTTTGCATCGAAAGTGAATGTGATGGGCGCGAAGCGCCCAAATTTGCTAGGGGGGTTCGGGGGCATGCCCCCCGAAAAATTTTTGGCCCGAAGAAGCAAAATGGTGCCATCTGGTGCCATTTGAACTTAGAAATGGTCATAGAATCAACTTTCCAATTTTTTTTTTTCGGGGGGGGGGGGGGCCCCTCGTCCGCCCCTGCTGAGTGGACATTTACTGCCGCTGTAGCTGTAGTTTCCCCATCGATCACAGCTGGACTTGGATAGCACTGCTTTTCATCCACATTCACTGGCCAGGTCTTCTCATCTTCTGTCCCTACTGACAAATGAATGACAAAGGAACTGATCTTAAATCCAAACACAATGACAAGAACAAGTTTTAAGTATGAGTAAGGAGTAAATTGTGTTTGTAACTGACACACACACACACACACACACTAAACCCACATAAATGCCAAGAGCGTAAACATTCTAATTCCCTGGTAGACAAGTTCTAACGCCTACTTTTTAACATATATGAAATATAGAAGACACATTCCCTGTCAGCGCTTGCTATCAAATTCAAAAAGCAAAGCAAAGGTGTGTAACATCAATCTGCAGGGCTAGAAAAATCTGCAGGTATTATAATATTAATGTCTGGCAGCTCTCCTGACTGGCCAGGGAAAATCAAACACACACACACACACACACCACACACACACACACACACACACACACACACACACGCACACACACACACACACACACACTGTCACAAACGCATACATACTCTTTGATAAGGCCAACTAAAAAGAGATCACATTTCACATTTATACTGCTACTAAATACATTAATCCAAATAATACAACATACGCAATATCACACGTTCAGAAGATACAGACAGGCTACTAAATACATCAATCCAAATAATACAAAATACGCAATATCACACGTTCAGAAGATACAGACAGGTATTGCTCGCGCACTCGACGTGCCGGCGCTCTCCCTCCCCAGGTTACACGCTGCACACCATCACAGCCGTTGACCAGAGTTCCTGATAGTGATACTGACAGGTATTAGTCGCGCACTCGACGTGCCGGCGCTCTCCCTCCCCAGGTTACACGCTGCACAGGTACAGTGTATCCTCAGAGTCTATTCTGATTTACGCAAATTGTTTTCTTACAACTATAAACTTCATCAAGTCATTTTCAGACTAACCTCAATGAACAGGTTAGGGTTATTTATAACAATACGCAGTCGTACCATGCATTCACATTCACACACAGTCAATGGTATTTACCAAGAAGAATAATTATGACAATTGCATCTAGTCTACCAAATATCCAGTAACAACACTTACCCCTCTCAAGGGCGTTTTAGCACTCTAAATTACGGTGCTGGTTTTAGTCAGCTGCTAGCTCAGGTAACCGCACACCATGGAACCCAATACCATGACGCGTTCTCCATCTTATTACGTCATCTGCTTGACGTAAACGCGACTAACTAAAATAGACGGATCGCTCGAGAGCTGGTCGAGACTACTACAGAACATACACGAAAGAGCGGCCTGGCATCAGCTCAAAACACAACCTCTGGAAAACTTGCACTTAATATTAAAATCATCAAAGTCAGTAGTTCTTGACAAAAGGGATCCTTGACACTACCCTCACCTCAAGATGAAAACTCCAGTTTTCTAAACATTGTCACTGCAGAACGACAATAACCCTTTTTTTTACAAAAAGGGACTTAGGTACGAACGTAGGTCGGCCTCACTGGCCAACGGGACAACGTGACAACACGTCTGCTTCAATGTTTGACTGCCCTGCAATGGGCACGATCTGAAACTTGTGTTCCTGAAGAGCCAACTTCCAGCGGGTCAAGCGACCGTTTTTTAGTTTGCTTTGCTTCAGGTACGTCAACGGACGGTGGTCCGTCTCAAGCATGAACTCTTGTCCATACAAGTACCTGGAGAATGTGTCCACAGCCCAGACGATGGCGAGACATTCTCTTTCAACAGTCGAGTAACGCTGTTCCCGGTCCAGAAGTTTTCGACTGGCGTAGGTGACAGGGTGGAAGCGTCCGTCACGCTCTTGGAGCAGTACGGCTCCGATGCCTATGTTTGATGCGTCCGTGCGGACTGTGAAAGGCTTCTGGAAGTCAGGTAACACAATCACGGGGTGTTCAGACAAAATTTCCTGAATCTTTTCCAGAGCCACCTGGCACTTTTCATCCCATTTCACCTTGTTTGGGAGTTTGCCTTTCGTCAGATTTGTGAGTGGGCTGACAAGATCAGAAAACTTTGGAACATATCGGCGATAGTAGCTGATGAGACCAATGATCGCCCTCACTTGTTTCTTAGTCTCTGGTCGGCCAAGCTTCAACATCTTGTCAACCTGTGACTGAACTGGTCGCATGGTACCGTGACCAATGATGTGACCCAGAAACTCAATCTGTTCAAAACCAGCTTCAACCTTAGAAGGTCTCACTGTTAACCCGTTTCGGTCAAGTTTGTCCAGGACCTGTTCTGTGCTAATCAAGTGTGATTGCCAGTCCTCTGTTGCGATCAAAATGTCATCAAAAAAACTGACAGCCATGTTTTCCTCCAAATGGAGTTTGCGCATCATGCGTGCAAAAGTTGCTGGTGCTGTCACTAGACCAAAGGCCATCTTCGTGCACTGAAACAAACCAAGTGGCGTCTGGAAAGCAGTTTTGTGCTTATCCTGGGTGGCCATTGGTATTTGCCAATACCCCTTTGCGAGGTCAATCTTTGTGAAGAACCGACTTTGTGATAGCCGGGCAAATAATTCTTCAATATCCGGAATAGGTTCCGCGTCAAAGACAGTTATCCTATTCAGGGCACGGAAGTCGATGCAGAAACGATTTGTTCCATCTTTTTTCTTGACAAGAACAATGGGTGACGAGTATGCAGACGTGGATGGCTCAATCACACCCAACTCCAGCATACTTCTGACCTCCTTTTCTATCACTTCGCGGGTCGTGAATGGCATAGGATAGGGTTTGAGATGGATCGGCTTATCCGTAGTGACCTTGACGGAATGCTCCTCAAGACCAGTAGTTCCTGGATCTGTGGTCATCATGTGAGCTCGGCAAGCAAATATCGGCTCCAAGTCCCTCTTGCACTCTTCTGCACGCTCGGGATTGTATTTCACATCCAGATAACTCTCGCGAATCGAGGGCAGCGTCTTCAAGTCTACAGTGGGTGTGGTTGTTTCATCCTCCAATGAAACAACACTCGTAGCGGCTGAAAAACAGTGGAAGGTAGGTCCTGACACTGAAATGTTTGCGATGGTTTCATCCCTGCGCAAATATCTTTTCAACATGTTGACGTGGAAGAGTTTCCGCTTCCCGTTCATTTCAATTGCGTAATCAACAGGACCAGAAACAGATCGAACGGGGAACGGGCCTTTCCACTTCAAAAGAAGTTTGTTGCTGGTTGTGGGCAACAACACCAGGACTTCATCACCGACATGAAAACTTCTCTTCACGGCCTTTTTGTCGTGGTAAGACTTGTAGCGTGTGCAAGCTGCTTCAGCAGCTTCCTGGGCGACTCTGCAAGTGTCTGAGAGTTTGTTGCGTAGTTCAAAGACGTACTGGTAAGTAGTCTGAACCTCGGGGTCTTTAACCTCTCCAGTCCACAGGTCTTCAAGGATCTTCATCGGGCCACGGGGTGTTCGCCCATAAAGAAGTTCAAATGGTGAGAAGCCAAGACTCTCATTGGGCAGTTCCCGGTACGCAAATAGAAGAGCAGGGATGTAACGATCCCAGTCTCTACAGTTCTCGCCCACCATTCTTCTCAACATCATCCTCAACGTGCCGTTGAAGCGTTCCACCATCCCATTTGTTTGAGCATGATACGGTGACGTGTGTAACTGGTGTATGGACATGAGTCTCATCACCTCTCTCATCATATCAGACGTGAACTGCGAACCTCTATCAGACAATACTTCTACCGGGAATCCAACCCGAGAGAAAACACCCAGCAAAGCTTCCGCAACAGCAGGAGTATCGATGTCTGTCATCGGGACTGCCTCTGGGAACCTGGTGGCAACGTCTACAATTGTCAATATGTAGCGATGACCCCTTGCAGTGGGTGGTTGAATGGGTCCAACAAGATCAACGGCCACACGTCTGAAAGCCTCGTCAATAAGTGGCATTTTCTCAAGAGGAGCGCAGGGAACACGACCCTTAGGTGTCGTTCTCTGACAAATGTCACATGTTTGACAATACACCCTGATTTCCTTGCGCACGCCTGGCCAGAAGAAGTTGGAAAGGACTCTTTTTGTTGTCCGACTCACACCCGAATGTGCAGACAGTATAGAATCGTGTGCTGCCACCAGTGCGGTTTTTCTGAGCGTCTTTGGCAGCAGAAGCTGTGTGTTTTCAACCTGTGTCTTTGTGTTCAAGGACACCCTGTACAGAAGATCGCTTCGAATCTCGAAACGAATGGTACCGTTTGACATTTGTTGAACGTCACCGTTCTTTGCCTTCAGAAAAAGAAGTTTCAGCGTCTCGTCCTCTACTTGGAGTCGAGCCATATCCTGTTGTTCTATGTCCATTTTTGGAGCTTCTGGCGTGAGAAGAGGTTTTGGGATGCCGCTTTTTGCTGCCATGGACCGAGTCTTCGCTACATTTGCGACTTCTCCTCCTTCTCCTAGCAATGAATGACTGTGGCATTCACTCTTTGGAGCTAGCGCTGGAGCGCTTGAAGGACTTTGAACGTCAATAACGCCTTCAATGTTTCCAAGGATCAGGTCACACACGGGTTCATCAACGACACAAGCCTTGACCCTACCAGCAAAGAACGGTGTATCAATGTCAATTAGCGCAACAGGGAACCTTTCGACTCGACCGCCAAAAGAAATGCAACAGGCAATGTCACCTGTGTACTGATCCGGCAACACCAGAGACTTCCTCACACCAACTGTAGTGCACCCTGTGTCCCGTAAAACCCTCACATGCTGACCACCGATCTTCCCATCGCTAATTGGTAGGTTATGGCAACTGCCTTTCCCCCCTGCAACAAGGACAGGTATGATGTGTCCACATTTCAGAGTTGCCTCTTTGCCTTCTCGGATCATCGAACAGTCTGAACATTGGAGGGATGGAGCTAGTGCACAACCCGCAATTTTTTTGTTCGGGCAGTCGGCCTTCCAATGGCCTTTGCCGAGGCAAAGTTTACAAAAATCTGGCCCAACAAAGTCTACCTCATCGGAATGTTGTTTATCCGGATAATGCCTCTCAACCTGATTCCATCTTCTGGCCCTACCGCCTCGCCTACCAATCCCGCGTTGCTGGGGGGTTTCGGTCTGAACTTGATGTTGTTCTTTCATGGCAAAACAGGATACCCATAAATCAGGGCTGGATTTTTTTGCCATCACTTTACCTGGGTGAGCCTCGCGAAAGAACTCAGCGACTTCGATCATTTCTTTCACGGATGAAAGGTGCCTTTCCCTCAAGAACGTAGCAACATCTTTGTTGCAAGACTGTAGGAGCTGTTCTTGAAGCAGCAAATCGGTCAAACCATCGTAGGATTTATCTGTTCCCTTCAGTTCCACCCAGCGCAAAAGGTAGTGCTGCATGCGTGCTAGAAAAGCGGGGAACGTCTCGTCCATTTCAGGTTTGCAAGATCTGAATTTTTTTCGTGAAACCTTCCTCTGAGCATTGGCAGCGTTTGAGCAATGCTTCCTTTAGATCAGGATATGAAAGTTCCTGCTCAATTGCCAGGGAATGATACACTATCAGCAGTATAAATGTGAAATGTGATCTCTTTTTAGTTGTCACAAACGCATACATACTCTTTGATAAGGCCAACTAAAAAAAGATCACATTTCACATTTATACTGCTACTAAATTCATTAATCCAAATAATACAACATACGCAATATCACACGTTCAGAAGATACAGACAGGCTACTAAATACATCAATCCAAATAATACAAAATACGCAATATCACACGTTCAGAAGATACAGACAGGTATTGCTCGCGCACTCGACGTGCCGGCGCTCTCCCTCCCCAGGTTACACGCTGCACACCATCACAGCCGTTGACCAGAGTTCCTGATAGTGATACTGACAGGTATTAGTCGCGCACTCGACGTGCCGGCTCTCTCTCTCCCCAGGTTACACGCTGCACAGGTACAGTGTATCCTCAGAGTCTATTCTGATTTACGCAAATTGTTTTCTTACAACTATAAACTTCATCAAGTCATTTTCAGACTAACCTCAATGAACAGGTTAGGGTTATTTATAACAATACGCAGTCGTACCATGCATTCACATTCACACACAGTCAATGGTATTTACCAAGAAGAATAATTATGACAATTGCATCTAGTCTACCAAATATCCAGTAACAACACTTACCCCTCTCAAGGGCGTTTTAGCACTCTAAATTACGGTGCTGGTTTTAGTCAGCTGCTAGCTCAGGTAACCGCCCACCATGGAACCCAATACCATGACGCGTTCTCCATCTTATTACGTCATCTGCTTGACGTAAACGCGACTAACTAAAATAGACGGATCGCTCGAGAGCTGGTCGAGACTACTACAGAACATACACGAAAGAGCGGCCTGGCATCAGCTCAAAACACAACCTCTGGAAAACTTGCACTTAATATTAAAATCATCAAAGTCAGTAGTTCTTGACAAAAGGGATCCTTGACACACACACACATACACACACACACACACACACACACACACACACACACACACACAAGAGATACAAGAAATGTTATTGTCCACACTTCAGTTCTCACACACAAACACACACCAACAGTCAGAATGTAACCAGAATTTAAGACTGAGAGGGAGGATAAAACACAATATGATCATGTAGCAAAACTCTTACCTGAATTGCCATTAGCATGAAATATTTCCCATTTGAGTCTTGACAGCCTCCGGATCATGAAGGAATCAATCTGCTTCTTCCACTGTGCCGGATCGATGCCAACCTGTAATATATAATATTGGCTGAAGTAACATTCCTCTGAGCACCAATTTTAAAACAGTTAGTTGACAGGACAAGTAGTACTAGGAGCTACATGCAGTATGATATTTACCTATGTGGAGGAACAACAAACACACTGTCCACAGAACCAGATGAATTTACACACTGCACCCTCCCCCATAAAACAACAACAAAAAACGACAACAAACGACCAAACCAACATTAACGCTTGATTCTTATGATACTGTGGGACAGTGGCATTGATATCTTTCTAGAATATAAAATGTTATAAGTCCTTTTACATTTAGTGAAGTTTTGACTGAATCAGTGAACTGAATGTGTTCACATAGACTGATATAGTGACAGACATACAATGTAGACAAGTTGATGTGTGCATATGTATATTACATAACATGTATATATATGGTATGTATAGCATGTATGCACATGTGTGTAGAGCACAAAGGAAAAAAATAATAGAACTTGACACACAGTTTCACTGAGAATGAGATATCCTGACAGTGAGTGAGTGAGTGACTGTTTACAGCAATACATTGTACTTTATTAAACTTAAAGGTACACACTGAAAGTCATGCGCTTTTAGTATTAGTAATGATTCTAATACTGGAGGAACTGCATGATCATCAGACTGGTGAAATAAAGCTAAGAGCTTCGAGCAGTTCTGTGGTTTGGACTCTAAGTCAGTAGGTGTTCATTATTTTATTATTATCCCTGAACATGAATTATACAAATAAAATGAAAACACTCTCTCAGTCTTGCTCACAGTCACACACGCCTCCATATGAGTTATTCTGACCAGAACTTGAGAATCTGAGGGAGGGGAAGGAAAAAAAACACTGTATCATAACACTGACAGTTGTACTGTATAATAAAACCTCTTCGCCTTACTCTTACCTGATTTGCGGCAGTGGCATCAAATATTTTACTTCTGTCAGTGACAGCCTCAAGATCATGCAGCAATCGGTTGGCTTTTTCGGCTGAGAGGAGACCTTGAAGTTGAACATACTAGCCCAGCTCTCTTCTGATTGATGCCAACCTGCAATAAAATAATTGGGAACCGATCAGGTTACCTACTGATTTGAGTATTTCAAGTTAGACTCAATCTTTAAAAACAAAAAGAATTTATAAAATATTATGATCATGCACCTTGAAAAGAGGTTGCAAAAACGTGGTAGACTAGTGGTAATCTTCTTCTTCAAATTAATGAGAAAATCCCTGAACAGGGCAACTATCTAGTATAGATCTACGTGTTGGTTCAGTGAACGATACCTTGGGCCTGTGGACCGACACACACAGTGACTCGAGTGAGTCGAAATGACACATGTTGCAACACATACTACCATAAACCCACTCTCAGTTATAAAACGAAACATGGAAACTTACCTCTGGTTAATATGCAAAGGTTCGCCCGTCCAAATTCTCTCGCATTAGCAAACATCATTGCCATTGGAGATTCTTTCCAAACAGATCGCCTTCGACCGCCATTACTGAATTAAAAACCGAAACGCAGTAGGTCTGAAAACCACTCTCAACGTCCAAAATAAGGAGGAAAACAAAGAGCCCAAAACATTTTTTTGGCCAAAAACACTGTTTAAGCCCCACAAATATTTGTCCTTATTTTTTATGAAGCTTAATTTGTGCCCCTTATTTTACGTTCCACAAACACAGTTTGTGACCCACAAAACCAAAATGTGCCCCACAAAAATAAGCCCAACAATTTGTGGGGCACATTTCGCGTTTGTGGCCCACAAAAATAAGCCCAAAACGTGTGGGATTACTGACATCGAATGCCAAGGATAATCGGACCTATTATCAAGTTAGTGTATCAACTTTTGAACGAACTGCGCCCAGTAGTTTCCCAGCAATAAGCTGTTAAGTCGAGACAGACAGACACACACACACACACACAGATAAAAAACGCTGGCGCTGGACCCGAGTACTCTTCAGACTGGCTCGCTCCCCCAGTATGAAAGTTTTTGTCTTGTGCACGTGGATTTAAAAAAAAATATATATATATATATTTATTTTACACAATTAAAAAAATTATTAGAGTAAAATAAAACATTAAAACGTTCATAATAAACAATAGTAAACAAGAATTAAAAAAAAATAAAAATAGACCGCCCATGCCGGGAATCGAACCTGGATCCCTTGGTTTAAAAAAAAAAATTAAAAAAAAAATTATTTATTGTACACAATTAAAAAAAGCATTACAGTAAAATAAAACATTAAAACGTTCATATTAAACAATAGTAAAGAAGAATTTATTATAAAAAAAATAAAAATAAAAAAATAAAAAAAATAGACAGCCCATGCCGGGAATCGAACCCGGATCACTTTCGCCATAGTCGGAAACGCTTTCCACCAAGCCACCAATTCTATCATTCGCCAGTGAACTCAAATGCCTATACTCCTCGCGCACAGTGGTACACGCACGCAAAGCACGCACGCACGCAAAGCCTGGTGTCGCTGTCGCTGGCTGGCTGGCTGGCGGATTAGCCGAACGGCTGTTCTATCCCACCGCGAATCGTGCCCGCCATTAAGAGTCGTTTTTGTGGAATATTTCGCATTTAGGTCCCAGGTAACATTATGAAGTTTTAATACGATCAATCGGACCTATTATCAAGTTAGTGTATCAACTTTTGAACGAACTGCGCCCAGTAGTTTCCCAGCAATAAGCTGTTAAGTCGAGACATACAGACAGATAGACAGACACACACACACACACACACACAGACACACACACACACACACACACACACACACACACACACACACACACACACACACACACACACACACACACACAATTAAAGTCTGTTGGACCCTAGTACTGCGTACTCGGGGATTAAAGTCTGCTGAGCCCTAGTACTAGCGTACTCGGGGATTAAAGGCTGCTGAGCCCTAGTACTAGCGTACTCGGGGATAAAACGATATTTCAGTGTAGTATCCAAAAACAGAGAAATTAGCCACAAAGCATGTTATGTAAACTGTCCTTATGTCGCTTGCATTGTAATTCTGAACAAACAATACCCACACACTTGGGGGAGGGGGGGGGTGAGTGTTTGGTTGTTTGAAGTATCAAGATTAAGACAAAAGCGATTAGAAATAACACACCAACAAAAGTGATAACAAAAACAATAATATAACAAAATAACGGAAAAGGAAAAAGAAAACCGAAACAAGACGCGATTTGCAATTACAAAACGTTTGATAATTGACACCTCAAAACCTTCTTAATTGTATATGTGTAATGCTCTGTTGATTGATTTACTTGGAATGTTCATGAACATTAGATCAATATTCGTGTAGGCATAGTTTAATAAGTAAATGTAAATCGCAATGAGTCTGCATGCCTGTCAAATAATCTGTTACCTTTAAATACTACATTGACTCTTTATCTCGAAAAAAACACGGATTAAATGTTATAGTATGATTGAGTTGGCTGACTCCGTTTGCATTGATACAACTGTTGAGGAAGTCTAATTATCTAATTTGGCAAGTTATATTACAGGGAATTAATGCCTTAATTTGGGTGCGTAATTTCTCGCATTAATTTGTTTGCGAAGTCTGTTTAATTCAACTGGCAAATGTAGAACAAATGGTAAACACCATTTAGTGTGTTATTCATGTGTGTTATTTTTGTAAAAGAGTCATGCACTCATTCAGTGTTCATAACAGGTGTTTTAAAAATGTGTTAAAAAGTGGAACACTCTAGTTTACAGTATATACAGCAACTTATTTGGAACGATAATCTCAATAAGATCAAACGAATTATGTATTGTTTGCTTGTAATGTGGGTAATCCTTACACGTAACAAACAAACCCTGCCTTGATCCCAAGATAGTCCACATCTTATGGCCCAGAGAGGTCATAAAAGCTCAGAAAAAATCAGACCGTCAGCGAGCTACTTCTGTTCTCCGACAGGGCCTATCGTGGTCTATTGTCAGTTTTCGAGGATAGGTGTGAATTGGTGAGCGACGGACTGAATGACACTTGACTACCGTCAACACATTTTGATTTTGATTAACAAAAGCACAATCCCGTACACGATGCACATTCTAATACATCATTTGATCAGTATCTATCATAATAATTGTTTGTTTGTTATTATGTGTTTGCCAAAGAACAAATGCAGCAAACATTGTATTCAGGTTCCTATGAGGTCTCGCCCTCTACCCAACAACGTCACATTTTCCTTTTAGTGTCAGTGGTATTAAAACGGCATCGTAATTGAACATATATTTTGACAGAGAGACTGAGATTGTTTTTGTTTTTGGTATAACTGTTCCTACACCCTACATGGCTCGATGTGAGAGAAAGAGTGGAAGAGAGGCGGAAAAAGAGAGATGGGAAGAGAGAAATTGACTGACAGACTGAGAGCTAACTAAAGAGAGAGACAGAGAGAGAGAGAGAGAGAGAGAGAGAGAGAGAGAGAGAGAGAGAGAGAGAGACAGAGAGAGAGAGAGAGTGAGAGAAAGAAAAAGAGAAAGAGAGAGAAAGAGAGAGAAAGATAGATAGAGAGAGAGTGAGAGAAAGAGAAAGAGAAAGAGAGAGAGAGAGAGAGAGAGAGAGAGAGAGAGAGAGAGAGAGAGAGAGAGAGAGAGAGAGAGAGAGAGAGAGAGAGAGAGAGAGAGAGAGAGAGAGAGAGGGGAACCACTGAACAAATACAATTGTGTGTGTATGATTTTTTACTTCGTCCTTTGTTCTGCTTTTAATCGCAAGAGAAAAGGGCGATCATTAATGTTTATTTCGGACCATGGATTATTTCTATTTACCCTTCTTTTTTTTTTTTTAAAGAGGCACGTGAATACAAACACTTCAATAGCGGTTTATGTCAACATATCATTACAAAACAAAATGAAAGAAAATCACATAAAATTAAGAGACATTATTTCGTATGAAAGAAATCGGACGAATTAAGACAAAAACGAACTTACACATTGATTTATCTATGATTGATTTACCTTTTTAGTTCTGAACACTTGATCCACTGCAAACGCATTTTGCAACACAGCGACAAAAATATGCAATCGTTTCACTCAGATACTTGCCCTATGAAACCGTATGAAACTAGTGACTTCGTATTGTCTTTCATTCTGTGAGTTCGAAGGGTTGACTAAATGTAGTAATTTTGTCTACGCGACATGTTTTATCATATTGCTTACATGTCAGCTGCGATCACATGTCTAAACGGACAGCGCCAGCCAGTTTCGGCCCGAACTAACGTTTGCAACCTGTCTTTCACAAACTTTATACTCTTACATTGTACTATCTCTACATCACCAATGAAGAAAATTCATACTCTACCGTTTCGCTATACCGACTGATAAACGTACCAGGAGGGACGGCTCTCAGTTAGCCGAATGCAATCACGTTGTCTTCTGCTCTCTTTGTTAAACGCTTGAGTGCATCGCACATAGCACAGGATCCCCCCCACACACCTCTTGACATACTTTTGAAGGGGATACGACACCACCCGAGTAGCCAACGGCGGCATTATTTACTTGCGATAACAACTCGGGTAGACATTTTCAAACTGTCGTTAAAGACAGGTCCAACTACACTTATTTTAAAATGTTACATTATGGAGGTCAAAATGGCCGATTTTATGTAGTTTTCGGGGGAGAAATCTATCCTCTTACTTAAAAAAGAAGCTATCATTGTTCGGCACATTATTTGAATATGGTGGACTCACTGGAACTGCATGTCCTATCATTCTCAGATAATTATTTTTGTTTTAAACATTAATACATGTATGTGAAAAAAGAATTAAGGCAGTTGATCAGTATAGTGGGTCATACCTGTAAACTTGTGTCGATAGGGAAGCGGTTTGAACTCGAGAGAAATCCTTACACTCCATCAGTTTGCAATTAGGTCTAAATGTGTAGTCATGCCAACAATTTTACGTTGTATTCACGTTATATTCACGTTGGGTTACGTTGGGTTTACGTTGCGTTTCAACGTTTTTTTACGTAGATTTGTATGGACGAAATCACGTGGGAATAACGTTGGAAAACAACGTTGCATTTTACGTGACACCAACGTGAATGCAACGTGAATTATTGGTGGAGGTGGATTGTTCGTAAAAACATTACGTGAATTTTACGTTGTCACAACGTGAAATTTTGGTTGTGGTTGTGGTTTGGTTGAAATTGCGTTGCATTTTTACGTAATGTCCACGTGAATGGAACGTAAATTTTAGGTCAAAATTTAGATCAAAAATTACGTGAATTCTACGTTGACACAACGTAAAAGTTGTGTTTTGGTGCATTTTTCCTGATAAAATTGACGTGAATTACACGTCGACACAACGTGAATTTTTGGTTGTGGTTGTGGTTTGGTTTGATTTCGACGTGAATGCAACGTTGAGAGTGAATGTAGGTTTTGGTAAATGTATACACGCACACACACACCAACTTTCACACTCAGTCACAGATCATAAGGACTATTACATGTAACACCATAAACTCAAGATACGATCAACAATTTTATTTCATAACAAAAACATGCATATTATGTTGCGGAGAAACTAAAAATGCACGCAGCTTTGCAGGGCAACAGCACAGCATATTCAATCGATTTCATTCTTTGTCCTGGTGGTCCTCTTCTCCCAGGCAGTCCTCTATGCGCCTCTTTGATGCTGGTCGCTAAACAAAGCAAAGACAGCACATTGATATTAGTGACACCAGAGCCTCCATAATGTCTGGAGTAGAAATACACATCTTTTCAACTTAGGTCACTTTTTAGTAACTTTCCATTGCCTACAATGTCTCTGGCCTACTGCCAACTGAGTGTTGACACTACATGTATTTCTTTTTAATATATGAAATAAAGCATTATGTCCCTTCTTCGAGCCTTGTTGTGTCAGATTTAGGCCGCAAGCCAAGACAACAAAAGACTGTGTGCCAGTGTGTATTCCTTCCATAAGAAATGAAGTATTTCAAACGAAAATTGATCGTTTCAGAACAGTTTGGGGGTATTTTATTTGTATTTGCATCATTAAGACATTTGACCTGGAAGGGAAACTGTCTTTAATCTGTGTACAAGAATTAAATGTTTGTAATTGTCCAAACACAAATAACATCTAATACGAATCACACACACTCACACACAAACTCACACTAGCGCGTCACCTTATTCCCACTACTATGAGTTATACACAACTACAATAAGCGATAAACGTTTCATATGCTGATCAGGATGCAATGAACTTTGACACGCTCCAAAGCCCATTATAGGGGCCGGTGTCCGTCTCTCTCCTTGAGGATAAAAGGGCTCACAGCCTTTTCAACATTGTTATCAAAATCAAAGTCTTTTGGTAACCTGGAAAGCTCCTCGGAGCTAGTACTGTCTCAATTATCCACCGATCGCCGTAGGTCGAAGTTGAAGACTATCAAGTGTATGCATGTTGTAGAGGTGGAAGGTGCACAGAAAATGGAAGCAATCATTACAATCAAACTTTGTTTGTTAAATACACTACTCCTTGTCATCGGAAACTAAACGTTATTTGGTTTTGGCCTTTTTTTTCACAGATTATACATTGTAAATGAAAAAAAGCAAAATGAAGCAATACCAAATAAAATCAAAATGTTCAGAAACATACATGATACATGGGTAGTATCAAAACGGTTGGTTGGTTGGTTAACCTAAGCTTAACGTCCTCACAGAAACTAGTGCCAATTAGGGACATGAAGTGGTTATATGCTGGGACAAAACAGTTGGGAAAAAGGAGAACTTTAAAGTTGCCATCAAGCAAGAGAGGGATGGGTGGTTTCAACTTGCAAGGGTAATAAGAAAGCAGTGAGAGAGACAATTAAGGGCGACATGTGCGATCAAGTTGAATTTGAAAGTCCAGCACCTATAATTACAAGTTTTCCACGTTATATTTCCAGTGTTATCCATACCAAGAAGGTTCCTTTTTACATTTAGTCAAGTTTTGACTAAATATTTTAACATAGAGGGGGAATCGAGACGAGGGTCGTGGTGTATGTGTCTGTCTGTCTGTCTGTCTGTCTGTCTGTCTGTGCGTGTGTGTGTGTAGAGCGATTCAGACTAAACTACTGGACCGATCTTTATGAAATTTGACGTGAGAGTTCCTGGGAATAATATCCCCGGAAGTTTTTTCGTTTTTTCGATAAATACCTTTGATGACGTCATATCCGGCTTTTTGTAAAAGTTGAGGCGGCACTGTCACACCCTCATTTTTCAATCAAATTGATTGAAATTTTGGCCAAGCAATCTTCGACAAAGGCCGGGGTTTGGTATTGTATTTCAGCTTGGTGGCTTAAAAACTAATGAGTGAGTTTGGTCATTGAAAATCGGAAACTTGTAATTACATTATTTTTTTATTAAACGATCCAAAAACAATTTCATCTTATTTTTCGTCATTTTCTGATTCCAAAAACATATAAATATGTTATATTTGGATTAAAAACAAGCTCTGAAAATTAAAAATATAAAAATTATGATCAAAATTAAATTTCCGAAATCGATCTAAAACCAATTTCATCTTATTCCTTGTCGGTTCCTGATTCCAAAAACATATAGATATTATATGTTTGGATTAAAAACACGCTCAGAAAGTTAAAACGAAGAGAGGTACAGAAAAGCGTGCTATGCAGCACAGCGAAACCACTACAGCGCTGAACAGGCTCGTCAGTTTCACTCCGTTTTGCACAAGCGGCGGACTACGGTCATTGTGAAAAAATGCAGTGCGTTCAGTTTCATTCTGTGAGTTCGACTGAGCTTGACTAAATGTTGTATTTTCGCCTTACGCGACTTGTTTTCTAACCTTCATCTGTCCGACACGTGCGATCTCACTTTTTCAGTGAGTTATTTTTTCCCTCTAACATCTGGTTGCCAGACTTCCGTCAGCCTCTTGTCAAATGTCACACTGTGATTCTCACGTATCTGATCGCTTCTTTAAGAGCACTTGACAGTGTCCAGTCAATCACTTCTTTCAGACGGGTCATAAAATTGCAAAGGCTCCTGATTGCCCCGCTCCTGTACGCTTCGTTGGGAAAAGTCGAAGAGGCTAGCGGATAACTTTGGGGGGAGGTTCTATGGGGGGGGGGGGGGGGAGGGGGATCTTAGATTGAGAGGAGACGGAATGCATGGAACGGAACTTTTATGAATCGTTTTGTAGTTTTTGTGTCTGGGGCATGTAAACAAAACAAAAATGAGCAACATTCTGAGAGAAAAACGGGAGCTTTATCAAAGCAAATTTGTTTTACAGTTGTTGTGATTATTTAACGACAAGAGGAGACACAATACATTTTTTTTTATACTTTTGATTTCTAAGAGTTGAAATCAATTACGCAGATATATTATAAGTCTACAAAGCCATGACGGTGCCAAAATAGCATGATAGCATTTTTGAATATTTCACTAATCAGAGCAGCAGAATTTTAACTTCATTATATAAAATCAATCTAATCAATGAATTCAGTAAGCACTGACGGCATCGTGATCATTAAAAATCTCACAACTTAAGAACATCATACCTCTGCATAAATTACGCTTATGCAGTATGTTTCTTCCGATTAATGCAAACACTTTTTTTTCGCAGAGCAGGGACCCGGCATTGATACCGTCACCTGAAAATCAGTGGCTGTGTTGTAAGACCTACATTTTGTAATTGACAATGACTTGAAAAGGCACGTGTCCTAAGCATATAGGAAAGGTAATACATGTACACTCAACGGTGTCTTTTGCCACACTGCTATCTGACAAATTGATTTAGAGCGGTCATCAGAAGCAGGCGACGATAGTCGAGTGATTTATTACCCACGGGGGGGGGGGGTTGAGGCTGCAGACAATTAACTGTGAACTGAGAAGGGGTAAGCGGTGGGGGCGGAGGGGGGGTAAAAGGGTGGGGTGACAGGCATAAAATAATGAAAACTTGTTACGGTCCGACTTTAGGTTTGGTGTGTGTTGGCTACGCTGATGTCTCAAGTAGACTCACGTTCATAAGGGGGTGGGTAAATCAACATGGTCGGCAATTTTATGATCCAGGTCGACAAAAGACAGTCAAGTGTGTAATTAGCCAATCAGTCAGATGACATCAAGGTGTCAAGTTCTGAATTCTTCTCATACCACCGTTCCGACCTCATCTCTCGGACAAAAGTTGGACAACCAAGTTTTGGAAGAAATTTTCAAGGAAGAATGACATCACAGGTTTCTGGAAAGCAAGGATTCGGGACAAAAGAAAGAATAACTGACACTATAACACACACACACACACACACACACACACACACACACACACACACACACACACACACACACACACACAAACACACACACAGGCACGAACTCAAACAAACACACTGGCACACCACACACACACACACCGACACCACACACACACACACACACACTCACACTCACACACGCACGCACGAACACATACAAACCCTTGCGCGCGCACTGATTTCTAAACAACAACAACAATAAGCAGTGAACGATGCATATGCTAATCATGAGGCAAGAAATGAATGTGGCAAGTTTGATTCAACTTTGACCCGCTCTAAATCCCACGTTGTACACAGGAGCGGTGTCCGTCTGTCTCCCTGAGGATGAAAGGGCTCACAGTTTCCAAAACTTGTGATCAAAATCAAAGTCTTTCAGTAACCTGGAAAGCTACTTAGAGATCTGTCTCAATTATCCCCCTATCGCCGTAGGTCGAAGTTGAGGACTATCAAGTGTATAGGGAGGGGGGGGGGGTAGGGGGAGGGTGGAAGGGAATTGTTACGACACGACTTTGTCGTGTAAAAGGAAATGATGGGTGGCACGCGGATATCCGTGGGATGTTCAGACATGGAAATTGCTCGAAATAACGATTATCTATTAAACTCATAGCTCATGGATTTCCATTAAGTACTTTTACCCCGCGTTGTACTTGAAGTCCGACACCTAGTGTGAAAACGATCGTTCAATAGTCCAACATATTTCTGCCCCTTTTCCCGTTTAACCCCCAAATAACAACAACTACAACAAAGACAGCAAGAGCGACGACGACGACAACAAAATGTTGGAACCAAATTGAAATCATTGCAAACAAGACACCAGCAAATGTCGGACACCTACATGGTGGTTTTCAAGTTCCTCATTTTGTTACATGTCCCCATACAACACTTTACCTATTGATCTTGTTATTTGGTTAGTTAATTTGAAATTAATGTTAAAGTTCCTAATTTGTTATATAACTGTCGCCATAACGCATTTATTAACTCATTCATTTATGAACTTATTTATGTATCATTTCCCGTCGCGATATAACCTTGAATGGTTGAAAACGACGTTAAACACCAAATAAAGAAAGAAAGTGTATCATTTCCCTATTCGTCTATTTGTTTATTTTTTTTTATTTCAGTTATTTCGGTATGTAGGTATTTCGGTTGTAAGCAATTAAGTTATAATAAAACAAATTCACCCATTGTTAGAAAGGGGAAAACAAATTGGAATGTCGGGTGCACATTCCAAGTTGATCCCTTTTTTAACTAAAAATAGCGCGCGTTATTACTAACAATGCTCTTGTACTAGCTTATAAAATATAAAGCCCACATGTTAAAATACCTTGACAACTACAAAGTGGGAAATTACAACGACGGTCAACAGTCAGAGTTAGCCTATATATTGCTTGCTAGCCTGTCCGCCCTGTATCCAAGATATCCCCCATGCACTGGCATGGTCCTAAGATGACACACTTATTACTCAACAGTAAATTCCAGTAAGCCTTTAGTCGGACTCTGTCATTTGTATGTTTGTGAATGTCACAGAAAAAACCCACAACTCCCAAGATCACGGAAGCATGATTAACCATTCAGTCAATTCAAGGGAATGCACGCTGAAAACGTCCGCTTTCATTTCACCTAAGAGGGGGAGGAAGGTGTTTTGTTAATTTTCTATTGCTGGTACTCGCACGTGTCCAAAGTGTGTGGGAAAAAGATCAAGTCGCGTAAGGCGAAATTACTAGATTTAGTCAAGCTGTGGAACTCACAAAATGAAACTGAACGCACTGCATTTTTTCCCAATGACCGTAGTCCGCCGCTCGTACAAATGGCGGTGAAATTGACGACCCTGTTTAGCGCGGAAGTGGTTGCGCTCTGTTGCATAGCACGCTTTTCTGTACCTCTCTTCGTTTTAACTTTCTGAGCGTATTTTTAATCCAAACATATCATATCTACATGTATATGTTTTTGGAATCGGGAATCGACAGGGAATAAGATGAAATTGTTTTTAGATCGATTTCGGAAAATTAATTTTAATCATAATTTTTATATTTTTAATGTTTAGAGCTTGTTTGTAATCCAAATATAACATATGTATACGTTTTTGGAATCAGAAAATGACGAAAAATAAGATGAAAATGTTTTTGGATCGTTTGATAAAAAAATAATTTTAATTACAAGTTTCCGATTTTTAATGACCAAAGTCATTAATTAGTTTTTAAGCCATCAAGCTGAAATGCAATACCAAAGTCCGGCCTTCGTCGAAGATTGCTTTGCCAAAATTTCAATCAATGTGATTGAAAAATGAGGGTGTGACAGTGCCGCCTCAACTTTTACAAAAAGCCGGATATGACGTCATCAAAGGTATTTATTGAAAAAAATGAAAACAAACTTCCGAGGATATCATTCCCAGGAACTCTCATGTAAAATGTCATAAAGATCGGTCCAGTAGTTTAGTCTGAATCGCTCTACACACACGCACACACACACACACACTCACACACACACACACACACACACACACACACACACTCACACACACACACACACACATACACACACACACACCACGACCCTCGTCTCGATTCCCCCTCTATGTTAAAACATTTAATCAAAACTTGACTAAATGTAAAAAGGCAAAACAACTCAGGGTTGAAGCAGCCTGCATGCAACTGAGGACAACAACAAGTCGCGTAAGGCGAAAATACAACATTTCGTCAAGCTCAGTCGAACTCACAGAATGAAACTGAACGCACTGCATTTTTTCACAATGACCTTAGTCCGCCGCTTGTGCAAAACGGAGTGAAACTGACGAGCCTGTTCAGCGCTGTACATAGTGGTTTCGCTGTGCTGCATAGCACGCTTTTCTGTACCTCTCTTCGTTTGGTTTAAACTGTTTTATTCAACGTTTGTGCATTATTTACAAATAAAAAACGCATATAGAGTAAACAACACAAGCATAATGCTTATAGTGGTGTTTACAGTATTCTAGAAAAATACATATAAATGGCGGCTATTGTACAGTTTAAATGAAGAGCAAGCAAACATGAAAAGAAAATTGAATGAAAAATGTACATCAAAACAAAAATCCGTTTAAGAATACATATATAATATTTTTCGTTTTAACTTTGTGAGCGTGTTTGTAATCTAAACATATCATATCTATATGTTTTTTTAATCAGGAACCGACAAGGAATAAGACGAAATTGTTTTTAAATCGATTTCGGAAATTTGATTTTGATAATAATTTTTATATTTTTATTTTTCAGAGCTTGTTTTTAATCCAAATATAGAGCGAACGACGAAGAAGAAGAAGATCCAAATATAGCATATTTATATGTTTTTGAATCAGATAATGACGCAGAATAAGATGGAAGAACGTTTGATAAAAAAATAATTTTAATTACAAGTTTCCTATTTTTAACGACCAAACTCACTCATTAGTTTTTAAGCCACCAAGCTGAAATGCAATACCGAAGTCCGGCCTTTGTCGAAGATTGCGTGGCCAAAATTGCAATCAATTTGATTGAAAAATGAGGGTGTGACAGTGCCGCCTCAACTTTTACAAAAAGCCGGAGATGACGTCATCAAAGGTATTAATCGAAAAAAGGAAAAAAAACGTCCGGGGATATCATTCCCAGGAACTCTCATGTAAAATTTCATAAAGATCGGTCCAGTAGTTTAGTCTGAATCGCTCTACACACACACACGCACAGACACACACAGACACACACACACACACACACACACACACACACCACACACACACACACACACACACACACACACACACACACACACACACACAAACACACACAACGACCCTCGTCTCGATTCCCCCTCTATGGACATTCTGTGAGTTCGACAGCTTGACTAAATGTTGTATTTTCGCCTTACGCGACTTGTTTTTTGCTGTATGTTTCTCTCTTTTTCTTTATTTTGTCTTTTATGTCTGTAATGAACATTTCAAAATGAAGAGGAAAAACACTACCCACGATCCTCTCAACGAAACAGTACATTAAAAAACTTTCGCACGCGCACACACACACAAACACAACTTTTCGAGAAAACATTGGCTGCATGTTTTTTTACTGGTGAGCGATCCCAAAGAAGAAATCAAACATGTGTTGTCCATATGATTTGCCCGTTCGGTTTTCTTTTGTTCTCATACGCGAGATGTTTCAAGAGGACCCATTTTGGCAAAGATTAGAGGAGGGGGGGGGGGGGAGCATGTCCGTAATTTTATTATCCAAGTGGACAAGCGATCGACAAAAGCCCGACAAAAGACTGCCAAGTGCCGTAAATGAGTCAGGTCAGATCAAGGTGCGATTTTTGACTTGTACTTCACCAGTTTTTCTCGCCTCTTCTCTCCTCAACAAAGGTCTAGCAACAAAGTTTGGGGGGTGTAATCTCATAAGGAGTGACATAATATCACATGCGAATATGAGGGAACGAGACAGAAGCATGAATAAAACAGCCGCTATTACGCTATCTGTGTTGTGGCTGGAAGAAAAAAGAAAAAGAAAGAATACCGTCCAACTAACACGAAGAAGAATGGGAAAAAATCTTAAATAAAGGGAGAGGTACAAAGGTTGCGATTCATCTCGGCTAGATATTATTCACGATTTTTGTAAACATAGTAAGCCTATACCTCATACACACAGATATTCTACTTCATGGAAACCCCTCCTTGCAAACAAAAATTAACAAAAAAATCTTTTTAACAGTGCAGGAATTTATTGGACAGTCCGGCCGTTTCGAACAGATAAACATGTAAAGTGAAAGCAAAATCGACACGTCTACTCTCTCTCTCTCTTTCTCTCTCTCTCTCTCTCTCTCTCTCTCTCTCTCTCTCTCTCTCTCTCTCTCTCTCTCTCTCTCTCTCTC
Organism: Littorina saxatilis; assembly: GCF_037325665.1. Lineage (NCBI taxonomy): Eukaryota > Metazoa > Mollusca > Gastropoda > Littorinimorpha > Littorinidae > Littorina > Littorina saxatilis. Next base: position 17,347,718 of record NC_090249.1, read on the forward strand.
CCTCTTTCTCTCTCTCTCTCTCTCACTCTCCCCCTCTCTCCCCCTCCCTCCCTCCCTCTCTCCCTCCCTATCTCTTACTCGCAAACACCATAAATATTATATATGTATTCCCAAACGGATTTTTGTTTTGATGTACAATTTTCATTCAATTTTCTTTTCATGTTTGCAAGCTTTTCATTTAAACTGTACAATAGCCGCCATTTATATTATATGTAATTTTCTAGAAATAGTGAACACCACTATAAGCATTATGCTTGTTGTTGTTTACTCAATATGCGTTTTTTTGTAAATAATGCACAAACGTTAAATAAAACAGTTTAAACCAGTAAGCCTATACTCGCATCAGACACATATTTTACATGTATCAGCATCCTACATTTTGTCCGTGTCTGCCTTCTGGCCGGGTTTGCGATTTCTACATATTATATTCCTGTGTTCTTCTTTCTGACAGTGCGGGCTCAACTTTTACAAACGGGAAAATATGACATCAAATAACGCTATCAAATATCGGAGAACAGCCACACAAGCGAATGCTCTCAAGAATATGTAAACCAATGTTCATGAAAATCCGTCAGGTAGCACACACACACACACACACACACACACACACACACACACACACACACACACACACACAGTCCGAGTGTGTCATAACTTGAATGGGGTAAGCACGTTAAAGATCCCACGATTGACAAAAGGGTCTTTCCTGGCAAAATTGTATTGGCATAGATAAAAATGTCCACCAAAATACCCGTGTGACTTGGAATAATAGGCCGTGAAAACTAAGATATGCGCCGAAATGGCTGCGATCTGCTGGCCGATGTGAATGCGTGATGTATTATGTAAAAAAATTCCATCTCACACGGCATAAATAAAAATCCTTGCGCCTTGAATATGTGCGCGATATAAATTGCACAAAATAAAAATACAAAAATAAATAAATAAATTCCTGCGCTTAGAACTGTACCCACGGAATACGCGCGATATAAGCCTCATATTGATTGATTGATTGAATCAGTGAATGTGAAAAGACTATGGGTAGTCGTCTAAGACAGGTTAAAATCAGTCTAACGAATGACTACACAAACCTGCATGTGTCAGGTTTTAATTTTTGTTTGTTTGTTCTTTCTTTATTTTGTTTTGTTATTTCGTACGTTCGTTGATAAAATGCCGTCCCAACCTGCCGCCCCCCCCCCCCACACACACACACGTACACACACACCGTGCATTATAATCCCCCCTCCCGAATCCCCTCCCCCATTCTCCACCCGATAGCCCCTCTTTGTCTCACTCTCTCCTCCTTACAAATAACAATTTGATACGTTCATCTTGAATCCACCCCCCTCCCCGAATCACCTCCCCATTCTCCACCCGATAGCTCCTCTTTGTCTCGCTCTCTCGGTGTGACGTTTTCATCTTTCGCCGTGTTGATATTTCGCTTCTCGGCCTCGTTGATCTAGTATAAACTCTACATTGAACAAAAAACACACCCTTCGATAGTACTGATGAGCGACCTTGTGTACCTTACATTCATGGGGCCAAATTTGTCCAACCAATTTGTTTTATTTAACTTAGAAAATAATTTGATTCACCCTAAAATGTTTCCTTCCTACTCAAGGGACGTAACCACTCAGTAAACGTTTTCGAAGAATTCGATTTTGGGGTTGAAATCTATTACATTTTACCACCAATTTTCTTCACATGCAAGAAACTGACATGCTTTTCGTCCTTAAATAATTTCACTTCTTAATTTTACCAGGAAACAACATTTCAGTCTTGAGTATATGTCGAGGGGGAAATATGTACACAGGCGAAAGATGAAATCGTGACACCGGCAGGGTATCTCGGCTGCCTACTTGAGTGAGTAACAGAACAGGTCGACAAAAGACAGTCAAGTATGTAATGAGCCAATGTGTCAAGTTCTGAATTCTTCTCATACCACTGTCCGCTGGGCAGATTCACTTGAACTTGAAGCAGCTTGTCTGGATACATCGTCCTCCCTCAAGATCGTAAAATGCCCAATTAAGTACTTGAGATATCAATGGCCGCCCCCGCTTTCAGTCTCATGCACTGAGCTAGTCTGATTAAACAGCTTTCTAAAGGTTGCGTCCGTCTATGTGAAACGTGTTTTCCTTTGTGTTCCACTGCTTGTGGCCCATTGTTTCGCTATACTGACTCAAAAGTTGAGTCTAAAAGAATGTGTATCCCTTGAACTGAGTTAGGGCTGACATTGTGACTATTGGAAAGACCCGCCATCTTTGGCCGGTCCGTTTCCAATCATGGTCTCGACAATCAAGTAATCTGTGCATGTGTACATGGAGTACAATAAGTGATAACGTCTCATGTGGAACAACTGAAAACAACTTACCTTCGAGTTGATTACGATGAATATTTTAGTCCTGAAAGTGTTCATCAAAGTTGAAAACCAAATTTGGGATACACAAAGTCGACCGTGGCCATCACCGGAGAACACTGTCGGTTAGTAACGCGTCTTTTTTTGGGAGGGAAAGTTTCGCACTCGCAAATCCATTTAACTCAGCAAATTCCTTGAAACGATATGCATTTATGTTATACTCTTTTCGTCTTACACAATTAGTGAACCTCTATGTTTGACCGAACATTAATTGAATAGAATATTACGAACCTAAAAATGCAGGTGAAAAAAACGTAATGATTGACAAAGTTTCGACGTTGTCTCTCTCTGTCTCTCTCTGACTCTCTCTGTCTCCCTCTCTCCCCTCTGTCTCCCTCTCTGTCTCTCTCTATCTCTCTCTCTTCCTCTCTGTCTGTCTGTCTGTCTCTCTGTCTGTCTGTCTCTCTGTCTGTCTGTCTGTCTCTCTCTCTGTCTCTCTCTCTCTCTTTTCTCTCTCTCTCTCTCTCTCTCCCCCGACCCCCAGCCCCAATTTTTGGAAGGTTAGAAACTAGAGGACGTACATTTCTGCAGTCACCATAAAATCTTCATCATGAATGCAAAAAATGTTAACAAAATCGGCAAACCATAAAAGAACATGAAAAAAGGAAAGAGGTGCATTTAAAGGCTGTTGGGTACTGGCTCTCAAAATCCGTTCAGCAGAATGAGTTTGCATGTAACTGAAACTATTCTTAAAAGTTACTTGGTGATTTTAAAAGCTTGATAACACAAGTCCCATGATTTTAGACATGCTACAATGCCTTTAATCGAAGAAAGTTTGCGTTCTTGGCCGAGTCAATGCAGCTGGCTAGAAAATTACCTCCCTTGGACGCGTGACGTCTATAGCGGAATCGGCCGGGTGGAACGGCGCTCTCTTATGCCGTGCAATGGGCGCAATCGGGTAGTCTAGTCATGTCCTCAAGAATACTTCAAAGGTAGGTCAAGAGAAACTAAGGACGGGGTGCGAGGGTGACTTCTCCCAGGTTATAACATTTCAAACAATAAATAACGGAGTTCATAACATGTATTCTGCTCCCTTCCTGCTTTTTCAGGTGTAATTCCCACTTGAGCCCTGTTTTAGGTCAACTTATTGGCAGATATATTGTCACGCGCCGAGGGACACAAACACACACACACACACACACGCACGCACGCACGCACGCACACACACACACACACACACACACACACACACACACACACACATACACACACACACATACACACACAGCCACCCACAAACACACATACACAAACTGATGTGACACACACACACACATACACAAACTGATGTCACACACACACACACACACACTCACACACACACACACACACACACACACACACACACACGCACGTATAGACAATCACAGAGATTAGGTTCATGTATTCTGCCCCCCTCTCGCCAATTTACAAAATACAACAAGAGGTTTGATGAGCACAGTAGATCAACTTTAAACGTACACAATTATATTTTTAGCATTACTTTTCAATTCTCGTTGATGCATTAATGATGCCAGAAAATGTAACCGGACGCATTTGGAACGTCAAAGCAATCAAATACATTGCGCGGTACATCGGCGCTTAATTTCATAACGTCTGACTGAGTCATTTGTTATTCGGTGATAGTTTCGCACATATCTATCTCCTGTATTTGAAAATCTGTTCACCTTACGTAATTTTCAAAGGCTTTATATAAAAAATTATATACATTTCTTTGATAAACGATACGAATCCGTGCAGGTGAAAAATTGGTAATGACTGACGTAGGATTTACGTTGTGGATTTTACGTTGAGGGCACGTTGGCGATCAATCAAACCCCAACGTTGTGTGTTTACGTTGAAACTACGTTGTAGGAACGTTTGTTGTATCAAACTAACTTTTGTTTTTAAATCACGTGAATTTCACGTGAAAATCACGTGAGTATACCAACGTTGTTCGAACACCAGAAAATCACAATAATACAACGTCGATTTTACGTTGCTTTTTAAGGTGGAATCCACGTGAAATTTACGTTATGTATCAACGTGTAAAAAACAAAAAAACACAACTGTAACGCAACGTTGCTTTCACGTTGTGTTTTTTGGTTGGATCCACGTAAATTTCACGTAATCTTCGCAACATTTGTAAGACACCAAAATGCAACGTGAAATTCACGTAAAATTTACGTTGTATTACAACGTCGAAAGAACACCAAAATCTCACAATGACACAACGTTGGTTTTACGTTGCGTTTTTTGGTTGGCTCAACGTAAATTTCACGTAAAGTTCGCAACGTTGCTAATGCCAGGAAAATTCACATTTTCGCAACGTCGTATTTACGTTGTGTGTTTGCTGGCTTTACCGTTAAATCACTCAAGTGATGTCAATAGTTATAACTATTGACATCACTTGAGTGAATTAACGGTAAAGAGCCAATCATCCAACCATCCAACACATTTATCCAGGTACAAGTATGTCTGTCTGTCTGTATGTGTGTATGTGCGTCTGTCTGTCTGTTTGTATGTGTGTCTGTCTGTTTGTTTGTCTATGTCTCTCTATGTCTATTATTATTTAAGGACCGGTTGTAAGAAAAGGCGTAGCCTGAAACCTCTATCCTTGAAAAATAAAGTGCCATCATCATCATCTGTCTCTCTCTCTCTCTCTCTCTGTTCCTCTCTCTTTCTTTCGCGATGGGATTCAATGTGACCCTCCACGACGGTATGAGTCGGATGTCACCTTTGCATGATTTTCATATTTTTACATTTTCATAAAGAGTTTTTTATGTTCTATCCAGTGGTGAAAACCGTTTTAGAAAAGAGCAAACACTGTTTGAGTTATAAGCCTGTGACTAAGGTGACCCTCACACTGTTACCAGACACTCCCCGGACTTATATTAAGCCTAGCGCAGAACCGCGCGAGGTGACATGCGACTCATTTCGTGGTGGAGGGTCACAAATTCATGGAACATAGAAACATTTAAACTAGACATTGTTAAACAAAAGCACAAACCCCGTCAACAAAATTACATTGAGCAGCTCTTGGGGAATAAAACATGTCGAAACTCGTCCGGATTATACAATCCCTGTGCTACTGCCACGCAGAAAGTAACATATGAATGTCATTATGTTAAACAAAAATGACATCACATTTGTCTCAAAGTGGAATGACTGACCGTATACATATTGTTCTCTCCCATTAATAGTATGGTCCATTACAAATGAAAGCAAAAAGCAACTGACACAAAAACAACTGTAATACAAGTTAATTTGAGTACATTTGTATGAAAAAACACACGTCTTGGTGGGGTTTATGTGAGCAAAAAGGGATACTTGTTTCTTTAGAATAAGCCCCTTTTGGATCACCTGACATGAATTCAGAAACAAAGAAGAACACCTACTGGCGCGACAAATACAGGACGATGGGAGGATGGAAAAACATTCTCCATGTAGATCGCAAAGATGTTGCCCATGTTTTCGTCTTTGGTTACATTCGGTAAGTGTGAATAGTCAAGAGGGTCTATTTTGATGAGAGTGGGCGAGACAGACAGCTTGTAATGTGAAGGGCTTGACGAAAACTATCAAATGCTTGTTTAAGCAAAATGTTGGTCGGATGAAAGTCAAGGTGTGATTGTTGACATAGCTACATTATATTCGTTCCATCATCTGCCATGTCCTTGACAAAGGTAGGTGAAGAGGTGGAGGGGGGGGGGACTCCTTGAAAACTTACATCACCTGTGTCTTGCAGACTCTTCACACATACTCGAGTATAGACGAATACAGTTTTATGACTTTATCATTGACTTCGCTATGACCGCCCGCCGTCTCTCTCTTTGATTAACGATTCCCAGCCGACTGGACCATCGGGCTTGTACTGTCGTATTCGTTGTTTTTAGACTAGAGCAAACCAATCGGGGAGTGCGATAAAACAAATCTGTCGCTTGTAAATCGCTGAGAAGTCGCTCATGACTTATTTCAGTTTTAAGTCTGAACAAAATTGCAACTAACTTGACCTTTCATATGGCTGACTCTTTTCCGACTTGGTATCAGCGACTCGTATTTATAGGTGACTTCCAACCAACCAATTTTGGTGAAAGTTGGTGGAGAGTCTGCCATGTCAATAGCACTGAACAGAAGTAGAGGTTACATGCCGAGTCTCAGTGATTATTAAAAATAATGGTCGAAGTTAGCGGATCATGAAAAATGCGAGCTTCAGCGAGCTTTTTCATGACCGCGAACTGAGACCATTATTTTTAATAATCACTGAGACGAGGTGTGCAACCTCTTTATTCCTCCTTTCTTCAGTTATTCAAAGAAAAGAGGAGTTTTTGTGCAAAAGTTTGATCGAATCCAATTCACTCAACCAGTCAACCTGCGCAGGCGATCGATTAATGCGCGGTTATATAGTTCCGTGCAAATCATTCCATTCTGTTAACACTTCTTGTCAGTTTCCCTGTTTTGGACTAAAATCAAGTATACATATATGCTGTTATTCTGCTGTGGCGGTAAAGGCAGTTATTGCCCCCTCTGCTTCTTTACCTCTGTAAACTTGTAGAGCTAGTTATTTTTCGATAATGACCCAGCAACCAAACAAATAACGAGCCAGCAACAGCCTGAATCCTCGATAGCGCAATGGGTTGAGAAGCTGTTCTGTGTCGGTACTACTTTTGCGACTAAAAAGTTCCGAACGCTCTAATGTACGAAGTATACATCTCTGGAGCAAACAATACAAACATACCGCATTTAAATTAACAACTACAGGCTTGAACACATGAATCTCCATATAAAATCCATGAGTTCGGTTGTTTTCTGAATCTAGATCTGCCGTGCACAAACGTTCAACACGAGCAAATTCCCAAGGCAAGTAACTCATACTTTGTCTACCGACAAGAGTAGTTCCCCTTTCAAATTTCTTTTCACTCCGTTTCTTCGACAACAGATTACAGTTTTCAACAATATTTCATTTTATAAACAGATCACACGCAACCAAATGCACACATCTCATCAATTTAAAGAACATAAAGCGATTTCATACACTATTTTCCACAGAAAACTGAACTTCATACAGTTTTTAGCGTTGAAACACGGGTGCAAAAGTTCGTCTGCTAGTCCCATAAGAAGTGTTGACAGATTGGAATGATTTGCACGGAACTATACAACCGCGTATTGATCGATCGCCTTGCGCAGGTTGACTGGTTGAGTGAATACAATTCTATCAAACTTTCGCACAAAAACTCCTCTTTTCTTTGAATAACTGAAGAAAGGAGGAATAAAGAGGTTACACACCTCGTCTCAGTGATTCTTAAAAATAATGGTCTCAGTTCGCGGTCATGAAAAAGCTCGCTGAGGCTCGCACTTTTTATGATCCACCAACTTCGACCATTATTTTTTTTTTAAATCACTGAGACTCGGCATGCAACCTCTACATATTGTGTGTTCTGTTTATGTTTTGGTATCGCTTAGGATAATGTTCTTTCGTCAAATGGGACTAGCAGACGAACTTTTGCACCCGTGTTCCAACGTTAAAAACTGTATGAAGTTCAGTTTTCTGGGGAAAATAGTGTATGAAACCGATTTATGTTCTTTAAATTGATGAGATGCGTGCATTTGGTTGCGTGTGATCTGTTTATAAAATGAAATATTGTTGAAAGCTGACCGTCGGTTTGCAGTCTGTTGTCGAAGAAACTGAGTGAAAAGAAATTTGAAAGGGGAACTAACTCTTGTCGCTAGACAAAGTATGAGAGTTACTTGCCTTGGGAATTTGCTTGTCTGTGCACGGTAGATCTAGATTCAGAAAACAACCGAACTCATGGATTTTATATGGAGATTCATGTGTTCAAGCCTGTAGTTGTTAATTTAAATGCGGTATGTTTGTATTGTTTGCTCCAGAGATGTATACTTCGTACATTAGAGCGTTCGGAACTTTTCAGTCCCAAAAGTAGTACCGACACAGAACAGCTTCTCAACCCATTGAGCTATCGAGGATTCAGGCTGTTGCTGGCTCGTTATTTGTTTGGTTGCTGGGTGTTTATCGAAAAGTAACTAGCTCTACAAGTTTACAGAGGTAAAGAAGCAGAGGGGGGAATAAATATAAATAACAACCAGCACGTGTCTAAAGAAAACGGATTAATGAAAAAAGAAAACGAAAAAAAGAAGAAAAACAACATTTGTGCAAAGAGCAATCTGTATGCAGATTGGGGTGCGGCTAGTATGCGGCAGGTTAGGTGCGGCAGGGTGGGATGCCGCCCTCGCGTACAGGCTCTGACCCCGACTTCTCTCTATTTCTCTGTCTGTATATCTGGCTGTTTCGCTGTCTCTTTTTATGTCTCTGTCTCTCTCTGTCTCTGTCTTTTTCTGTCTCTCTGTCTCTGTCTCTGTCTCTCTCTCTCTCTCTTTCTTTTGTTTCTCTCTCTCCTTGCTATTGAGTAACCCTTCAATGGCACTTCTGCGCACCTCTGGCAAAAGACAGCAAGTCCAAAAATCACGTTTTGAGAAAAACGCGATGTTCTGTTCTTTGCTATATATTTAAAACAAAAGCATTTTTTGTTGAAAAGGTTACTGGAAGAAAGCGTCGGGATGTGTTTTGCATTTCTAGCTTTATTTCATATTCAAAAAGTGGTTAAAGCACATTAGTGGACTTACTGCCGATTTTTTCTTGAAACTCGGGTTTGTTAGAAACAACGGCAGAACACAGTAAGTGGAATTACTGTGTTCTGCCTGGGTTTTCTTGTGTCTAAAGCTTGCTGAAGATAGCGGCCGATCACAGTGTCACGTTTCATGGTCAAATGAATGATTATGTGAAATTATAAGCAGAATTTTAATATAACTATAAGCCAACAAAATGTTCTCTGGAATGCCACACCAATGACAAACGCCTATGGCCCAGAGTGCTTCCACCAAAACCCGATGTTTGGGTTCTGTAAAGTGTTAATTGACCTGGTTGACAGCCAGTACATCCACAGGAATAATTCCTGATTCTCTGAGATGTCAAACCAACAAATCGAAAATATATGGCCCAAAGTACCTCCACCAAAACCTAGTTTGGACTCTCTAAGGCGCCAACTCCCCTGTTCGATAATCAGTACCTCCATTGGCAACTTAGCACCTGATTCTCTGACTTATCAGCAAAACCGAACAAATCACCTGCTCGCTAATCAGTACCTCCACCGGTAATGTAATACCGGGTTCTCTGACAACCGCAGAACCGGACAAATCACCTGCTCGCTACTCAGTAATTCCACCGGCAATTTAATACCGGGTTCTCTGACTTAACCGCAGAACCGGACAAATCACCTGCTCGCTACTCAGTACCTCCACCGGCAATTTAATACCGGGTTCTCTGACTTAACCGCAAAACCGGACACAAACCAGACAAATGACCTGCTCGCTAATCAGTACCTCCACCGGCAATTTAATACCGGGTTCTCAGACTTAACCGCAAGACCGGACATAGGCATAAATTGCCTCCAACCATAGCAACAAACCACAGGCCCTTAATCTGTTTTTCAGTCCCTCGTTCTCAGTTATCCCCATGTGCGGGAACACGCCCATCAGAAAACGGGCAAAACCAACACTCTACACTGCGCCTGCATACTGGTTCAGGCGGCATTAGTTTTTCTCAATTACTGAACAACCAAACACAATAAAGGTGAACACCACACATACATCTTGCAAACTGATTCAGATGCAAGAAATTATCTTCCTGTGCTGTGCTGTGCTGAAAACAAAACAAACCCAATACATTCAACGACAAATACACACTATTTGCACCTGCAAACTGATTCAGAAACAAGCCCGACTGTGGGTGATAGCTCGTCTAAGAGACTTGTACAAACGGGCATTCCCTGTTGTTGCCAAGTGCACCCCGTCGTCCAAAAAGTGTCTCTGCAGGCACTGGTATCTTGAACCGCTTCCCCGTGGGAAAGAGACAAATTCATGATTCCAGAATAACAACGTGCGGCAGTCAGCAGCGCCCTGTCGAAGTAGGTTGTTGACCTCTAGTGCAGCGGCGTTGTAATCTGGGTGAAACCGATATGTGTGATACCCCCGCGACTGAAAACGAGGCATTAAATGACACACGATAATGTTCTTGACCCCTACTGCAGCATTCTGTATCAAGGAAATACCTGCAAGTAAATGCGCGGAAATCTCCTCCGGCGAACTATCACCAGAAACATCGTTGTCGCCTATCATCAGTAACAAAAGCTGCGGTGCTCCAACAGCGGCCAGCGTCTGACCTACATGTTTTACCAGGTCTCCGATCTTCCGGCCCCCCTTTCCAAAGACATTGAATTCGCAGGTCCCGAAACCAAAATTTTCCGACACCTCAGTGTCCTTGTGAAGAAATTCGCCGAACCTTCGAGCGAAGGAGTGACCCAAAATCAGAATGTTGTCCCAGTTTGGCTTCTGTCCCCGATCGCGTGGGGAAGCCATAGCATCAACAATTATATAACAATAGCGTGGCCTCTGCAGAACGAAGGATCGTTTTTGCTTCGCCCAGTTCAAACGAAAATTGGATGTAACGACATGCACAATTTTCACTGATAGTACATCAAACAACAGAAAAACGCAAAATGATACTCAGAACTGTGATCCCACGATGACAACGCAAGGAAAAAAAAAAAATGCGGACTGAGTGGACGCGTTCTTTCTTGTTGACCAGTTGTAGGTGCAAGGAAGCATTTCCTTATGGGTATTCAAAACGGTGGTATGACATTTTCGGATTGGGTACGAAACGAGAATTCCTCAACAGTTCACCACTCTTGCCAACCATTCCTTCACATAAATTATATCTCTCTCTATCGCTCGGAGATTCCAAAATCAAGACAAAAACATTGAAACAAATAAGGCAACCGCTGACTGAAGTATCGAGAGTGTATTCAAACCAAACAACACGCATATCAAATGAGGTCAATACAGAACGAAGTGGGAACTGTTTACATAATTATTTACATTTCTGCTCTCGTGGAAGGAAACAACAAAACTTCCACAAGTACGTGATCGTCAGTTCAGATGGCAAGTCTCACTGTGGTACACTGGGATAAAATGACTCAATGTGACTGAATATGTTGTCAAGTAACTGCTCGTCAGTTTTGGTATGAGGCTGTTGTCTCCCTCTCTTGTCAGGGAGAAGGGTACTTGTTCCTCAAGTCGTCGAGCGGCATAACATTGTAATGCATACATCACTGCTATATTCAAGTGTGGTCAGGAAGAAGTGTTTGCAAACTTGATGCTGCTCACCGTTAAGGTCGAAGAATGTGTACCTCCTGCGTTCATGGCCTGCCACAGAACCCAGTCTACAGACATCAAAGGAACCGTCATTAGGCACCCCGTCCTCACTCCTGTTTGAAGTACTATCCCTCTGCCGCCACCCCCCCCCCACCTTATCTTTTGTTGTGGGTGAGCTACAAAAAAACATTATTACACCCGCTACCGCTTTTTTTCAAACCCTCCCCTACTTTCATTGTTTTGGGACAGCTTTAAGGTGAGAGTTGCAGCTTAAAAATAATGATATACAAGTGTTTTATAGTCATATTAAAACTGTTACGTACCATTACTGACGTCAGAGCTTACTTGCGTATTGCTGTTGGCCATGACAAATTTGCTTTTCTGTTTGTGTGCGTTTCAGTTTAAATAAAAAGAAGTAAAAGTAGCCACTGGGCAAGCTCACTTTTCTGAATGTGTGGCCTATTTAAGATACAACTTCAGTTCATAAAATTAAAAGTTTACCCCTTCCTACTGCTGCATAGCTGTGCCTTATTTGTTATTAAAGATCAGCTGCAAGCAGAACGAGACTAAAGATACGTATTTAATGTTTGGTTTAATTCTGTTGTTTTCAAAGAGAAGTTCATCCTGAAAGGATGTAAAATTATGAAGTTGAAACTGCTGCACAATTATCTGGAACTTTCTCAAGGATTGGAGGTAACTCATGGCATATGAACCAAATTTGAAATTTTCTTCCGGTGTTAAACGATCAAATTATGTTGATTCTGAGTTTTTAAATTGTCTCACAACCTGTTGTTAAATGTATAAGCAACTTCACAACAAAACACTTGTAGAATATTCAGGAACTTTGAAGGAGGTAACTGTAGCAGACCTGTTTACCCTTACGATTTTGGCGTAATTTATTACGATTTTCTTTAAAAAAAATACGCCATTCCGCTATCCGTGTCAAGACTACGATTTTCATAAATAAAAAAAATGTTAAAAAAAAAAATAAAAAATTTTTTTTTTTATTTTATTTTTTTTATCAATTCACATGTTTGGCATTGTTTTTTTCAATGGCAAAATGGGGTGAAAAAGCACAGCACTGACCAGAGATCATGTCTGTCTGATGAGACGCTGGAGAGCCTTATTCTAGTGGTCAAGTCTCGCCCTCACTCATTCGGCAAGCGCAAATACAGTAGAGAAGCGCTTGACACACTGAAAAAGGCCTACTACGAGCAAAAGAAAAAGAATCAGTGATGCATGTGGTTTTGATGTGATCTTCTTTGAAATTATGATGACTACAAAAACTGACTGATGTGTTTTGTTTGTGAATGATGGATATATGTGCATGATTGCGTTTCGCAGACACAGTTGTCATGTGCGTTGTAATTGGCGACGAATGCTGGATGATTACTATTTTTGTGCCAGGATTACTATTTTTGGGGCTGAGCATTACTCCAAAACACTTATGGGGGTAAACAGGTCTGCTCTTGGTATCATGACAAAGCGGCGAATGCTTGTGCGATTAACCGTTCTCACTTGTCAAAATTAGGTGAGCACTTTTGTCTTTTATGAGTCATTCTTTCATAAATTTACAAAACTCCCATGTAATAGTTACTTGGGCACATGTTGGCTCTTCTAACACCTGGGCGAAGCCGGGTCCTAACTGCTGGACAGACAGACAGACACACACACACAAGCAGACAAACACAGACGTACGGTTGGAAGACACACAGACAACAACCCGCGTCAAGATTGTCCAGGTCTATGTGCATCTTTGACAATTGTCTGACATTAAATTTAACAGCCATGTTTCTGGTATCACGATTTCTTTCTTCTGCACAACTCGTGCGTAACACTTGGGGTCCCAAATTACAGCACGCAGTCTCAGCTTTCCCCCGCTACAGGTAAGACGAGACATCTGGGTGGCGTTGTCACTGACATTTGGTCCGACAGCTACTGGCACGCAACGATAGGTAGTTATCAGTGTATTGTTGCTGAAGACAGCCTGGCACCTAACAATCCGCTGAAAACGTAACATTAGCTTTGATGGGTCATGGGATATGTACGTTTCACCACCGATTTATCCATGAAATCGCGTTGTATCTCGTCTCGACAGGGTGAATCTTATCTGGGAAACACCTGGGCAAAGCCGGGTCCTGAATGCTAGTTTTGTTATAAACAAAATCATTGAAAATACATGTACGAGTACCGACTTGCAAAACAAACTGGACATCCTAATGGTTTAAGCTTAGCTTCTGGTAATGTATGCCTAAATATGAAGTGGGTACACTAATATTTTGCTGGTAAGCAGCTTGCATCATTGTGCTTCATTTATTAATGAAGCTATTGCAGTCC
>NC_090249.1:17376380-17383880 GCF_037325665.1 Littorina saxatilis
TGTAGAGCGATTCAGACCAAACTACTGGACCGATCTTTATGAAATTTTACATAAGAGTTCCTGGGATTGATATCCCCGAACGTTTTTTTCATTTTTTTGATAAATGTATTTGATGACGTCATATCCGGCTTTTCGTGAAAGTTGAGGCGGCACTGTCACGCTCTCATTTTTCAACCAAATTGGTTGAAATTTTAGTCAAGTCATCTTCGACGAAGCCCGGACTTCGGTATTGCATTTCAGCTTGGTGGCTTAAAAATTAATTAATGACTTTGGTCATTAAATATCTGAAAATTGTAAAAAAAATATATATATATATATATATATGAAACGATCCAAATTTACGTTCATCTTATTCTCCATCATTTTCTGATTCCAAAAACATATAAATATGTTATACATGTATTTGGATTAAAAACAAGCTCTGAAAATTAACAATATGAAAATTATTATCAAAGTTAAATTTTCGAAATCAATTTAAAAACACTTTCATCTTATTCCTTGTCGGTTCCTGATTCCAAAAACATTTAGATATGATATGTTTGGATTAAAAACACGCTCAGAAAGTTAAAACGAAGAGACGTACAGAAAAGCGTGCTATCCTTCTCAGCGCAACTACTAAACCGCTCTTCTTGTCAATTTCACTGCCTTTGCCATGAGCATGAGCGGTGGACTGACGATGCTACGAGTATACGGTCTTGCTGAAAAATTGCATTGCGTTCAGTTTCATTCTGTGAGTTCAACAGCTACTTGACTAAATGTTGTATTTTCGGCTTACGCGACTTGTTATATTTAGTCAAGTTTTGACTAAATGTTTTAACATAGAGGGGGAATCGAAACGAGGGTCGTGGTGTATGTGTGTGTGTGCATGCGTGCGTGCGTGCGTGCGTGTGTGTAGAGCGATTCAGACCAAACTACTGGACCGATCTTTATGAAATTTGACATGAGAGTTCCTGGGTATGAAATCCCCAGACGTTCTTTTCATTTTTTGATAAATGTCTTTGATGACGTCATATCCGGCTTTTCGTGAAAGTTGAGGCGGCACTGTCACGCTCTCATTTTTCAACTAAATTGGTTGAAATTTTGGTCAAGTAATCTTCGACGAAGCCCGGACTTCGGTATTGCATTTCAGCTTGGTGGCTTAAAAATTAATTAATGACTTTGGTCATTAAAAATCTGAAAATTGTAAAAAAAATACTTTTTTTTATAAAACGATCCAAATTTACGTTCATCTTATTCTCCATCATTTTCTGATTCCAAAAACATATAAATATGTTATATTTGGATTAAAAACAAGCTCTGAAAATTAAATATATAAAAATTTTGATCAAAATTAAATTTTCGAAATCAATTTAAAAACACTTTCATCTTATTCCTTGTCGGTTCCTGATTCCAAAAACATATAGATATGATATGTTTGGATTCAAAACACGCTCAGAAAGTTAAAACGAAGAGAGGTACAGAAAAGCGTGCTATCCTTCTCAGCGCAACTACTACCCCGCTCTTCTTGTCAATTTCACTGCCTTTGCTGTGCGCGGTGGACTGACGATGCTACGAGTATACGGTCTTGCTGCGTTGCATTGCGTTCAGTTTCATTCTGTGAGTTCGACAGCTACTTGACTAAATGTTGTATTTTCGCCTTACGCGACTCGTTTCTTATTCTTTGTCCCCTCTCCTCACTCCCACCCATCGTTCATGTTTTTTCGAGTTTCTCTTCTCTTTTTTTTTCCTAAGTGTGTGTTTTTTTCTTTCTCAGAAAGATTGGGCCTTTTGAGGACAAAATCCAAGTTCAGTTAACGTTTCATTTCCAAAGACGATCGTGTAATTTCTTCCCTGTACAGAAAGAAAGGGCTTCATTGGTGTTGACATTTCGACATTTCATCGAGTTTCTTTTTCCCGGAATTGTGTTGTTATTGTTTGTCCTTGCAAAGGTCTGGCGATTTTCTTTTTACTCATAAATATATATGAATGACTATGCTCGTGTTGTTTCCAGAAGAGCCAGTCCTTTTCTCTTTCTCTCTCTCTTCTCTCTCTCTCTCTCTCTCTCTCTCTCTCTCTCTCTCTCTCTCTCTCTCTCTCTCTCTCTCTCTCTCTCTCTCTCTCTCTCTCTCTCTCTCTCTCTCTCTCTCTCTCTCTCTCTCTCTCTCTCTCTCTCATGGTTGGCCTTCTTTGCCTCAAAGTCCTTTTTTTCTTTTTTCCTTCACTTCTACTCACACGACCTAACTTACATGCTTTCTGGGTTTGTATTCACTCAATTACACGATTGAGCACAAAACTTACTTTGTGCAAAGGGGTCTATCCCTAGCAAACGCCCACCCCCCAATTTTGCCCTAAATCTGTGCACAGGAGGGGTGGGCTTATGCTAGGGATTTTACGGTATATATATATTTGACCCGACACAGACACATAAACACACACAAAGGCACACATACAGACACAGACACATGCAGGAACGCGTACACGCACACAGTCCCATCCCCCCACCGCCAATACACATACATAAGTCGATTCGAAAAAAAGGGACAACGGGAAGTTCATCAATTTCAAAGAGAATTGCCCTTTCACGAAAAGTGACAAGCCAGGAAATGAAACAAACCGATAGGAACGCACAATATACACCTAACGAGGGGGTTGTGCCTCATACAAACTGCAAGTACGTGTTTGCAACATAAGCTTTGGACTTTTGGTGAATACAGTGAAGCGTTGTGGGTAATATTGTTCGCGAAGTTTTCAAAAATTAGCGTGTTAGTCCCAGACTTGTCATGAAAATACGAAATAGACTCTGTTAGGATGGCTGTACTGGTTGAGCATAATGTGTTGTTGGTGCTGGCATGCTTTGTGGTTCTTCTTTCGGAGATTGCTGCTCAAACTTCAAAGCACTGTATGTACTGTTTTGTCTTGTCTGTAGTTGCAATTATTATTTTACGCATAACCGGATGATTCTTTCCTTTCCAGTCCAGAAAATCATTCAAAAGTCATTTCGAATGTGAATGGGGTTAACTGTTGATTACTTGTTTTGTTTGGGTTTTTTTAAAACCAGATAACATATCTTGGAAACACGATGATTTATGTTCCGGTTTTTTTTTGTATGGCCATGTTGGGTTTGATGCGTGCATGCCTGGTTTTCTCCTGTAGATGGGTGTCGGCACAGAAGGTCTGCCCGCTGTCCTCAGCCAACATGCTCCGTCTTCATGGCAGCTCAAATTTTTTATCGAGGTTCTCTCCTCTAGATCCGCCGTGTTTCGCCTAGGGGCTTGCGCTGCCTAGTTGATAGGGTCACCTCGTAGAGGATGTGGTCATAGACCACGCACGGTCGGTCTTGGGATAGGGAAACGTTATGCTAGTCCGGAGGGATTACGCCACAATGGCCACCTCGCGAAGACCCAGGGTCCTAGACTAGGGAGGTCCAAGGGGGAGCACCGGGAGGGCTACCCCTCTACCCGCACCTACCCGCACCTCCAACAATGTTCAACTGCCTTTAAAGAAAAATATTCATACACAGACATGTATCCAAAAAAATGTTTTAAGGCTCTCGTCGGCTTCCTGACGAGTGGACGTAAACTGATAGAACTATCAAGATAAGTTTTGTGTGACTATGTGTTTGTCTGTTCACTTAAAAGACCGTTGGGTCGAAATATCTGTGAATGTATTGTTTTGTCAATAACAAACGTTCCAACAACCTACCTTTCTTGTTTTTTGATTTTGTCAAATATAAGCGTTTTGGTGACTGGGTGCATTGACTTACGGTTTATGTTTTCTTTTTTCAGGCGCTAACATTGTTTTCCCAACGCTCTGTGTGCCTTATACTTTAACGGAGTATGAGGATTCAACTGTCACACTTCCTTTCCGCCTGAAAACCTATCAGGGCAAGTGCACACAGACTGCGCCTCAAACAATCATGATTTATGTTTACTACCCGGCGAAAAAAGACATATTATGTGCTGTTATGTTCAATCGTAATGGTCACTGCACCGACGTGAGCGTTGGCAAGAGGAACTGTTGGTGTGATGAACCTGTCAGCAACGGTGCCGTATTAGAGAAAAATGTCACATCGGCAGACCATGGTATGTGGACTTGGAACTCAGGAGATGCCACGGTTGGAGAGAGGAACGTCCTTTTTACCGTGCACTGTGAGTATATTTACTATGTTGTTGGTGGCGGTAATTGTGGTGCACACCATGTGGCTGGAATGCTTGTTTCTTATTATGCGTTTGATTTCGTTAGTTAGCACAATCTAATTGTCATGCTTATTTCGCATAAAAGCACAAGACAATACGTTCTGCCTTCTTTTCACAATTTCATCTTATTCTTTGTCCGTTCCTGATTCCAAAAACATATAGATATGATATGTTTGAATTAAAAACACGCCCAGAAAGTTAAAACGAAGAGAGGTACAGAAAAGCGTGCTATGCAGCACAGCGCGACCACTACCGCACTATTCTGCATGGCCTGTCGATTTCACTGCATTTGCCACGAGCGGTGGACTGACGAAACTACGAGTATAATGTGGTCTTGGTGAATAAAGCAGTGCGTTCAGTTTCATTCTGTGAGTTCGACAGCTTGACTAAATGTTGTATTTTCGCCTTACGCGACTTGTTTGTTTTTTCTTACTGTTTCTCTGTTACTTTCTTGTTGGAAAAGGTGTCAGTGTAGCCCTGCCAAATAGATATATCCACAAGCAGAACCTAACCTGAGGATCACATTTCTCTGCATGCCTGTTTATCCTGAAAGATCGAATGACAAACACGCTCGGCATAAAACAATTGATATGTTTTTGTTTGATGGATATAGGCCGAATAAAGTCGTTCTTAAATACGTAATGCACGCAACTTTCCGGTTTCAAATAGTTTGGTCGTTTTAACCATATATAGGCCCATTGCAGAAACTCAAGTTAACAACAGCATTTCTACTCGGCGCGCGCGGTATGAGAATCACGGGTCGTAACTCTCTGGAATTGGTCATCCGCCGCCATGTTGGATGCCTTGCACGATCTCTGACAGTGCTTGAGCGTTGGGTGGCGACTCGACAAAAGTGAAAATGACACGTTGTGTGGCCAAAAACTGCAGTCAGCAGGCACACTTTAGGATCCCTAAAGTTGTTTACCATCAGGGTGACAACTGGAAGGAAGTTACTGAGCGGAGAAGACGATTATAACTGGTTATTTTTTGCTGTGTGCAGTGCGCTAATCAACAATTGTCCATCGGTTGTGCCTTTAGAGTGAACACTGTGATAGGATGCTTTGAAAATTATACTTTGCAGTAGTTACCTGAGCTGCATTGTACCTCACTTGCCTCTCTTGAGAGCTTTATCAGTGTGAATTTTGGTGCACTGTCTGCATGGTAATTTGAGATAAAGAATAAATAAATGAATATAATAATGTATTCTTGCTTTACTTTTTATGTTGTGCTGTTGTGTTAAAAAGGCAGATCCCCTTTGGACTCATGCATGCACAGTTTTCTTCATTTTGTCTGCATACACAGTGAAATACGCAAAAAGAACAAGAGTGCAATGAAGAAAACTAACAAAGACGGCATCCAATATGGCGGCGCGAAGAGAGTATGAGCGGAGTTGTGCCCCTTAGGGCTAAAGCTAGCCGATCCATTTGATAACGTCACGCCGAGTAAGAAGAATGAATTGGACCTATAGCTATCACTCTGTTTGGGTGTTAATGTCATAAAGCGATGACGGCGTCAAGTTACCGGTGGACAAACTATTGAATCAACACTAATAATTGCGCTAGTGTATTAGTTAGTGATTGGATTGATGTAGTGTGTAACCTTTTGACAAGTGTTGAATCTTGCAATCTTCTTGTTTGTCTTGTTGCTGTTTCGTTGTTGTGTGTTTTCGTTTTCATTTGGTTTGTGTTCTTGTTATTAATGCTAGCTGGCGCGACAGACGGACTAGCAGGTAGGGGAACGACCTGCACTACCACTGAGGGTAACGTCAGCATTGGGAACAACAATGACAACACTAGGGATCACCAGGACGATGAGGAAGATGGTGGACCCTTAGTCATTTCTGTCGTCTTGGGTGTTCTTGGGGTGAACGTCGTTACCATCATCGTCGTCGTTGTTGTTGTCTATGCGTACCGCAGCAAGTTCTCAAGAAAACGTAAGTATATTATTTTGCATAAAGTGTACGGAATGCACACAGATAGACGGATTCTGAAGAATTAATGCACTTTTAAGGCGGTGTGTGTGTGTGTGTGTGTGTGTGTGTCTGTGTGTGTGTGTGCGTGCGTGCGTGCGTGTGTGTCTGTGTGTGTGTGTGTGTGTGTGGGTGGGTGCGTGTGTGACAGACAGACAGACATACATACGCACACCCATACATAAAGACAGACGGACAGACAGACAAACAGACAGACAGACAGGCAGTATGACAAATATACATAGAGGCAGGGAAGATAGCGGGACAGAGTCGGAAAATGAGATTTAACAAACATTTTCATTGCCCCTTATCTCTTCAAATACGTGAAGTCACCTTGTCAACACTGCCCAACTATGATTTGCTAACCGCTGATGATTTTCTGTATGGCAATAGAGACAAGTCAGACAGCGAAAATGCATTGCTATTTGACCAGTTATTCAGGTTTTATTAAGCAAAAGTTTTGAATAATGAATGCATTTATCTCGTCCATGTTCCAAACGACCATGTGCAGTACTGTTAACATTTCTTTGTTCTGGTAGTATTCTATTTTCAACCATGTGGAAGTCATTGTGTGCGTGTGTGTGCGAGTGAGTGTGCGAGCGCGTGTGAGTACTGTTGTTAGTTTAGCATTGGTTTTTTTTTTTCCTTTTATTGTTACATGTTTGTCTACCATAATTTACCATTATTATTTTGACATTATTTCAAATTTGTTATATTAAAATCGTCCGCCAAATTTCATTTGCTTTTAAGAGTACGCTCATAAGCCTAGCTTGTTGTGCTCCATGTTCCTTATTTCATGTATGCGGTAATAGTACCAATGGAATTTATTGAATAAACTTGTTTAAACCAACAAAATCCACAAACAAAGAGACTGCCAACGAGATAAGCAGAGGGCATGGGAAACAGAAAAACAAATCCATATACTGATGCATGCTAGGTATGGTGAATGTGTTCACTCAGTCGTTTGTCTTTCTTCAAATAATGATACTTTAAACTCGGTTTGTATGGACTTTACCGACCAGAAGGAAGACACCCTGGCAACCCCTCGCCCCGTGTCCAGGAAGAAGAAGAATATAATGTATTGCAGCTACACAGATGCCCTGAACCACGGGTTTCTATCCAAGGTATGTATACACACCTGTGGGACCAAGATAGAACAAAAGAGGGGAGAAAGCGAGAAAGAGCCACAGAGACAGAGACTAAAACCGAGAAGTAGAGACTGTCGGATCGTCTGTGTATCTGCCCGTCGGTCTGTCTGCCTGTATGTCTGTCTGTCCCTCAGTCTGTGTTTGGCTGTGTGGCTAAGTATGTATGTATCAATGTGTCTTTGTCTACTGATGTTATATAACGCGTGCG
>NC_090249.1:17386380-17398954 GCF_037325665.1 Littorina saxatilis
CCATCGTATAGTCGGGTACATTGCACACATTATCGTATAATAGAAACTTGGCTTGTAAGAAAGAAAACAGTTCCCCCTGCCAAATATATGTTGTGGCCACTAACATTCTCCGGTTGAAAAAACAATCTTGCTAATATCAAAACCTCTGTTATAAGAAATGATGTTTCCCTTTACCAGGCACACCAGGCCTTGGCTATAGGAAATACATTCACTGTGCACTGTAGTGTTCCACTGTGAACACACTTCTTGTAACCAGTTGTGAACACTGTGCCGGGTAATATATAGTTCTACTTACAAAAGTAGCACACATTGTTAACACTATTTTGTGATTAACGCGTGTGCTACATTTACTAGTGGGGTAATATCGTATGCTGCACAGTGTTCACTACTGGTCACACAGGGTGTGTTCATAAGTGCAACACTTCAATTTACAGTGTAGATAGTGTTTGTATCTCTTGTGTAACTAAACTGCAACTTTGGTATTTAATTGATTTCTTGAAATGTTGATCTTCGCGGGTAAACATGAAATGTCAGTTGGGCTCACCATCTGTTATCTGAAGAGGCTACTCCATGTGATACGATCAACCCACTTTTTGTTCACACACAAACAAATCAATAATCATTTGTAGACAAACGAAACAATCACAAATATCTTCGACCCAATGATCATTAAAGTGGGCTTTCTAACATGATACAAAACAGACAGCATTCGTTTGTAACTCTGGTACTACAAATCAACTCTGAATTGTTGTCTTTCCCAAATACAACGTTTCATAAACTTAACCTGTCTTGCTTGTTTGTTTTGTATTTGCTTCTTGATTCTGGAACGTCAGATAAAATACCCAGCATGCTTCCCCAGAAATCGGCGTATGCTGCCTGAATGGCGGGGTAAAAACGGTCATACGCGTAACAACCCACTCATGCAAAAACATGAGTGAACGTGGGAGTTTCAGCCCATGAAAGAAGAAGAAGAAGGAACGTCAGCTGTCTATCTGTTTCAAATGTAAGCCTAAAGTTAAGCTAAGCTAAGTTTAGACATGACATTTAATAGCATGAAGTAATATAAGGTAAGACTAGATAAGCAAAATCAAGGAGAGTGGTGGCATAGGTAAACCAAAGAATACACAGGTAAATTCAAACACAAACACATCTAGCGGGTTTTCCCATTGGATTGCTCGATTCCCCACCGTCACTGTAAATAAGGAAAAGCCAGATCATGAATATGGATATGCCACCATCGTCTGATATAACGGAGTGCACCTGTCCGTTATGTTCATAATAACAGCGAAGCCGCGCTCTCTTTGTCCGCTGCGCCTGTGCATTCTGTATAGGACAGAGAGTTGGACTGGAGCAAGGGAGGCAACCTCGTACAGTTTTCATATTTGTGACGGGCTGAGTTATTCTCGCTTGATCCCTTTTGGATTTGGTTGTTTTGCTTGGATAGCGTTTGAAACTGATTGTTTGACATGCATTCTTGCATTCTTTAAGTGCCCATACGATTACAATTAATGTGATTACCTAATCAAACTAGAAGAATGGATCATGAGGTATAATAATGCAGCTATATTTCGACACTTTTGTTGTGTTTGTTTTCATTCTTGTCAGTATTAAATCCACACGAGTTAAGATAACAGAGGGGGGGATATCCATGAAAGAGAGTGTGACAAAGAGCGAGCGAGTCATTTGTTTTGTAATTCTCTTTTCTTATCTGTATTTCTTTTAACATTTGATTTCCTATGGCCTGTTTGTTGTTTGTGTGTTAGTCGTGTGAGTGTACTTCTTTATTGCTGTCTTTCTAACTTTTTCCGCATTAATTTTTGTTTCCATTTTATTTTGGTTGCATTTAGCATTTTTCATCTATCAATTTGTTCCATTATATTCTACTTTAGTGGATATTATGTTTTGTATTTATTTAAGTACAGGTTGTTAGACAATGCAATGTGCCTTAGACCTTTATTCTTGTAAAATAAAAGTTCGTTCGTCCGTTCGTTCGTTCGTTCTCTCTCTCTCTCTCTCTCTCTCTCTCTCTCTCTCTCTCTCTCTCTCTCTCTCTCTCTCTCTCTCTCTCTCTCTCTCTCTCTCTCTCTCTCTCTCTCTCTCTCTCAGTCTATCTCTCTCTCAGTCTCTCTCTTTCTCTCTCTCTCTCTCTCTCTCTCTCTCTCTCTCTCTCTCTCTCTCTCTCTCTCTCTCTCTCTCTCTCTCTCTCTCTCTATTTTGATACGCAAGCATATTATTCGGTCTGTTTCATTTCTGATTTGAAATGTAATAAATCTGTTAACAAGAAACATTTCAGTAAAAAAAAAGTTAAACTAATCAATGATTACATCTATCAGTCCGCAATTAAATGCTTCATTAAATCAATCAATACATTAACAAACATATACATATAGATAAACTTTTACGCATTTACTCTGGAAAAGATACATAGATGAACTAACGAAGGAAGGAATCAAGAAATAAAAAATACACATTGAAGGGAAAACACAAAAACATAAAGTGATATTTGTTTCATATGGGAGTACACACACCAACACAAACTGCAATCTCAGACAAGCGTGACTCAGAGTATGGGTACACACACGTTGTGTGAGCTGAAGGACATAATGGATTGTGTATGTCCTGTGCATAATTGCAAGATCACCCCACTCTGTGTCTACCTGTGCAAGCTATGCACGGTTATCGGGCTATGAATCGGAGGAAGGGAAACAACCTATTCAAGTTTAGACATTGTTGACTGTATGAGTTCTCCTCGCTTGATCTTGACTTATTTTCCCAGGAGAATGGGTTTGAGGCGGAAGTGTGTGTGGGGGTACGTGTATGTGTCTGTGTGTGCGTGTGTGTGTGTGTGTGTGTTTGTATGTGTGTGTGTGTGTGTGTGTGTGAGGGGGGAGGGGGGTGTTTGTGTGGTAAATTACACACATGTGTTTCCGCAACACAGCACATTAATGACTTAGAAGTCTGTGTGAATAACAAGTTGAGGAATGTATTGTGAATATAAAGGATATGAACAGTCTATATGTTGGTGACACAAGAGTCATTGGGATTATAGTCGTAATACAGTCGAATCCATTGAAAATAATATCGTTTATTAGAAACTTGGCTTGTAGAAAAGAAAACAGTTCTCCTTGCCGAAAGGTATGTTTTGTCCACTCAAAATCTCCGGATGAGAAAAACAAAAAGTATTGCTAATACGATCAGAAAACCTCTGCTATGTGATATAAGGTACAGCGTGGATTTTGTTTCATGTGATTGCTCACTGCAAAAAAACAACCCAACCAGGAATATGGATTTATCCCCATCATCTGAAATAGCAAAGAGCACCTGTTCATCGTGTGCATTATTACAGCCAAGCCGCACTCTGTGTCCGCATGCGCATGCTGGATATTACAGAGAGTTGGAGCAAGGGAGACTTTCTTCTTGTCGTTCGCTGTTAGATCGTCAGTCCGGACTGCAGGGTGGAGCAAGGGAGACAACCTCCTACAGTTTTCATATTTGTGACGGGCTGAGTTATTTTCGCTTGATCGCTTGTGAATTTGGTTATGTTGCTTGGATAGCGTTTGATACTGATTGTTTGGCATTGATTCTTGCACTCGTTTAGTGCCCATGAGATTATTATGTGATTAACTTGTCAATCTAGAAGAATTGATCATAATGTAGCAATGTTCCGACATCTTTGTTTAGTTTGTTTCTAGTATTCTATTACATCCACACGTGTTAACATATCATAGTACCCAATATTGACGGACCGTGTGATGATATCTTCTGCTATGGTCTGTTGCGACAGTGATATCAAAATCGAGACCGGAGCTATCACTGTCGAAACAGACCAATAGCAGAAGATATCATCACACAGTCCGTCAATGTTAAATATATTGCTATGTCACACGCATTCCTTCTTTGCCACTACTAAAGCAAACGTGTGCAAGATTGTATGTTACACGCTTTGATGCCGAAATCAATTATTTTGATTATGCATTTATTTCTGAAAATTTTTACCTTTACATACATTCAGTCACTACCTTAAACACTTTTGTTTTCAGTATTCATTTCAAGTGATCACGAACGTAGAAAAATGGGTATCAAAGCGTTGTTACATTTTGTTGTGCATTCTGAATAGTGTGCCAACAGGCCTTGGTCAGTCAATCACGTTTTATCTGTGTACTAAGTGTTTGACGGTAAAAGAATAACACCAACCCCGTTCTCCTGTATATAACTGAAAGCCACATTTTCTTCTTCATTCAATTTCTGTTTTCAAAAGCTTCGTCAACTTTCCACTAGACGACAAGCTCCCTTTACCAAGCTTCAATGAAGAACCCTGAATACGAAAGCTCAAAACAAAACAATAGGTACTACTTTCACTATCGTCGTCTGCAACGAAAACCGAAAATGGATAGACAGTTCCGTGCGGATCTTACCACGTATCAACGTACATCCGATGCTCAGAACCTACAGATGGGTGACGCTTTGGCGACTGAGGCTTCGTCTTCAGCTCTAACACAAACGCAGACAGTCAGGCAGGTCTTATCTGCACCAGCGGTGATGGAAGGTTTGGATTTAGAAACACTCGAATGTTACTTCGACAAGATAAACGAACCGAAAGACGAAAGTGTGCCCCAAATTCGGAAAATATTCTTTCAAAACTGCACTGTAAACAACATCAACATCACTGTGAGAAAAAGAACAATCCAAACACAACCAGTTCCCCTGTGGAACATTTCGAGTGGACTTTCCCACGACCTGACCTACACAAATTCTCCGTGTTCCTTCGCGCTTTGCATTCAATCTGTGGTAGTGCGCGCGTGTGTTTGTGTGTTTAGCTTTCGTTGGTTTGTGTTGTTTGGTTCAAAAAAAAGTTTATTTTTTTCATTGAAAGATTCAGAAACGTTGGTTGATACTTTGTTAAATGCATTCAACCAGAAAAAGACACGAAAGGAATTGGATCTATCTTCTGCGCGCATGCGTGTGTACGGTATGTGTGAAAAGGCAATTGTGTTGTCAGTCTGGTTTTGTGCCTGTTATTTTGTCCCCAAAAACTCATTTATATCTTTCTATGCCTATGCTGTGAGACATAATCGCCATTACGAGCTAGTCGTGTGACAGAGAGTTTTCTTGCACACTCGACTGCTGCTGTTTCACTCCGGCTAAAGCCGTCGTGAAACATCTACAGTCTCGTGTGCAAGAAAACTCTCTGTCACACGACTAGCTCGTAATAGCGGGTACTGTCACACGACTAGCTCGTAATAGCGGGTAATGTTGCATTCACTTTAAAGAAATTACACAATTATTTGTCTCAGTTTTGGCTGTTCCATATCCCTCCCAATAACTATTATTTATGTCTGTTCACTCTTTTCTTGTACTTCACAGTATTTCCAAATGTCTGTTCTTTCAAAAAGTAATTTGTCACTTTGTTCAGCTACATTCTGG
Source organism: Littorina saxatilis (assembly GCF_037325665.1). Lineage (NCBI taxonomy): Eukaryota > Metazoa > Mollusca > Gastropoda > Littorinimorpha > Littorinidae > Littorina > Littorina saxatilis. The sequence continues at coordinate 17,391,805 of NC_090249.1, forward strand.
GATAAGAACATGTTCATATATGTATATATATATATTTTTTTTAAATGTAGGTGTCTTCGTTTTTGAAGTGGGAAAGCAATACAGAGGTCGTCGATATTAAGACTGATATCGACGGAAATGTCGTCGGTATCACTTTTGCCAGGAGCTCAGTCTTGCCCAATTGATTAATGGAAATCTACGTAACATTTGAAATAGCAATATAAGGGGGATATGTATGCAAGAGAGTGTGGCAAAAAGCGAGCGAGCGAACAAGAGAAACACAGAGAGAGAGAGAGAGAGAGAGAGAGAGAGAGAGAGAGAGAGAGAGAGAGAGAGAGAGAGAGAGAGAGAGAGAGAGAGAGAGAGAGAGAGGAGGAGGAGGTGGAGAGAGAGAGAGAGAGAGAGAGAGAGAGAGAGATAGAGATTGCCCCTCTCTCTCTCTCTCTCTCTCTCTCTCTCTCTCTCTCTCTCTCTCTCTCTCTCTCTCTCTCTCTCTCTCCGCACCTCTCTCTGTGCAAACAACAGAAATACCCTAACAAATACCATAAAAAAAGATTCCTGACGAAGCATGTCTCGTCTCATATTATATGCAAATAAATGTGTTATCACCCTTAGGCATTACAAGCTGTTGTGTGAGTGTGTTTGAAGGGAAACAAGCCGATGATTTACTATTCAAGCAGTATTCTTTAAAACACTTCGCACAGATTGTAGAAACGCATACACCAGATTAAGCGAACGTTCGAAGATGATTTGATTGACAAAAACCTTACTTTCAAGAGTAGGCTACACGAACGAATTCCCACCAGTGCGAATATTAGCTCTCAATAATACGAGTATTGATATCCAAGAGCAAAAGCATTCATTCTCAAGAGTACTCGTATTTCGTTCTCAAAAGTACAAGCATTAGTTTCACTGTTTTCTCAAAACTGACAAGATTAGATATATATAAGCACACGATCATGGTTCCAACGAATACAAGTATTAATTCTCGAAAGTACAAGTATTTAGTTCCCAAGAGTAAAAGTATTAGTTTCCCTAAAAGTCTTCCCAGGACTCGGTATCTATAAAACACACAATTATAGTTCTCAAGAGTACGAGTTTAAGTTCCCAAGATAACACGTAGTAGTTTCCCTACAAATCTTGTCCGGAACTGAACTCAGCATCTATAAGTATAGGAGTATAGTTCTCAAGTATTAGTTCTCAAGAGCACAATTATTAATTTCAAAGAGTATTTCTTCCGAACAGTACACGCATTAGTTTCACTAAAACCCGCATTATAACTACAAAGAAGACGATTATCGTTCAAAAAAATAAGTTCCCAAAGAGTACAAGCTTCAGTTCTCAAAGTACAGACGTTACTTTCAGAGAAAAACCGTCTCAAGACTGAAGAGACTCGGTATTATCGTTCACAAGAATAAGTTCCCAAAGAGAACAAGTTTCAGTTCCAAAAGAACAGACAATAGTTTCACAGCTCAGAAACCCCGTCTAAAAACTGAAGAGACTCGGTATAATCGTTCACAAGAATAACTTGAGTTCCCAAAGAGTACAAGTTACAGTTCCCAAAGTGCAGACATACATTTCAAAGAAAACCCGTTTCAAGACTGAAGAGACTCAGTATAATCGTTCACAAGATTAAGTTCCCAAAGAGTAAAAGCTTTAGTTTTCAAAGTACAGACGTTACTTTCAGAGAAAACCCGTCTCAAGTCTGGAAATACTCGGTATTATTGTTCACAAGAATAAGTTCCCAAAGATTACAAGTTTTAGTTCCCAAAGTACATGCATCAGTTTCACAGAAACGCGTTTCAAGACTGAAGAGATTCGGTATTTCTATAAAGCACACGATTCTGGCATCCAGAAAAGCTGTCTCACGTCCTCTACGAGACAGACCCCCTGCTCGCAGTGTGAGGGCGATTGCCTATTCGTGGCATTGCTACCACTACGACAACAGTCGCTGGGGTCGGAGTTCGTGATGGTGTCTGTGGCGAGGGCGGGTGGTAGAGGTCCCAGGTTTTGCTTTTGCGCTGGTGGTGGTATGTATAAACATTGTGATGAGAAAAGCGGGGTGTTTGAGTTGTGTGTATGCGGGTTGGTGGGGGTAGGAGTGTGTGTGAGGGTGTTGATGGGATGTGGTGTGTGTGTGTGTGTGTTTGTGTGTGTGTGTGTGTGTGTGTGTGTTTGTGTGTGTGTGTGTATGTGTGTGTATTAACAACACATACACACACACAGACACACACAGACACAGACACACACACACACACACACACACACACACACACACACACACACACACACACACACACGCAGACACATGAAGACACAGACACAGGGACACACACACACACACAATAATAACTATAACAATAACAGCACTTTATTGTATATGTATAGGTTACAACACGAGTGGTTTTTTTATATGGCTTGTATTTCAGTCAAGACCCAGCGGATGAATAATCATCGGGAGACACGAGCCTCTGGCGAGTGGCTCTCGATTGATATTCCCGCTGGGTCTTGACTGGAATACAAGCCATATAAACAACCACGAGTGTTGTAATCTGTATATCCCATTCTACCATCAAACACAAAGTGTAGACTACTAGCGGCACTGTTGCGATCTGTGGACTGTAAAATAGTGGTGCCAGCGAGACTTAGCCCTTTTGCAACCTTAAACTAAGTGACCGTCGCTGAAAAAATAAAACGAATGAGTGCATCGATAAGTACGCGGTAACACTACTTTCAGACCATTTAAAAGCTTTAAGTAAAGGTTCATAAGTTGCAAGAAAGTAATGAAGTCGAATAGAAATTAATTTAGTTGAAGCGCACAATTCTTTTGTTTTGCGTTTCAGGTCAGCAGAACGGGCGAAACGGGTTTGGGACCCATTTGGCTTACTCGATTCAGAATCGATTCCACGTTGTTTTTCTCGAACGTTTTATTATACAATTAGGCTTATTGACAGAGAAGCAAATTTTAGGGAACAAATATGTAGGTTTAGATTTAACCATTTGCTCCCTATTTGAAATGTATCTACGTGATAAACTGTTTTGTGAGTGTGTTTGGATGGATGAACCTAAACTGGTATGGGTGTGAGGAAAACGGGACTGAGTTGAAGTCGCGAATTGCTGACACGTCTGTCACCGCCGATTGATTGCATTTTGAAGGAATATGACTGGATTACGGAAAAATACACACATGTTAAGTTCTTGGATACCTTCATCGCCTATGTGGACTTACTGCAGAGCCAGGCAAAAGAGTAGACTTGCTCGCAAAACACGTGAAACAGCCGATGTTTGATAGCGAAGCCAAACCGTACCAGGTAAGGACGCTTCTCGGTCTCGCTACGCATGTCACCAATGACAGTGTTGTTGCTTTGAGTTTGACTAACAAACTCGAAACTGTCATTTAAAACATGAGCCAAATGTGTATTGATTGTGTGATTAGTCTATGTGACAGGGCTTCTTTTAATAATAACTATAACAATAACAGCACTTTATTGTATATTAAAATGAAAACATTAAAACAGAAAATTGCCTTCGACACGTCTAACCTAAGTGGATTAATCTCTGGATAAGAATATGGGGTTGCATTGTATTAAAAGCTGACAAAAAATCCATGAAAAGAACTCTAACGGTGTTACCAGCTGTATCTAAATGAGAGACAATAAGGTTAATAAGTTTTAGCGTAGCATCTTCGACCCCTCTTTTTGCTCTATAGGCGAACTGAAGTGGGTCCATGCGATCGGACACACACACACACACACACACATACACACACACACACACACACACACACACACAACACACACACACACACACAACACACACACACACACACACACACACACACACACACACACACACACACACACAGTTGAATATCAGTGACATACGTACTCCAACGAGAGCATAGTTGCTCGTGAACGTTCTCTTGAAGTATTTACTTAATCAAGATATCTTTTCTGTTGCAGTCGTTCTAGAGCCTTGTTGTGACTCAGGGGAATACACACAGAACCCAACCCATATTTCCAGGAAACAGTGAACAAGAGATTGTCATGGCCACACGCATCGTCTTCGCAAAGAACAAGGGCACAAAACTGCATAACAGACTTGAAGGACCGCTTTGTGATATTTTGTCAAATGTGTAGATCTTATGGTGTTTTGTCAAATTTGAATGGAAAGATGAACTTTTTTAACTGGTGTTTCGTCAAATTTGAATTGAATGATAGGTTTTTTTATGGTGTTGTCAAATTTAAAGTAACAGATGGACTTTTTTAAATCGTGCTTTGTCAAATTGGAATGGAAAATACACGTGTTTTTGGTCAAATTTATATGGAACGATGGTCTTTTTTAAATGGTGTGTCAGATTTGAATAAAAATATAGACTTATTTAAATGGCGTTTTGTCAAATGTGTTTGGAAAGATTGACTTTTTTAAATTTGTGTTTTGTCACATTTAAACGGAAAAATGGAATATTTGTTATGGTGTTTTGTCAAATGTGTATGGTAAGATGGACTTTTATGGTGTTTTGTCAAATGTGTATGGTAAGATGGACTTTTATGGTGTTTTGTCAAATGTGTATGGTAAGATAACATTTGTAATGGTGATTTGTCAAATGTGTATGGAAAGATAGACTTTTTATGGTGTTTTGTCAAATGTGAATAGAAATATGCACTTTTTATGGTGTTTTGTCAAATGTGAATAGAAATATGCACTTTTTATGGTGTTTTGTCAAATGTGAATAGAATGATGCACTTGTTATGGTGTTTTGTCAAATGTGAATAAAAAAATATCCCTTCCTGCAACGTGTTTTAGCCTGGTATTACTCTCTTTACTAAGTCAAAGTTTCCAAAACGTTCGAATTAAAAGAAACACTTGTTTTAAAGTCAATTGTTTTAATAAGTAACCTTTGCGTTGTTCCTATTACACTTTGATTTTTGCCCTTTTTTGTGGGTTGTCGAAATGTTTCTTCTTGGTGAGTCTTCATGACACAACACTGAATTTGACGAACTTTTTCACGACATAGCACCAGTATACTGGCGGTAGGAAGAAAAATGTATTAAAAAAAATTCACAGACACCAGAGACGGTAAAGGGAGGCAATCGTTTCCACTGCCAGTTTGTTAAATAGGCCAGAAAGGATGAGTTGTTTCCCATGAACCGTTTTCTACCTGGAAGTGTGTTTCCAACCCCACCCAAAAGTGTGTTGGTGTCTCAAAGAGCAAAACTTTTTCCGAAATCCAATAATATACCAATTTCTTTGAAAATATTTGGATTATGTGTTAAATTTACCCTCGTACATGTTATGTTAATTAGAAACATTTAAGAATCAAATATTTCACAAAAGCAAACCAATTTAATGTAAGTGCATCAGATATTTAACAATGCACCCTGTGTGAAATTCATTATACATTGTTAGATTAAAAAAAAAACTTGTATCTAAATAAAATGTAAAAACAACAACAAAATGGTGTGCAACAAATGTGCGTGTTGTACATGTGTGTGTTTGCTCGCGCTTGTTTTTGTGCAGTTAACATATTTTCTCTTGTATGAAAAGGAATATAATATACAATTGGGGCTTTACCAGAAAATCTCTAAAACTGTTGATTTCACTGCAATTGGCAGCCTTTTTCACGATGGTTTACCAAACTTATTGTTCACATGCGAAAGACTGTCCAAATACGATCGGTTGATCAAGACATCACGTGACCTCGCCCGTTGATCCACGAGAGCTTCTAGACACATGGCGGGCCGAGAGTCCATGTCGTGTCTGAACTTGTTGGCGAACAGGTTGGGCTGTTCTAACAACCAGGGTAGGTCGGCCTGGGTAAAAATACACACCTCCCGCACATACTGCCCCCTGCACTGGTACCTGTCTTTTCGCTTCCACGCTACTGCTCTGGAGATGTGCTCGTTCTTAGGGGAGTGTATCACGTGCGTTTTGTACCCGCCTGGTATCCATGGCAACGAATTGATGGTCGCCCAGACGCTCTCATCGGGATCCGACGCATCCTTGAAATAATCCAGGATGGATTTTGCCACGTCGTCGTAAAAGATGGTGGCAACGAAAGCTCTGGAAAACGCCCCGTACTGAGTACCTTTGCGGACTTGGGCCTCAAAGGGCGGGGGGTCTTTTGGCACGGATGTCTTGACTAGCTTACCGTCTTTAACTTCGTGTTTGAACGTGAATCGGTGCCTGAACCACCTGGGCATTGGGAAAGATTCGATATCGTTTGTCCCGTTGAGTATGGTGAGGATGCGAATTAGGCCTATTTCCAGGTTGGTTCTGAGAGGAAACTCCTGCCCTGCCAGGTTGAGGTAGTACTTCCAGGCCACTGTGCTTTGCAGTGCGCACGCCATCGTTCTCAGTTCCACCCTGATGGAATCGTAACTGAGGTACACAAAGCTGACACGATCCGTCAGGATGACGTTGGGGAAGCATGACGCGATTGACGTCATCACTCGAAAAACTGCGTCATCGGCCTTCTTGTCAACGTGGATGCAGTAGACGTTGTGGGGACGGTAGATGGCGCGCAGCAACTGTTCCGCCTGTTCCGGTGCCGTGTGCATCTTCAGACCGAACGCCAGCGGAAACCTCATTTCTTCTTCGTCAGCCGGCTTGTCGTAGCCGTGAAGTTGCTTCAGCAAGCTGCAGTCCTGTGACAATTCTTGCAGAGGACACGACGGAGATGCTGTTTCTTCAGTACGGTTTACGTCACATAATCGATGGACATCAGACGGAATGACACAATTTTTCCACTTTCCAAGACTTTGAAGGGGAAGTGGCGTGTCCTTCTCCACACTCTTATCACCAGACAATACGTGTATCAGAATGACACCACCACACCACACAACGAGGGCAGAGGCGAAGACTTTCAAGCACATCCGGAATTTCATGGTCGTGTTTGGTCTGAAAATTGAATACAAGAGAACTGTGATTACAAAGTGAGGAAACTGCTGAGAGCGTTTCATGCAAAAGACACCCCTAACGCGCACAGACAGGAACATAGACATAGAACACTTTATTATCTCAACGAGGAGAAACTCAGGTGTGGTGTATACAGCATTACAATAAACAACATAAAACGTAAGAACATAAATAAAATATCGAGGCGCAAATAGTCCACTCATAATTATAATAGTCAAGATTAGGACGACAATATCAAAACAAATCTCTCTCT